>NC_029788.2:72749684-72802027 GCF_000816755.2 Arachis ipaensis | reverse complement strand
TGACTCATAAGAAACAACTAAATTTTAAAAATTTTTGAAAAAGTCAAATCTAATTTTCGAAATTTTAAGAGAGAAAAAGGGGAAGGTATTTTTTTTATTTTTGAATTTTTAATGATGAGAGAGAAAAACATGAAAATGATGCAATGCATGAAAATTTTGGATCAAAACAATGAATGCATGCAAGAATGCTATGAATGTCAAGATGAACACTAGGAACACTATGAAGATCATGATGATCATCAAGAACTTATTTTTTTGAAAAATTTTTGAGAAAAGAAAAACATGCAAGACACCAAACTTAGAAATCTTTCATGTTCAGACACTATGAATGCAAAAATGCATATGAAAAACACCATACAACACAAAACAATAAAATATGAAGATCAATCAAGAAGGTTTATCAAGAACAACTTGAAGATCATCATGAATGCAATGCATGAATGCAATTTTCGAAAAATGCAAGATGAGTATGCAATTGACACCAAACTTAAAATTGACTCAAGACTCAAACAAGAAACACAAAATATTTTTTATTTTTATGATTTTATGATTTTTTTGGATTTTTTGAAATTTAATGTGAAAAAGAAAAATAAGGATTTCAAAATTTTTAATATGAATTCCAGGAATCTTGTACTCTTAGTCTAAAGCTCCAATCTGAGGGTTAGGCATGGCTTAATAGCCAGCCAAGCTTTAGAAAATACAGATCAGGCATGCAACAGCTGATATTCAAATTAACTTGCCTCTATGCTGATGGTTGGAAGCCCCTATCCAAAAGAATTAGACATGGCTTTACAGCCAGCCAGGCTCCAACATTTTTCATTCTTAAAAATTCTGAAATAATTTTTGAAAATAGATGAGAAATTTTTGAAAGATTTTTGAAAATTTTTGAAAATAAAACAAAGAGAAAATTACCTAATCTGAGCAACAAGATGAACCGTCAGTTGTCCAAACTCAAACAATCCCCGGCAACGGCGCCAAAAACTTGGTATGCAAAATTGTTACTCTGAGGTTGTAAAATTTGTTGTCCGTTCTCTCCCTGGCAATGGCGCCAATAACTGGTGCACAATACCATGGTCCAAGCATAACTTCACAACTTCGCACAACTAACCAGCAAGTGCACTGGGTCGTCCAAGTAATAAAACCTTACGTGAGTAAGGGTCGATCCCACGGAGATTGTCGGCTTGAAGCAAGCTATGGTCACCTTGTAAATCTCAGTCAGGCGGATATCAAATAGTTATGGAGTTTTCGAAAATAATAAAAAATAAACAGAAAATAAAGATAGAAATACTTATGTAATTCATTGGTGGGAATTTCAGATAAGCATATAGAGGTGCGTTCGTTCCTCTGAACCTCTGCTTTCCTGCTGTCTTCATCCAATCAATCTACTCCTTTCCATGGCTGGCTTTATGTAAGGGCATCACCATTTTCAATGGCTACTTTTCATCCTCTCTGTGAAAATGGACCGATGCGCTGTCATTGCATGGCTAATCATCTGGAGGTTCTCGATCATACTGGAATAGGATTCACCCTCCTTTTGCGTCTGTCACTACGCCCAGCACTCGCGAGTTTGAAGTTCGTCACAGTCATTCAATCCCTGAATCCTACTCGGAATACCACAGACAAGGTTTAGACTTTCTGGACACTCATGAATGCCGCCATCAATCTAGCTTATATCACGAAGATTCTGATTAAGAGATCCAAGAGATACTCATCCAATCTAAGGTGGAACGGAAGTGGTTGTCAGGCACGCGTTCATGGGGGAATGATGATGATTGTCATGTTCATCACATTCACATTGAAGTACGAATGAATATCTTAGAAGCGGAATAAGTTGAATTGAATAGAAAAACAGTAATACTTTGCATTAATTCATGAGGAACAGCAGAGCTCCACACCTTAATCTATGGAGTGTAGAAACTCTACCGTTTGAAAATACATAAGTGAAAAGTTCAGATATGGCCGAATGGCCAGCCCCCATGATCTGAGAACTAAACGTCCTAAGATGTCTAATACAATAGTAAAAAGTCCTATTTATACTAAACTAGTTACTAGGGTTTACAGAAGTAAGTAATTGATGCATAAATCCACTTCCGGGACCCACTTGGTGTGTGCTTGGGCTGAGCTTGAAGTTTACACGTGGAGAGGTCATTCTTGGAGTTGAACGCCAGTTTGTAACATATTTCTGGCGTTCAACTCTGGTTTGTGACGTGTTTCTGGCGTTTAACTCCAGACTGCAGCATAGAACTGGCGTTCAACGCCCTTTTGCGTCCTCTAAACTCGGCCAAAGTATGAACTATTATATATTGCTGGAAAGCCTTGGATGTCTACTTTCCAACGCAATTGGAAGCGCACCATTTTTAGTTCTGTAGCTCCAGAAAATCCACTTTGAGTGCAGGGAGGTCATAATCCAACAGCATCAGTAGTCCTTCTTCAACCTCTGAATCTGATTTTTGCTCAAGTCCTTCAATTTCAGCCAGAAAATACCTGAAATCACAGAAAAACACACAAACTCATAGTAAAGTCCAGAAATGTGAATTTAACATAAAAACTAATGAAAACATCCCTAAAAGTAACTAGATTCTACTAAAAATATACTAAAAACAATGCCAAAAAGCGTATAAATTATCCGCTCATCAAAAGGCAAGGAAGAGACATTGAGGAGCTCAAGCACTCCATAAGATCTTCAAGAGGAAGAACAAGCCGCCATCACTAAGGTGGACCCGTTCTTTAATTTCCTTGTTCTTTATTTTCTATTTTTCGAAAATTGTGCTTTATGTTTATTTATGTTTGTGTCTTTATTACATGATCACTAGTGTCTAAGTGTCTATGCCTTAAAGCTATGAAAATGAAACCATCACCTTTCTTAAATGAAAAATGTTTTTAATTGAAAAAGAAAAAGAAGTGCATGAATTTCAAATTTTAAAACAGTTTAGTTATTTTGATGTGGTGGCAATACTATTATTTTTCTGAATGAATGCGTGAACAGTGCATATTTTTGATATTGTTGATTCATGAATGTTAAAATTGTTGGCTCTTGAAAGAATGATGGGAAAAGGAAAAATGTTATCTAATGATCTGAAAAATCATAAAATTGATTCTTGAAGCAAGAAAAAGCAGTGAAAAGCTTGCAAAAAAAAAAAGGAAAAAAAAAGAGAAGAAAAAAAAAAGAAAGAAAAAGCAAGCAGAAAAAGCCAATAGCCCTTAAAACCAAAAGGCAAGGGTAAAATAAAAAAGGATCCAAGGCTTTGAGCATCAGTGGATAGGAGGGCCCACAGGAATAAAATCCTGGCCTAAGGGACTAAACCAAGCTGTCCCTAAACATATGCTTGTGGCGTGAAGGTGTCAAGTGAAAACTTGAGACTGAGCGGTTAAAGTCGTGGTCCAAAAGCAAAAAGAGTGTGCTTAAGAGCTCTGGACACCTCTAATTGGGGACTCTAGCAAAGCTGAGTCACAATCTGAAAAGGTTCACCCAGTTATGGGTCTGTGGCATTTATGTATCCGGTGGTAATACTGGAAAACAAAATGCTTTGGGTCACGGCCAAGACTCATAAAGTAGCTGTGTTCAAGAATCAACATATTTAACTAGGAGAATCAATAACACTATCTGGATTCTGAGTTCCTTTAGAAGCCAATCATTCTGAACTTCAAAGGATAAAGTGAGATGCAAAACTGTTCAGAAGCAAAAAGCTAAAAGCCCCGCTCATCTAATTAATACTGATCTTCATAGATGTTTTTGGAATTCATTGTATATTCTCTTCTTTTTATCCTATTTGATTTTGAGTTGCTTGGGGACAAGCAACAATTTAAGTTTGGTGTTGTGATGAGCGGATAATTTATACGCTTTTTGGCATTGTTTTTAGTATGTTTTTAGTATATTTTAATTAGTTTTTATTATATTTTTATTAGTTTTTATTTAAAAATCACATTTCTGGACTTTACTATGAGTTTGTGTGTTTTTCTGTGATTTCAGGTATTTTTTGGCTGAAATTGAGGGACCTGAGCAAAAATCTGATTCAGAGGCTGAAAAAGGACTGCAGATGCTGTTGGATTCTGACCTCCCTGCACTCGAAGTGGATTTTCTGGAGCTATAGAAGCCCAATTGGCGTGCTCTTAATTGCGTTGGAAATTAGACATGCTGGGCTTTCCAGAAATATATAATAGTCCATACTTTGCCTGAGATTTGATGGCCCAAACAGGCGTTTCAAGTCAGCTCAAGAATTCTGGCATTTAACGCCAGAACTGGCACAAAAGCTGGAGTTAAACGCCCAAACTGGCACAAAAGCTGGCGTTTAACTCCAAGAAAAGTCTCTACACATAGAAGTTTCAATGCTCAGCCCAAGTACACACCAAGTGGGCCCGGAAGAAGATTTCTGCATTAATTACTGATTTCTGTAAACCCTAGGCTACTAGTTCTCTATAAATAGGACCTTATACTATTGTATTTTCATCTTTGGACGTTTAGTCTCTAGACCTTGGAGGCTGGCCATTCGGCTATGCTTACACCATTATCACTTTTGTATTTTCAACGGTGGAGTTTCTACACACCATAGATTAAGGTGTGGAGCTCTACTGTTCTTCATGAATTAATATAAGTACTATTGTTTTTCTATTCAACTCAAGTCTATTTCTTCTCGAAGATATTCATTCGCACACAAGAACATGATGAATGTGATGATTACGTGACACTCATCACCATTCTCACCTATGAACGCGTGACTGACAACCACTTTCGTTCTACATGCAAACAAGCTTGAATGCATATCTCTTGGGTTTCTAATTTAAGATTGGAACCTTCGTGGTATAGGCTAGAATTATTGGCGGCCATTCCTGAGATCCGGAATGTCTAAACCTTGTCTGTGGTATTCTGAGTAGGATCTGGGAAGGGATGACTGTGACGAGCTTCAAACTCGCGATTGTTGGGCGTGTGACAGACGCAAAAGGATCAATGGATCTTATTCCAACATGATCGAGTACCGACAGATGATTAGCCGTGCGGTGATAGCACATTTGGAACGTTTTCACTGAGAGGACGGGAAGTAGCCATTGACAACGGTGATGCCCAACATAAAGCTTGCCATGGAAAGGAGTATGAATGATTGGAAGAAGGCAATAGGAAAGCAGAGGTTCAGGAGGAACAAAGCATCTTCATACGTTCATCTGAAATTCCAACCAAAGAATTACATAAGTATCTCTATCTTTATTTTATGTTTTATTTATCTTTTAATTATCAATTCTCTATCACCATCTGAATTCGCCTAACTGAGATTTACAAGGTGACCATAGCTTGCTTCAAGCCGACAGTCTCCGTGGGATCGACCCTTACTCACGTAAGGTATTACTTGGACGACCCAGTGCACTTGCTGGTTAGTTGTGTAGAATTGTGACAAAGTGTGATTCACGTTTAAGAGCTCCAAGTCCTTTGGCGCCATTGTTGATGATCACAATTTCGTGCACCACGGTCTAGCCGGTCCAACCTCTGAAGTCTCTGAAGGAGCAGCTGATTTGTTGAAGATGCTTGTGCTTTTTGTTCCTCTCCTCACCGGTGGTTTGTTAGAGGCTCTCTCTGTACCCTTTCTGGTGGCCATCCTGAAAAGGGAGAATAGAAAGGGGCATGAATTCAAAGGGGTAGAGCAAGGAAGAAGGTAGTACAAATGATAATCATGCCAAGGTAAAGAAGAGTGTCGTTAACACATGGTCGCGACTCCATGCAATTAGGACATTAATGGAAACATAGCATGATAAATTGAGGCAATTAAATGCAAGATGTTTATTAGCATGCTAGCAAAGGCATGAGTAGCATAGATCAAGCATTAAAAGCCAAAATGTATTATCAGTCGTAACAAACTAACACTAACATTTGTATTGATAATTATATTTAATTAATAAAATTTTGGAAGGGTTTTGTGAAAAACAGGCATTAGAGTGAAAGGATAGAATAATTAAGAATTCATAATGCTATACGGGCTTTTCACAAACACTTGGTATGCAAGTAAAATGTGTTAAGGAAAGTAAGAACTCTAACATGCATGCAATCCAAAAATTAATATTAATTGTCAAATCACTCTTGATGATATTCATAAGCTCAAGTATAATAATATAAGACCCAAATAAAGCTCCAACACTAACATAAAAATGCATGAAAAAAAAGAAAAGAATGAAAAAAGAAACCATAAATAACTAAGCATGAAAGAGAAAAAATTTTTGAAGAAAGAAAAGTAATTAAATGCAATAAGAAAAATGAAGGAAGAAAGGAGAAGGGAATGAAAAGTCGGAACGCGACGCGCGCGCGGAAGGTACGCGTGCGCGTGAGAACTGTATTTGCCATGCGACGCGTATGCATCGCCCACGCGTACGCATGGGTGGCCTTGGAAGAAAAAGGACGCGTACGTGTGGATGACCTTCTGCCTCTAGCACAGTTCCAGCGTGGGGGCAGCATAACTTTCTGTCCATCATGCTATTTACGCCGATTTCCCTATCCACGCGTGCGTGTGCTTGACGCGTACGCGTGGGTCGAATTGTGTGCGGAGCACACCAGCCGCACGATTCCATCACAACTTTCTATTCGTTGGATGGGGGAGAGAAATTGCTATTGACGCCCACGCATGGCCTGCGCGCACGCGTGGTTTACCCTTTTTATGAATGAACACTATTAAAAATAAAATAAAATAAGATTAAGAATAAAAAGGTACGATTATACCATGGTGGGTTGTCTTCCACCTAGCACTTTTAGTTATTGTCCTTAAGTTGGACATTTGGTGAGCCCCTTGTTATGGTGGCTTGTGCTTGAACTCATCTAGGAATCCCCACCAATGTTTGTAATTCCAATGGCCTCCGGGATCCCAAACTAGGTGCAAAGAGCCTTCAAGCAAGATTAAGCAAGTGACAAGGCCCCAAGAGTATTGATTGCTAGACTGAATTCCGGGGTCCCAAACCTTCCTTTTGCACCCGTCTTTTTATTGACCATCTTTGTTCCAACCGGGTGGTAAGCAATCCGAATTCTCACTGAGGCATCCAAATAGCTTTCTAGACCCATACAATTTAGTATTCTTCCAACCATGATAATTCAGCCGTGAGCTTCCTACCACAATGAACCTAGGATTGTGTTGCCAACCACTAACCATCTCCCTCTTACTCTTATAGCCACAAAGAGTTCTAAGTTGTCCATCCGTCTCAAGCAAAGCATATTCAAGTGGGCTAATTAAGCTTAGCGATGAGAGATTTACCCACTTGAATGAAGGAATGGATGGTGATGGCTTTGGGGGAGAGGTCTCCAACAACTTTGGCCAGGTGATTTTCAGCTCCATTCCCTTGAGTTCTTCCTTGACAACTTCCACCTATTTGCAAGCTTCTTCAATATCAACCTCTTCCTCTTGGTAGCTTTCTTCCAATTCGATCTCTTCTTTATTGTTCACCAAGGGCATGGGAGGTTGTGCTTCTTCTTCTTTAATCTCTATGTCAAGTCCAATGGGAGAGGATTCAAATGTAGATAAGAATTCATCAATGATTGAATCCATCTGTTGATCATCCCCTTCAAAGTCTTCTACCATGATATGCCTTGGAGGTTGTACACCCTCCTCAACATCAAATTCAAACTCCTTAAAAGGGGGCTTTATAACTGGGCTTTCCCATGGACATTCCGCATCTCCTAAGTCTTCGATCACTTTTTCCTCTTCAATAATTCCGGCTTCCTCCACTTGTTCCAGTATAAAGTCATGCTCCTTACTCTCCACCAGAGTTTCTAGTGTCTCCTTCATGCTACGTTCTTCATTAGATTCTCCACATGAAGACATGGGGGTTCTTTCAGTGTCTGAACGTCGGGAAGCTAATTGATTTATCGCTTGCTCCAGCTGATGAAGGGTTGCATGAAATTGATCCACTATTTTCTTGAGACAATCCTGTGATTCTTGTTGCGCTCGGCTATCATAAGTAGGATCATAGTGCTCTTGGATTGATGGATATGGACATTCTGTATATGGAGGTAGTAGTTCTTGGGAGTAATTGGGTTAGAATTGGGGTGGCTCTATGTATGGTTCATACGGTTCATAGGGTGGTTCGTATGGTGGATAAGGGTTGGGGTCATATGGAGGTGAACGGTTTAAAGGGGTTTGTGAGTATGGTGGTTCAAAGGTATGTTGGGGAGGTGGTTCATAAGCATATGGTGAGGCTTGTTGGTAACTACAAGGGAATCCACCATATTTATCATCTTGGTACGCTCCCTGGAATGGCTCTTGACCATAGTAATTTGGTGGAGGAGGTTTGTCACGAAAGGGTCCACTATAACTATTGTCTTGGTATGCATCACAGAATGGTAGTTGGTTATAGCGCATTGGAGGGGGTTGTTACCAAGAGGGTTGATCAAATCCTTGTGGCTCCTCCCATCTTTGATTCTTCCAACCTTGATGCATGTTCTCATTATAGCTTCCATTCCTTAAAACAACATTGGAATCAAACTTAAAGCCAGAGGGGTGAGAATTCATAGTAGCAAAAGAAATAAAAACTAACAGAAATTAATGAAAATAAACTCCTAAAACTAGAAACACTAACAAAGAAACAAAAAAGCAAATATTTACAATTTCCAATAACAAGGAACACGTTTGCAATTCCCCAGCAACGGCGCCATTTTGATGAACGGATTTCTGCTAGTTTAGAATTTTGCAAATAAATTCTCGTTGAAAGTATAGTTTCTAAACCAACAAAGAATCCTTTCATACAAAAACTTGTTTGTCACTAAAGCAAACCCAATAAAATTTATAACCGAAGTATTTAAACCTCGGGTCGTCTCTCAAGGAATTGCAGGGAGGTGTAGTTATTATTGGTTATGAATGTTCTGAGAAATTTTGGAATGAGAATGGGAAAATAAATAATTATAAATTAAAGCAATGAAAATTAACAAGAGGTTTTATGTAATTAAAATAAAAAGCATTGACTGGAGGAATGATTAATTGGAAGTTCTATCCTTGTTGGAATTCTCTCAAGTGTAGTTTAAAGAGGTTGTTATTTTCACTTAGTTAACCCTTACTAAATAAAGGAAAGTCAAGTGATTGAGCTAACTCTTATTCGCAAATCCTAGACCTTTCCCCTGGGAAAGACTAGCGTTAGTAAATAGAGAATTAGCCAACAACTTCTAATTTAACTAATCACTTAAGCATTCTAACTCAAGTGTCTCCTTTTAATCAACCCCCATGTCAAGTTGGGAGTCTACTCTATCAACATGCATACCATCTTCGTTATTGGGAGAATGGAGTAGAAAAGAGACATGATAATGGAAATAAAATTGAAAGTAATTAAATAAATAATAAAATTGAGAAGAAATAAATTAAATTAGAAGAGAAATCAAATCAAAGGAACATTGAACCTGAAATTGAGAAGAAGTAATCCTAACCTAAGAGAAATATGAAATCCTAAAACCTAGAGAGCCTCTCTCTCTAGAAAACTACATCTAAAATCTAAAATTGTGAATTATGAGAAGTTATAACTGAATGAATGGATCTCGCCACTTTATAGCCTCTATTTGTGTTTTCTGGGCCGAGAACTAGGTCAAAAATAGCCCAGAAATCGCTGGGGGCGAATTCAAATACGTACAGGTCGCTAGAATTTCTGCAGAACCACGCGTGCATGTAGATTCACGCGTGCGCATCACTTATTTTCATGGAAACTATCACAAATTATATATCATTTTGAAGCCCCAGATGTTAGCTTTCCAATGCAACTGGAACTGCCCCATTTGGACTTCTATATCTCAAGTTATGGTCGATTGAATGCAAAGAGGTCAGATTAGACAGCTTAGCAATTCCTTCAGTTTCTTGTATTCCTTCCACTTTTGCATGCTTCCTTTCCATCCTTTAAGTCATTCCTGCCCTATAACCCTTGAAAACACTTAACACACATATCAAGGCATCGAATGGTATAAAGGGGAATTAATATTTGGTAATTTAATGGCTCAGGAAACATGTTTTCAATCATAGAACAAGATTAGGAAGGAAAATGTAAAACCATGCAATTAGTATGAATAAGTGTGCAAAGACTTGATAAAAACCACTCAATTGAGCACAAGATAAATTATAAAATAGTGTTTTATGACTCACGCATCTGGGGTATAAGTGATTTCAAATCCATGTGTACGTGTCCTTGACGTGTGCGCGGGGGTGGACAGAAAGGGAATCGACGCGGAGGCGTCATCACTTACGCTTGAATGTGGATGGGTCAAAAGAAGCATCGACGCATTTGCGTCGTCGACGCTTACGCATGAAGGGAGAGAGTGTAAGTAGACACGTACACGTGAGGTACGTGTACACGTGGGGTAAGATTGTGCTAAATGCACAATTCCAGCGCCATTTTCACACAACTCTCTGGAAAATGTACGGGGGTTGTGTTGGCACATCGACGCGTATGCGTCGGTCACGCGTACGCGTGACTGCCCTTTTTTTAACAACAAAAACAGGGCTTAAGAATTGAAATTCTCCCTACATTATATACAACTCTAAACCAACCAAAATACAAATTAACAAAATTTTGAGTTTTTGAGGACTTTTCACAAAATTTGAGAAAACTTGCAATTCAAACAAAAACTCAAATTCAAAGAATCATCCTTATTCAAAACATCAAACCAACAAACAACCTAGCAACCATACAAAAGAGTAAAAGAAAAGGTCTATAAACATTCTAAAGCACTAGAATTCAAATATAACAACAAAAATTTTTAGTTTTTGAAAATTTCCACGTACAATACAAATACAACTCATACTTCAAGCAAAACACAATTCAACAATAACTATTCTAATCAAAACATAAATCTAATAAACAACCTATCAATCAAAGCAATCTAAAGAGCATAGAAATTAAGAAAAACTACTTACAATGATAACTCAATTCATTCATTGATTATATCTACAAGAGAATGGAAAGAAGTTAGCATGGTGGGGTGTCTCCCACCTTGCATTTTTATTTAAAGTCCTTAAGTTGGACCATTGGGAGGATCCTTGTTAAGGTGGCTTGTGCTTGAATTCGTCCTCGAACATTCACCAATGCTTGGACTTCCAATAGGCTCCAAAATTCAAAATCACTAGCACCAAGCTTTGATGAAGTTCCACACAAGCTAAGGGCTCCCGAAGTTGGTCTTCATATATTTTCGGGTCCCATATCTTGTTTCTAAACCCATCTTCATGTTGATCAAGACAATTCTATTTGGGTGGTAAGTGATCCGAATTCTCAAGTGGACGCCGAAACATCCTCCTAGACCTATTCAATTTATTATTCCTCTACCCTTGGGGCCTAGGCCTTGGGGGTTCAACCTCAATGAGCTTAACATCATTTTGCCAACCACTACACAACCTTCCTTTACTCCTCAATCCACAGAAGAAGCTAATTTGACCATCCGTTTCAAGCAACCCATATTCAAGTGGAATGATAAAGCTTAGAGATAAGAGATTTACCCACTTGAATGGTGTAAAAGATGATGGTGACTTAGGAAGGGGGACCTCCTCACACTTGGATAATACAAGGTCTACTCCCTTGTGCTCTTCTTTAAATTCCTCTCCCTCTTGACGAGCATCTTCAAGACTTGTCACTTGCTCAACTTCTTCCAATCCTTCATCACTCCACACATGCTTTAGAGGTTGCACATCCTCCTTAACATCGCTTTCTAGTCCAATGGAAGAAGGCTCAATAAGATCATCAATGGGATTGATCAATGTGGACAAAAAATTACTATTGATGAAATCCACTTCTTGATCAATTTTTCTCAACTCTCTATCCACTTCCTTAACATCGATAACATTGGCTTCCTCCTCTTGGTGCAAACCTTGCATAAACTCCTCTTCTTCACCTTAAAGCTTCAAACTCACTCCTTCACTATGCTCCTTGATTTCTTCTCCACATTCAACAATGAGAGTTCCTTGATTGTGTAAGCTTAGGCGGGAGGAGACCATGTTGCTAATGGTTTCTGCTATGGTAGCAATCACGGATTCTATCTTCTAGAACTCCTTTTGTGTCTCTTCTTGCCTTTGGAAATAAGAGCTAATATCTCTTTGTTGTGCTAGCTTGAAGGCATAGAGAGACTCATTCATTGGAGGTGGTGTAGGAAGAGAGGGTTCATTATTTGGGAGAAAGGGTTCATAGTTGAAAGGTGGTGTATATTGAGGTGGTTTTTGGGATTAATTGTATAGGAGTGGTGGTGGTTCTATGTATGCTTCATATGGCTCAAAAGGTGGTTGGTATGGTAGATAAGAATTATGGTTATATGGAGGTGTTTGGTGATAGGGGGCTTGTGAGTATGGTGGTTCAAAACTAGGTTGAGGGGGTGGTTTATAGGCATATGCTGGTGGTTATTGACAACTACAATGGGGGTCACCGCATCATTAGATAGATATGCATTAGGGGTGGAGTTATACCTATTAGAAACCGGAGGGGGTTGTTGCCACGAAGAGTGATCAATCCCTTGAGGCTCCTCCCATCTTTGGTTATTCTATCCTTGATACATGTTGTCATTGTAGCTTTCATTCCCTACAACATAATTTGAACCAAACTCATAGCCAAAGGAGTGAGAATTCATAGAAAAAATAAAAACAAAACTAATAAGAAACAAGGAAAGACAAAGTCCTACAACTAGCAAACCAACCAAAACCAAAATATTTACAATATTAACATATGTACAATAACCAATAACAAGCATATATTACAACTCTCCGGCAACGGCGCTAAAAACTTGATGTTAACAAAACCGTCGGCTAAGAATTTCTTCTCGGTAGAAGAGAAATAACCTCGTTGATAGTATAGTTCTCAACCGACAAGTGATGCTCAAATCAAAGTTTAATTTGTTTGTCACAAGTACAAACCCCAATAAAAATAACTGAAGTATTTAAACCTCGGGTCGTCTTCTCAAAGAATTGTAGTGAGGTATCCTTATTACTAATTCCTCTTTCCAAGCCAAGAATGCTCAAAGATCTACTCTAACATCATTCTAAGCATTTTGTCAAATACTTGGAGGGCATAAAAGGAAAGCATGGTAAATTGACAACAAGAATATTAAATCCACAATTACCCAATTGCAAGGAATCAATAACAACAACTCAATTAAACAACATTGAACATAAATTACCTCAAACTACATTAAAAGAAATTGAAATAGATAAGAGTGTTCACAACATAAAAGTAACCAAAATGAGGAATTAACAAGAAGACATAGGAGAATCAAGACACTACAACAAGAAATTGTAAAGAAAATAAGATGAAAGCATGAAATTAAACCTAGATCTAGGAGAATTTAACCTAAACCTAACCTAATTCTAGAGAGAAGAGGGAGCTTCTCTCTCTAGAAAACTAACTAAAGGCTCATCATAACTAATCTAAGTTTTCCCCCCTTGTCCAATCTTCAATTCTGCATGAAATAGTCCCTGGAATCATTAGATTTAGGCCTGGAAAGCCCAGAAATCGCCCCCAGCATTTTCAATTTAATGAGGTCAAGTGCAAGCTATGACGCGTACGCATGGGTCACGCGTACGCATCGCTTGGCAATTTACTTCCCACACGTACACGTCATGTCACACGTACGCGTAGCTTGGCGACCTTGTCTCCACGCGTGTGCGTCTGTCACGCATGCGCGTCCATGAATGCACTCCAAATCCTTGATTTTTCATGAATTTCCCACTTTTCATTCTTTTCTCTTCACTCCTTTGATCCATTCCTAGACTTTTCAACTTGAATTCACTAACAAACACATCAAGGCATCTAGTGGAATCAAAGGTGAATCAAATTAAGGGAGAATTTCAAAACCATGCTATTTTATTGAATAAATGTGAGAAAAGTTGATAAAATTCCCTAAAAACAACACAAGATAAACCACAAAATTGGGGTTTATCTGCGTTGTACGTGAAAAATATCATGTACTACATAAAAGTGTAATTGTGCGTATGCATGCCTAATACGCACGCATGATTGCTTAAAATCATTTTGTTGTGCGTACGCATGATAGCCCGCATACAACATTGATGCCTTCACATCCTACGTTAATGTCTTCTACGTACCACGTTGAACTGGGGGTCAGGCGTATGCGTGGGTCATACATACGCATGATTATGCATTTTTCGCCACTTGTGCGTACACATGGGAGATGCATACACACGACCTCCATTTTGGTGTTGTACGCCAGCACTCTCACGTTGTACATGGAAGTGCCTAATGCCCCTAGGAAGGCATAATTGGTTGGCGTGGTATGCTTGTCCTCCCACGTTGTACATGAAGCTCTCTGTTTGGTCCAGAGAGGTTTCTGTTGGCTTTTCTATTCTTGCTCAAAGTGATTCTTGGCCTTCCTTTTCTTCAATCTTCACCAATTTTCTTCTAAATTCTCTTGTAATCAATGAATGCACACTAAATCAAAGTATTGCTCAATTAATCATGAAATCACTGCTTATCTTGTAATAACTCTTAGTTTACTAATTGGAATTCTAAGAGAAAAACACTAAAGATGCACACGCATCATTAGCCTTGTTTGATCCTGAAATAGAAAGAACTTTAAATCATATTAGGCAAGCTCGGCGCCGGTTAGTATTTGTGCATAGTGAATGGAATTCTCTTTATGAGGAACCCGATTCACTGTCGCCCTCTAACCGTGATTCACATTCTTCTTTTCATAAGGGAACCTTGTATTTTTCTGTTGGAAGGTCTGAAGTTTCTGTGAGTGACTTAAGTGACAAAAACATGGCAGCACCACAGAGGATCACTCTGAATAAATCGAGGGTTCCCGACATCACTTTGCAACCGCTACAAGTTCGTTATCGAGATTTGGATGCAAATTTCGAACGTAAGAGTGGGTTAATCAACTTGCTTCCTAAGTATCATGGGTTTCCGGGTGAAGATTCACTTGATGAATGGACTTTTGCTAGTAAAGAATTCACAATAAATTCTCATTGCAAGTATAGTTTCTAAACCAACAAAGAATCCTTTCATGCAAAT
This sequence comes from Arachis ipaensis, assembly GCF_000816755.2. Classification (NCBI taxonomy): domain Eukaryota; kingdom Viridiplantae; phylum Streptophyta; class Magnoliopsida; order Fabales; family Fabaceae; genus Arachis; species Arachis ipaensis. The sequence continues at coordinate 72,787,078 of NC_029788.2, read as the reverse complement.
AAAATTGTTTGTCACAAGTAATAAACCTCTAAAAGTAATAACTGAAGTATTCAAACCTCGGGTCATCTCTCAAGGAATTGCAGGGAAGTGTAGTTTATTATTGGTTGTGGAAAGTTATCTTTTTGGGTTTTTTGAAATAAGGAACAAGGAAATAAAATGGCAGGAAATTAAATTAATAACTAAGAAAGCTCATGGCAAGGTATGAGAATTAGAAGTCCTATCCTAGCTATCCTTATCAATTGTGACATCAATTGTCCATTGCTCCCACTTAGTTAACCTCTAACAATGAAGGAAAGTTAAGTGGATGAATCAATTTGATTCCTCAAGTCCTAGTCAACTCCTAAGGAAAGACTAGCTTTAGAGGGATCCAAATCAACTAGTAACTTTCAATTATCAATTAACAAAGGAGTTTGATAACTCAACAGTCTCTAATTACTCAACCAAGCCAAAAGGAAGGAAATCTACACTAAAATCCAACCAAGCATTTTATCAAACACTTGGAAGGCACATCATAAAAGTATAGAAAAGCAATAAGAGATAATAAAATCCAAACAACAAATTGCAAGCATCAATAACACAAATAATCATAAATATAAAATGCCTCAAATTGCATTAATAAGAAATTAAATATAACATGGAGTTCATAAACCAAATTGGAGAATAAATAAAGCAACAAGAGAAGATAGATAAACTAAAGGACTAGAACAAATAAGAGTAGAAGAGAAACTAAATTTAAATAGAGTAGAAATCTAAAATTGAAAATAGCTAAACCTAAGATTCTTAAAACCTAGAGAGAGGAGAGAGCTTCTCTCTCTAGAAAACTACATCTAAAACTGAGAAATTATCTAAATGAAAAGTTGTCTCCTTGATTCCTTCACTCTGTAATCTCTAATAAGTGTTTTAGGGCTTGAAACTGGGCCAAAAATAGCCCAGAAATCGCCCCCAGTATTTTCTGATACGTACAACACATGGCTCTGTCATGCGTACGCGTCGCCCACGCGTACGCGTCACTAAACTTTTGCAAGGTCACGCATACGCGTGATACACGCGTGCACGTTGTCTTACTACATGGCATCTTTGGAAAATTGCATATCATTTTGAAGCCCTGGATGTTAGCTTTCCAACATAACTAAAACCGCCTCATTTGGACCTATGTAGCTCAAGTTATGATCGATTTAGTACAAAGAGGTTAGGCTTGACAGCTTAGCAATTCCTTCAATTTCTTGTATTCCTTCCACTTTTGCATGCTTCCTTTCCATCCTCTAAGCCATTCCTGCCCTATAAACCCTGAGAACACTTAACACACATATCACGGTATCGAATGGTAATAAGAGAGGATTAAAATTAGCAAATTTAAGGCCAAAGAAGCATGTTTTCAATCATAGCTCAAAATTAGGAAGGAAAATGTAAAACATGCAAATTATATGAATAAGTGTGAGTTTAGTGGATAAAATCTACTCAATTAAGCACAAGTTAAACCCTAAAAATATATCAATCTCCCCACACTTAAACATTAGCACGCCCTCATGCTAAACTCAAGAGAAACTATAAAAGAGTGAAGAGGAATGGTAAGACTTATTAAATGTAACCTATCTATATGAATGAAACTACATACAAAAAATGATTCTACCTACTTGGTTAAAAGTAAACAAATTCCCCAAGACAAACATAAACTGGATTCCACTAATTCAAATCATGAAATAAGGTACAACTACACTTGCAGAAGAAGATAGCTCATGAAAGCCGGGAACAAGGAATCGAGCATCGAACCATCAATTCTCTACTAACCCTGCTTTCTAAGACTTGCTCTTCTTCTACCAATCAACAGAAATTTAATGAACAAATACACAAATCAAGGGGTCTTTTAAGGGTTGTAATGGGGTCAAGGTCAAGGTAGGATTGTATTTGGTCAAGTGAGCTAAAATCTGAATCCTTAATTAACCTAAACTTCTCACCTAACTTAGGACAATGCATGTAATCATAATATAAAGCCTAACTACCCACTAACTATGTTTTTCCACATATTCATGCATCCTAATTTCGACTACAGTACATATGCATTACTTTCACCATTTACTTTGGGGCATTTTGTCCCTTTTTTTATTTTTTTATTTTTCTTTTCTTTTCTTTTGTTTTCCTCAATGCATATGATTAAATTATTGAATGCAATAATATGTGCTCAACTATTATTTTACACATTTTCACAGGAATATGCAACACCCAATTCTCAAACCAGATGTTTCCAAACCCAACTTCCCCACACTTAATTCATGAACACTCTCACTAGTCTAAGCTAACCAAGGATTCAAATTAAGGACATTATTGTTTTACGCTTAGAGTTAATGATGTGCCAAAGTAAAGAATAAATGGGATAAGTAGGCTCAACATTGGTTTACAAAGGATAATGAAAAGGTTAAGGTCATATGGGTATGTAAGCTCAGTGAAACAAGGCCTCAATCATATAAGTGCATGCATACATCAAACAATGGAAATATAGAATTAAGCAAGACAAAGATCACAATTTTAGAGAGAACAACACACACCAAAAATAAAATATTGGTTGATAAAATGCAACCAATCAAATAGGCTCAAAATCTCACTAGTTTTGTGTGTTCAAGCTCTTAACCGACGGGCAGAAAATTGCCGATTAAGAATTTAGTGTAGAAATAACATTGTAAGTATAGTTCTTAACTGACGCAAATTCTGCTTATCAATTTAAATAGAATTGTCACAAATTGAGAATAAAATACTGGGAGTAGGATTCCCAGGTCATCTCCCAACGAGTTGACAAAAGAGTGCAATTTATTGGTCAGGAGTTTTCCGAGAAATTTTAGAGTTGGAGAACAGAAAAATAAATGATTATAAATTAAAGCAATAAAAGTTAACAAGAGAGTTTATATAATTAAAATAAAAAGCCTTGACTGGGAGAAGATTAATTGGAAGTTCTATCCTTGTTAAATTTTGCCAAGTGTAATAGTAAGAGGTTGTGGTTCTACTTAGTTATCCCTTACCTGATAAAGGAAAGTCAAGTAACTATCCAACTCTGAATCCCAAGTCCTAATCCTCTCCTAAGGATGGATTAGAGTTAGAGACTAGAGAGCCAGCCAACAACTTCTAATTAAAATTACAACTTAAGTATTCCAACTCAAGGGTCTCCTATTAATCAACTCCCAAATCAAGTTAGGAGTCTACTCCATTGACATGAATACCACTTTCATAGACATATAAAGAGAATAAAAAGAAGACATGATAAATTAAATAAAATAATAACTGAAAATTAATTAAAGGTAAAAATAGTTCTATGCATTAATGAATTCCAAAATCAAATATATCCATATGTAACTCTGAACAGGGTAAATGGGAGATAAAAAGAGTAAGGAAATAAGAAAGCAAACTGTAATGATAAAGACTTCAACGGAGGTAGTAACTCTTCTCAATATCCAATCCAAAAACATAAAACTAGAAGTCTATGAATATGAAGAATAAGAACCCTAGAGGAAGTGAAATTTTCTCTCTAAGATTCAAAACTAAAACTAAAACTAAGTGAATGAGAATGTTGAGTCTCTACTTGTCTCCTGGCTCTAGTCTGTGTTTCTAGGCCGAGAACTGGGTCCAAAACCAGCCCAAAATCGCCCCCAGCGTCTTCTATAATTTCTGCACGTGACACACGTCACGCGTACATGTCAGTCGCGCGCACGCGTCGATGGTCTTCTTCACGTGTCACGCGTACGCGTCAGGTACGCGCACGCGTCGCAGTAGAATGCACCAAGTCACGCGCATGCACGAACCATGCATGCGCGTCGATCCTCACTGGTTAGCTCCTTAGTTTCTTGTGTTCCTTCCATTTCTGCAAGCTTCCTTTCCATCATCTAAGCCATTCATGCCCTATAAAGCCTGAAAACACTTAACACATAGATCACGGCATCGAATGGTATAAAGGGAAATTAAAGATTGGTAATTTAAAGCCTTAGGAAGCAAGTTTTCAATCATATAATAAAATTGGGAAGGAATTGTAAAATCATGCAAATTGTATAAATAAGCATGCAAAGAGTTGATAAAAACCACTCCATTTAGCACAAGATAAACCATAAAATAGTGGTTTATCAATCTCCCCACACTTAAACATTAGCATGTCTTCATGCTAAGCTCAAGGAGATTAAAAGAATGAATGTGGGAAAGTAAGACTCATGCAATGCAACCTATGTACATGAATGTAACTATATGCTAAGATGTTTCTACCTACTTGGTTAAAATAAACAAGTTCTCTAAGACAAACAAAAATCAGATTCCACTGATTCAAATCACACAATAAAAGACAAGTAGACTTGTAAGAAGATAGCTCATGAAAGTCGGGAACATAGAGTCAAGCATTGAACCCTGACTGGAAGTGTATATGCACTCTAATCACTTAGGTGTCTAGGGTTAATCCACTCTAATATTCTCTAGTCATGCTTTCTAAAACTTTGTTCTTCATCTAACCAATCAACAAATATCCAGCGTACAAATGCAAACATCATGAGGTCTTTTTACGGTTGTAATGGGGCTAAGGTAAGGGTGAGGATATATGTATGGCCAAGTGAGCTGTAAATTGAATCTTTGACTAGCCTAAGTTCTCACCTAACACACACACACACTCTATATAATTCTAAAATTATACCTAGCTACCCATAATCTCATTATTGTATATTTCACATACTCATGTATCAAATTTTCTTCAATTTCATCACATATGCATTGATCTTTTTATTGGACTTAATATTGGGTTAATTTTATCCCCTATTTATTTATTTATTTATTTATTTATTTATATTGTATATATAATTTTTTTCTCGTTTTTTTAATAATTTTTTTTATTATAAAAGCATGGTATATCAATGCATGTGGTTTTCATAATTTTACATGAGTAGCACCCAAATTCTCAAATTTGTTGTCAATAAAAATAATACACATTCCCATCAACCAAAGTTCCCACATTTCCCCACACTTGATTGACATACAATCTCTATCTTAAGCTAACCAAAGATTCAACTGGGGTAATTAATTGTTTTTCCGCTTAAGGCTAGTGATGTGGTAATATAAAGAACAAATGGGGATTGAAAAGGCTCAAGGTGGCAAACAAAGGTGAATGGAATGGTAGGCTATTTGGGATAAGTGAGCTGATATCAAATGATGGCCTCAATCACATGTATGTGTGAATATACACTAAACAATGGACATATAGAATGGAACAAAGCACATATTGTAATCATAGAGGAGCAAACACACAAGAATAAAATCATGGTTAAATAATGTAATCATATAATTAAGCTCAAAATCTCACAGGTTGTGTGTTCTTAGGTATAAACCATGTTCCAAATTACAATTTTCAAACAAGTTTAACACAATTTTTCAGTTTGAATTAGTGAAATGCTCAAAAAATAGGGTCTTGAAAAGAAACTCATTATTTCAACCAAGCAGAACATACATGCAAGCAATTATTATCATGCAATCTATCCTATCTAACAAAATAAAAAATAATATATTGGTGTTAAGAGAGAAAGATTACCTCCGGAAGTCAGGTATTGACATCCCCATACTTAAGGCTTGGCACGGTATTCTAGTTAAACCGGTATGTCTGGCACTTGAAAGAGGCCTCTTGATAGGCGTCCCATCCCTCTGGGCTAGGTGGAAGACCCAATACTCGCTGAATGGCCCCTTCGGAGATGGGTACTTGCTTCTGACGAACAAAAATGGACTACAGGGTAGGCGAGTGGAAATCGGAGTAGAATTCGACTACCCATGATAAATTGGCCTCCCATGGCTATCTTCTCAAGATTCTCCACTGTCTTCTTTCAATGCGTGGCTCCACAAAATCAATAAAGTGTGTTGGAAGAATGAGTAAGTGCTCATTGTTGTAGTTTCTCTCAGCCAGGATGGGAACATCTGCTCAGAGTAACGGTTAGTGAACCGTGCAGAGTCCTTAGCAGGTTATGCCTTTTCCGCCTCATCAACTTTGATTGGCCGCTTTACCCGCTTCGTGGGTGGCTTAACACTTGTAATGGGTTGTGCTTTAGCCACAGTCCTTTTAGTACCTTTCCTTGCCGGTGTCTTGTCAATAGCCTTCTCTTTTCCTTTCTTGGTACCTATCCTAAGGAAGAAAGAAAGAGGAAGAATGTTAAATATAGATAACTAATGATTGGAAGGAAGAAATTCTAAGTGATAATGAATGCCAAAGAAAATATAATAGCTTAAATACATAGTAGCTACAACATGTAGGTAAGACATCAATTAGGATCATAAAAGCAATTCATAACAATTAGATGTAAGAGGGTTTATGGCATGCAAGTAAGAAGCATCAGAAGCATAATTCAAGCATCATATATTGAATGTGCCAAATTAAAGAGCACTAGTATGATGACAATTGTGAATGATAAGCCCAATACATGTGGAAAGCAAGTGTTGTGAAAAAGATGCATTAAAGCAGTAAGAATAGAATAGAAAAGAATTCAAAATGCCATATTGGCTTTTTCAGAAACACTTGGTGTTCAAGTTAAAAAAGGAATTAAAATAAGTAATCCAAGTGTATATGAGATACATAATAAAATGTCAATTGTCAAATTACTCCTCATAATATCCACAAGTTCAAATAAAATAGAGTAAGACCCAAATAAAGCTCCAACACCAACATAAAAATGCATGAAAAAGGAATGAAAAAGAAACCATAAATAACTATACTAAAATGAAATTGAGAAGAAAGAAAAATAATTAAATGTAATAATTAAATGAAGAATGAAATAGTAGAGGAGAGGAAGAAAAGAAACCTGATGAAGAAGATGAAAAAGGAAAGAAGGAAGTAGAAAGTAAGAAATAAGAAGAGGGAAGAAGAAAGAAGGGGGAAAGAAGAAAGAATTAGGATTGAGAGAGATTTAGGATTTGGGAGGGGAAAATTAAAATCTGGGCGGCGTACTGGTTTAAGTGAGGCAGCGCAGGTGACGCGCACGCGGACACCACGCGTACGCGTGGGATGCGCACAAATGACATCGACATGTAAGCGTCAAGCACGCGTACGCGTGCCCCTTGTTGTGCCAATTGTGCGAGACCAGCCACGTGTATGCACAACTCTCTATTCGCATAGCCTAGTAACCAAAATTTGCATATTCGCGTGGATAACCATTAGGGGAAAATGACGCGCACGCGTCAGGGACGCGTATGCGTGATTAAGTTTGTGCCTCTAGCACAGTTCCAGCCCCAAACCATCACAACACTCTGTTCAAACACCCATTTACGCCGATTTCTGGGGTCACGCGTATATGTTCGGGACGCTTACGCATGGGCTTGTTTGCATGCAAAGCATGATTCCAGTGCCACTCCCGCGTAACTCTCTGTTCAAACCCAATGTTTTTCGCATTCACAAGTGTCGCGTGCGCGTCCTCGATGCTTGCGTGTCGAATGCGTTTTTTTTTATTTATGCAGAATGCAAAGGATTATGCAGAATTTATAAAGTAACACTGACAAAAAATAAGATAGAACTAAGAATAAAAAAGAAAGATCGTACCATGGTGGGTTGTCTTCTTCTGTTGGTGGATCCTCCAAGAGGAAGATCTCCAGCTCCTTGTGCTTCCTCTTCTCACCATGATACAGCTTCAAGTGGTGGCCATTGACTTTGATGAATTTGGAACTTGAAGGATGACTCATGATAAACCACTATTTTATGGTTTATCTTGTGCTAAATTGAGTGGTTTTCATCAAGTCCTTGCCCACTTATTCATACAAATTGCATGGTTTTATAATTCCTTCCTAGTTTTGTTTTATGGTTCAAAACTTGCTTCCTAAGCCTTAATTTGTGTATTTTAGTCTCCCTATATACCATTCAATGCCGTGATCTGTGCGTTCAGTGTTTTCAGGCCTTATAGGGCAGGAATGGCGTAGAGGATGGAGAGGAAGCTTGCAAAAATGGAAAGAGCACAAAAAATAAAGGAGACAACTAGCGAGCATCGACGCGCATAAATGGCTCACGCGTGCACGCAATCTGGAGATTTTACAGTGACGCTTGCGCGTACCTAACGCGTATGCGTGGATTGAAGTTCTGCTAGACGACGCGTGCGTGTGCTTGACGCGTACGTGTGAGACGCGAAGATGACCAGGGACGCGTATGCGTGACTGACGCGTACGCGTGACATGCGTGATCTGCAAAAATAACAGAAAATGCTGGGGGCAATTTTGGGCCGAGTTTTGACCCAGTTTCTGGCCCAGAAACACAGACTAGAGTCAGGGAACGAGCAGAGACTCAACAGAGATTCTCATTAGCGTAGTTTTAGTTTTAGATCTGAATCTAGAGAGAGAATTACTCTTCCTCTAGGTTTTCTTTTACATTCACATATTCTTAGTTTTATGCTTTTGCTTTGGATATTGAAGAGTCATTACCTCCGTTGAAGATATTATTCTAGTTTGTTTTCCTATTCCCTTATTATTCCATATTCTTAATTCTTGTTTAGAGTTACAATTGGATTGTTTTTAGAATTTATTAATGCAAGCAGTATTTTTCCATTTAAATTTTATTATTTGTTTAATTGCTTCCAATTAATTTGATTATCATGTCTCTTTTCTATTCCCTACTCCCAACAACGAAGATGGTATCCATGTTGATGCAGTAGACTCCCAACTTGGAATGGAGGTTGATTAAGAGGAGACACTTGAGTTGGAATGCTCAAGTGATTAGTTAAATTGGACATTGTTGGCTAATTCTTTTTTTACTAACCCTAGACATTCCCAAGGGAGAGGTCTAGGATTTGCGAATAAGAGTTAGCTCAATCACTTGACACCTCTTTATACTACACTTGAGAGAATTCCAACAAGGATAGAACTTCTATTTAATCATTCCCCCAGTCAAGTCGTTTTAATTATAATGTATAACTCTCTTTTAATTTTCATTGCAGTAGTTTACAATTATTTATTTCTTGTTATTCAACTCTCAAAAATCTCTCGAAAAACTCCTGATTAATAAGATAACACCCTTTTTGTCAACTCGTTCGGAGACGACCTGGGACTCATACTCCCAATATTTTTATTCTAATTTTGTGACAACCTTTCTAAATTGATGAGCGGATTTTTGCTGGTTAAGGACTATACTCGCAATGTATTTCTATATTGATTTCTTAATTGGCTGATTTACTCCTCGAATCAATTTTTGGCGCCGTTGCCGGGGAATTGCAATTATGTGCTAAATTATTAATTAGTGTACATATTTTTAATTTTTGCATATTTTTATTTTATTTTATTACCATGAGCTGTATGTTTCTTTCATTGAATGACACGTTCACTCCCTGATCCAAGCTTAGCCGCATTTGATCCTGAAATTGAAAGAACTCTTTCATGTATTAGGCGAGCTCGACGTAGGCTACCCTCTAAGGGTGGTGAAGTGATTATTATCAATTCACCAGTCTCATCAGAGGGTGAATCTGAAGCACCATTTGAGGAAGAAACAAGCTCCGTCTCTACTAATTCGGTTGATTTAGGCGCAGGTAATATGGCGGAACCTAGGAGGATCACTCTCCAGGAGGCAGGAGCCCCAGAGTTTACTCTGTAATCGTACGAAGTGCGTCATCCAAATCTGGCTGAAGATTTTGAACTGAAGACTGCATTAATCAACTTTATGCCCAAGTTTCATGGCTTACCTGCTCAGGAGCCTATCAACCACCTAAGGGATTTCCAGACAGCATGTTCTTCTGTTAGGCATTATGGTGCAGATGAAACTTCTATTTTGCTGACCGCCTTCCCGTTTTCTCTCGAAGGAAAGGTGAGGGAGTGGTACTACACTCAACCTGAAGCGACCGTTACTAACTGGGATACGCTCAGGCGAGAATTCCTGAAAAAATACTTTCCAGCTGAAGTTACAGATAGACTGAGAAAAGAGATCTCTTGCATTATTCAAGGCGAATTGGAGACTCTTTATGAGTACTGGGAGCGCTTCAAGAATCTTCTGGACGCATGCCCCCATCACATGATTCACAAGTTAGTGTTGATCAGCTACTTCACTCAAGGCATGAAGCCTCGGGATAAGACTACATTAGATGGTGCTAGTAATGGTTCTCTGAAAAAGTACAAGACCGTAGATGAAGCGTGGCAACTAATCAGCGACCTAGCTGAGTCCACTAGAAATCACAGGCACAGGAACAACCACTCAAAGGCTGTTGCAGAGGTTTTCTCTAGTATCAAGACTTCTGCTCTTACACAGAGTATATGTGAGATGACCAACCTACTGAAGTAAATACAGCAAAATCAACAACAACCTCAGCCTCCCTCACCACAACAAAGTCAACAGCTAGTTCCTTAGAGAGTATGCAAAATATGTGCTGATTATAGTCATTACACTGATGAGTGTCTGCAGCTCCAACAAGAGGACAACACCATAGCAGCCACTCACAATTTTTATGACCGCCCAAATCAAGGGTACAATCAACAAGGCAGCAATTACAACCAAGGTGTAAACTACAACAAAGGTTGGCAAGACAACTCCAACCAGGGATGGAGAGACCATTCCAACCAGGGATGGAGGGATAATTCCAACCAAGGTTGGAGGGACAACCACAACAGTGGAGGCATAGACAACAATGGAAATCAGAGGTGGAATAACAACAACAGACAACAGAACCAAAACCAGCCTTACAGAGCACCTTACCAAAGGCAGTCCCAAGCACCTCAGAACAACCAACAGCAGGCCCCTTAGATCACTTACCCTTCTTCTTCTTCTCATGATGAAATGCTTCAGTCTATTGAGCAAAGACAAAAGGCCATGTAGAAGCTCTTGCCTCACAGATTGGATCGGTGAATACTTTAATAATTAGCCTTCAAGCTCCAATGGAATTCCTTCTCAACCCTTACCCAACCCCAAGGGTGGCATCAATGCCATAACTTTGAGGTCCGGAACCACACTGCAAGAGTGGAATCAGGAGGAGCCAGGCCCACCAGAACACGCCCCAGTTGAAGACATAGTTGAAGTGGAAGATGCTGAAGAGGAAGAGGAAGTACAAGACTTGGTTAAAGAAGAAGTAGCACAGCCAAGGAATGGAGCACCAAAAGATGCATAAGCTGCAAGTGGCGCCATTCCTATCCCATTTCCACACCTTGCACGGAAGTCCAGAAAGCAGATGGAACTTGATCCCAAAATGGTAGAAATCTTCAAAAAGGTTGAGGTAACTGTTCCCCTTTTTGATGTTATTCAACAAGTACCTAAATATGCAAAGTTTCTGAAGGATTTATGCATACATAAAGATAAAATTAATGAATTAGAAATATTCCTTTAGGTAGTTCTATATCTGCTTTAATGGGAGGTATAACTGAAAAATGTAGTGATCCAGGTCCATGCATGGTTAACTATACCATTGGGGTGTAATATTTTCTGACTGCATGTGTGATTTAGGAATGTGCGTGAGTATTATGCCATTGTCTATATATGATGCTTTGAGGCTCCTTCCCTTAAAAAGGTTGGCAGCTCGTTTTATTTTAGCAATAAAAGCATCATCATAATGGTTGGAATTGCTGAAGATGTGCTGGTAAGCATTAAGGGGCTCACATTTCCTGTTGACTTCTATATCTTGGAAATGCCCCCTAATGACTCAGGAAGACCATCATCAATCCTGCTTGGAAGATCATTCCTGAAGACTTCAAAGTTCAAGCTGGATGCCTTCTCAGGAACTTACTCCTTTGAGATAGATGGCAGAGCAGTGAGTTTCAGTTTAAATGAAGCTATGAAGCACCCTCTGGAAGATTATTCCATCTTCCAGTGCGACATCATTGATGAAACTGTAGCTGCTGTTCACCAAGAAGAAGTAGAAGAGAAGTACATGGCGTAAGGTCCAAGTGTGGGGACACCCTCTGAACACAATGAGAACGCTTTGCCATTATCACTAACTCCAGATGATCCAGAGCCCAGCCATGAGCAGATAGTGGAATTAAAGCCCCTTCCACCCCACCTCAAGTATGCTTACCTTGAAGATAATCAGAAGCTCCCAGTTATCATTGCAAGGGAACTCAGTTCCCAACAAGAGGAGCAACTGCTCAGTGTGCTAAGAAGACACAAGAAAGCAATTGGGTGGAGCCTGGCGGATATAGTAGGCATCAGCCCTCAAGTTTGTGAGCACAGAATATTCTTAGAAGAAGGAACAAGACCTGTCCGTCAGCCCCAAAGAAGACTGAATCCCACCATCTTAGAAGTTGTCAAGAAAGAAGTGACCTGGCTACAAGAAGCAGACATCATTTACCCCATCTCAGACAGTGAATGAGTCAGTCGAGTACAAGTAGTGCCCAAAAGATCTGGAGTCACAACAGTAAAGAATGAGCATGGAGAGCTCTTGATGTAACGATCCAACTCCCAGTATGCCATGGTCATACAAGAAGCTAAGTGTTACTAACTTATCCTTCCTAATTATTAACTATTATTTAATATATGAGCATGTTCCTTGTTAGAACGATGCCAATTTTTATTAGTAATCTTTTTTTTTTATATCGTTGCGGATAACAAGGTAAACTATACAAGCATACATTGAGGGCAATAAAAGGAAGCATAGGAAAATATAGAAATATAACAGATAATATACATCATGTACACTATAACAAAACATGTTGTGTTTACACAAGATCAAGTCAGTTTACATCCTCGTCATCCTACATAGCTAATATATACACGACACTCCCAGGGCCTAGCCCATACAAAAAGCCGCTAAACTAGCGCCCAGGCTAGCCTAACCACAGTATAGCTCCTAGCTCTCGGGTGTACTAACACAAGTAAGAGACTAACTAATAGATAATGTCAGACTAGAGTGTCATCAAAAGAATGCCCCTTCTGCTATCAAACTATATCTACACGTGGCCGTTCGGAGAATCGCCGTGAGGCTCGTCCATCTCCTCATCCTGCTCTATCTCTATCTCTGGATCCTCCTCCTCCTCATCGTCCACAGCTACAGCTATACCTTCAGATCCACCAGAAACACTGCTATCACTATGTACAAAACCTTTCGCGAGCACAGGTCCGTTCGCGTATATAGGGGCTACCACACCGTCCGGTAGTGCTGGCTCATCAGGCTGTGGAAAGTCAGGGATCGGCTCAGGGGGAAAGTCCCACTCTGGTGGTATCACAGGTACGTAGTCACCAGCTAACTCGGGCTCATCAGGAATGATAGGCTCAGGTTCTACCTCATTCAAAGGTTGAGCTGGTATAGGGTGCTCAGGATCATCAGGAAAATGATGTACAGGTGCGACAGGATGTAACCAGGATGAAGGAAAGTCGTAAGGAGCATCGGGGTCAAAATGCGGGCTAGACAGAAGATGTTGAAAAGCTTGATTTGGTAACGCATATCGTCTAATATGAGGCTCCAATCCCATGATGAAGTAACTATGATGTATCGGATCCTCGAGGACATAGCGGTCCTCAAACTCATAGAATATCACGCCCGTCTCCATCTGAAGGGGAGGAAGGGAGAGAAGGGGTAAGAACTGGGGAGTCCTTAGTAGGGTCGGGGTTGTTAGTTACATTCATTTATTCGATCTCGATTAGTAGATGGGTAATAAAATACAGTAAAGTAGTAAACAGAAGTTAAAAATAGATGGAAAAACAAAGAACAGAACACAAGCAGGAGAATACAAGAAGATAAAGCATAGACATAGCACTCAAACAAACAAACATAAAGAAATAGATCACACACAAGAAAGAATGCAACAAAGAATGATGCGCAGAAAAGAATGATGCATGTCTAGTCCAAGTGCAGGTAATGAGCTCATTTGTCGGTTTCTACCCGCTCCAGACGTAACCCAGCATTACCAGCTGGATATGGCTTTCCTGTTGGCAATACCCTTGTATACAGAAAATAACCCCTCTGCCACCACAGGGTCCACTGCACGCATGAAATAACACATCTGCCACTGCAGGGATGTATGCCAAAACACCTTCTGTATACAGGAAATAACCCCTCTGCCACTACAGAAATGGAACAGGTGGTCACGGTACTCTGTAGCAGGAAATAACCCCTCTGCCTTACAGAAATAAAATATGGATCTGTACCGCAGGAAAGCGTTTCTCAGTTGTCGCACCATTATCTATCTGACTGCCATAATGCAGCAGATGAACATATAGATATCTCTAAGGTTGCCTTAATGCAACAAATGACCTCTCAATAGGTCCTCTGCTCTTTATCATATTACTCTTTTTACTTTGTCTCTTTATTCTGCTCTGGTTATTCTTTTCTCTGCGCTTCTTTACTTTATTCTTCTTTCTCTGTTTAACGTATGTATTTAAAGCTTATGTAAATTTCGGTATGATTAGTTAGCCTGCCCCAAGTATAGGTTCATTAAGTCTATACTGAAACAGTTTAACTTTTCATATAATACCAAACCCTAGTCACAACTCAAGGACTAACTATGTTGCCCTAGTTTGTTCGCTAGTCTCTGTCTGTTTTTCTGTCATTAAAACTTTACAGGCTTTTTCATCGATTTTTATCTTTTCTTTAACTTTTTAACTTTTATTTATCTTTGCCTCACTAACATGTTCTTACCACTCCCTAAGCGTTTTATGAAGGTAATTATGAGATTCTGCGCTTAAAGTTGTCTTTCTAAAGCTTTTACAGAAAACTGCCTTTTCCACATTATTTTNCCAATAAACCATTAAAGATTTTCAATCCCACCAATTTCATCTTTATAATTTTCAATGCCCACCATTTTTCATTTAAAATTCTTAAACACCTTAAACACCAAAATTTTTACTTCCTTGCCCTTTTAAGGATCTAAAACCTGTTCTTCATTGTTCTTCATCACACTCAAAGTGTTCTTCATGTTCTTCATAAATTCTTCAGATTCTTTCTCTATTTTTACCCGTTTTTCAGTCTTTTCAGCAACCGATTTTTACCATAATTCACAATAAATTAGCAGCCACTAAAACTCCATCTTCTCTACATGATTTAAACAAAAATTGAACCTCAATTTAAGCCTAGGGTTTCGTTTTTCCAGCTGCTCCAAGAACATGAACTTTAAAGCTTGAATTTCATCAAATTTCATCAAAATTTCACCAAATTTTCACCAAGAATCAATCATATATGCAACCAATTTTTAGCACAGCCAATAATACAACATTCACACAACTCAAACACAAATAATCAAGATTAATTTTGTGACACCCTACCTAGTTTTGCTGCTCCTAATTCAGTTAGACTTTCAGGTGGTCCTTTAGCACTTTTTCCTCCTAAATCACATCAAGAACAACTTTAAATCCAAAAACCGTCAACTAACCAAATCTCCCTTAGCATGATAGGAGGTAATTTCTAACCTTAGAATTGCTAGAAGTTCACGTTTCTTGGCCCTCAAGTCAAGTTAAGCATGATTCCTAAGGAAGAACATCAAGAAAACACATATTTAAGCATGTTTCCTTAAAACCGAATCAAAGGAGAGATGGTGCAGCCAACTCACCTTGATTCCAGCCTTGATAAGTCATATGATCATGTAGAGAAAGAAGAGAGGATCATTTTGGTCGGATTGGAATTTTGATTTGAGTTTTAGTTTAGCAGAAATCAAGCTTTGAAGATTTGGAACTAAGAACTTTTCTCTCTTTTTCTCTCTTCCTATTTTCGGCCACAAAGTGGAAATGAGCCAGACTTGGGGGTTTTGGGAGTGTAGGGTGAGTTGTGATTGGTTGGCTTGAAGGTGGATTAAAATAATATTAAAATATCTCAGGTGTATAACTACTAAAACTAGATGTATTGGAACACTTGTAAAAACATCTCTAAAAATTATTTTCTAAGCTACTAGCATAAATGAAACTAGTAACATATTTATTATGATAATAAAACATGAATAATGAGGCCTTAGCAATGCTAAAGTCATCAGAGAGTGCTGGTGCTAAGCTACACCAGTAAACTGTGAACCCAGTTAAACCGATTTTCTATTTTTAACTAAAACTGACCAGGTAACCTTATAATATTATTCAAGAAGCTTCTAATACTAATATAATGATAATATCATCCTATTATCTCTCTTCTCTCATAAATCGAGTCCGGTTTGTCAAACTGAGACTATTTACGAAAAACCGAATCAAAACTCCTAACCGATACGGTTCAAAAACTAGGTTCTTTGTGACCGTGTTATCGAGCTTGCCTCGGAAGAGGTTCTAGCTTAAAGATAACATAATAACAATGAGGATTGAGATACTTGATGATATATCAAAGGTTTTCCCCTTACTGATCTTCCGGAGTTCTCCGTACTTTCAGAAAAGATCTCGCGTACTCAAAAACCGGGGTTGTTACATTCTACCCTCCTAAAAGAAAATTTTTCCCTCAAAATTTTAGTTACCTGAGAATAGATGCGGGTAATCAGCTTTCATCTTATCTTCCCATTCTCAAGTGTGTTCTTCTTCTGCATTTTGTCTCCAAGCTATTTTGACTAAGCGAACAGTTTTGCCTTTTAGCTGCTTCTCACTTCTTTCTACGATCTGAACTGGTGATGCTTGATATGTCAAATCATTTCGTAACTGTACTGTCTCTGGTTGTAAAATGTGACTCTCATCGGGAATATATTTCTTAAGTTACGAGACATGAAAAACATCATGAAGGTTTGACAGATATGGAAGAAGAGCTACTTGATAAGCTACTAGACCGACTCTTTTAAGTATTTGGAAAGGTCCTATGTATCGAGGGTTAAGCTTTTTAGTCTTAAGGGCTCTACCTATTCCAGTAGTCGGGGTTACTTTAAGAAAGACATGGTCTCCCTCACTAAACTCTAAGGGTCTACGTCTATTATCGGCATAGCTCTTTTGACGGCTCTATGCTGTCTGGATCTTCTGGCGAATCCCCTTTCTCTTCTCGGTAGTTTCTTGCACTAAGTCTGGACCTAAGACACTAGCTTCTCCGTCGTCATTCCAACAGAATGGTGTCTGACATCTCCTTCCGTAGAGAGCTTCATAAGGTGCCATCCCAATACTTTGTTGGTAACTGTTGTTGTAGACAAACTTGACCAACGACAAATATTTATCCCAACTGCCTTGGTTATCCATCACACAAGATCTTAGCATGTCTTCTAATGTCTGGATTGTCCGTTCTGATTGTCCGTCTATCTGAGGATGGTATGCTATACTCATATGCAGTTCTGTTCCCAATGCTTTCTGGAAAGCTCCCCAAAATCTGAAAGTAAACCTCGGATCTCGATCTGAAACAATTGACGAAAGTATCCCGTGCAATCGTATGATTTCTTGAATATATATCCGTGCCAGCCTTTCTAAAGTATAATCAACTCGAATCGGAAGGAAGTGCGCTGTCTTTGTCAACCTGTCCACAATTACCCAAATGGCATCGTGTCCTGTTGAGGTCCTTGGCAATCCCGTGACAAAATTCATAGTGATCTGCTCCCATTTCCATTGTGGTATTTCTAAGGGTTGCAGGGTTCCTGATGGTTTCTGATGTTCCACCTTCACCTTCTGGCAGGTTAAACATTTTGAGACATAATCAGCTACCTCTTTCTTTAAGCCCGGCCACCAGAACATTTGTTTCAAATCCTGATACATCTTTGTTACTCCAGGATGCATAGAAAATCTACTTTGATGAGCTTCTACAAGAATCCTTTGCCGCAGATCTCCAGAACTAGGCACAAAAATTCTGTTCTTGTATCTCCAGAGACTGCTACAACCTAGTCTTATAGCTTCTGGTTCCTCTACGTTCATCCGTCTCATCATTGTCAGCATTTTTGAGTCCTGTGCTTGTGCTTGCTGAATCCGAATCTTAAAATCTGGTGTTATATGCAACTGCGCCAAACGGACTCCACTTGACGTCTCAGTCATAGCCAACTTAAGGTCCTCAAATTCCATAAGTAGCTTTTCTTCCTTTATCATCATCCAAGAGATACTCAAATTCTTTCTGCTCAAGGCATCTACCACCACGTTCGCTTTTCCTGGGTGATAACTTAACTTGAAATCATAGTCCTTCAAAAATTCCATCCACCTTCGTTGTCGCATATTAAGATCCTTTTGGTCAAAGATATACTTTAAACTTTTGTGGTCAGAGAAGACTTCTAGTTGAGCGCCATACAAATAGTGCCTCCAGATCTTTAGAACAAACACTACTGCAGCCAATTCCAGGTCATGCGTCGGATAATTTCGTTCATAAGGTCTCAGCTGCCGGGAAGCATAAGCCACCACATTTTTGTCTTGCATCAGCACACATCCAAGTCCTTTATGAGAGGCGTCACAGTATACTTCAAAAGGTTTTTGCGGATCGGGTAGTACTAGTACAAGTGCAGTTGTTAGCTTTTCCTTAAGCATCTTGAAGCTTCTATCACACTCAGCCGTCCAGATAAATGGAACTTCCTTTCGTGTAAGGTAAGTCAAAGGTAAGGCTATCTGTGAAAATCCTTTGATGAACCTCCGATAATAGCCAGCAAGTCCGAGAAAACTCCGAACTTCTGTAACGGTCGTAGATGGTTCCCATTACACTACTGCTTCAATTTTTGAAGGATCGACTACAATCCCTCCCTGCGATATAACATGTCCCAAGAACGCCACCTTCTCTGTCCAGAATTCACACTTCGATAGTTTAGCATATAACTTCTGAGTCCTCAGTATCTGCAATACAGTCCTTAGATACTCTTCATGCTCTCTTTCTGTCTTCGAATAGATGAGAATATCGTCTATGAAAACTACTACGAACTGACCAAGGTACGGACGAAAAATATGATTCATGTAATCTATGAAAATTGCAGGAGCATTAGTTAGTCCAAACGACATAACCGTATACTCATAGTGACCATATCGAGTTCTAAATGCAGTCTTCGGTATATCTGATTCTTTTACTCGAATCTGGTGATAGCCCGATCGCAAATTAATCTTCGAGAACACAGTTGCACCTTTCAACTGATCCATCAAATCATCTATCCGTGGAAGTGGATACTTGTTCTTGATAGTGACTTTATTTAACTGTCGATAATCTACACAAAGTCTCATTCCACCATCTTTCTTCTTTACTAGCAACACCGGAGCTCCCCAAGGTGATGCACTGGGACGAATAAATTTCTTTCCAAGTAGCTCATCCAACTGCTTCTTCAACTCTGCAAGTTCCAGTGGTGACATCCGGTATGGTGTTTTGGAAATCGGTCCGGTTCCAGGTACTAGTTCAATGCTGAATTCTATCTCTCGCTGAGGAGGAAACTCAGGTATGTCATCCGGGAAAACATCAGGAAATTCCTTCACCACTCGAATTTGTTCTAAGCTTAGTTCACTGTCACTCGAGCTAGCCGCTAACAGAACGTACCCCTCACAATCACTCCCGTCTAATGTAACTCTTACAGAATTCAGATATAAAGTTTGAGACAGAAATGGTTTAATATTTAAACTATCAGACGGAATAATAGCAGTTCTTTCATAGCAATCAAGGAAAACATGATACTTAGACAGCCAATCTAATCCTAGAATAACTTCTAAACCACATAGAGGCAAACAGATTAGATCATGTATAAAAGTTCTGTTCCTAATAGTGAGTGATACTTGCAAGCACACTAAACTGGTCAAAGCATTTTGGGATGCAGGTGTATGGACAATTAGATCAAAGTTCAACTTAGAGAAATCTAGTCCCAACTCACGAGCAACAGTTAAAGAAATAAAGGAATGCGATGCACCCGAGTCATATAGTACAGTTAGAAATCGATTCTTGACATAAAACTGACCTTGGATCAGGGCGTCTGATTGCATAGAATCATTAGCAGTCATAGCAAACACTCGGCCTTGTTGCTGGGTCCGTATTGGATTTCGAGAAAGTCCTTTTGGGCAACTCATCGCCAAGTGTCCCGGTTCCCTATAATTGTAACAAGTAAATGTTCTGATTTGGCAAGGCCTGGTACCATGATCCTTTCCACACTTCCTACATGCAGTATTCACCTGTGCCTGTTGAGGTCGTTTACCATTATCCTGCCTTGGTCTACCTCCGTTTCCATCAGTGGGGCGAGCAGGAACGTTACCATCTTGTAGGTTTCTTCGCTGTGGCACACCAGATGTCTTGAAATTTGTCCTTCGCAGTTTCCAGTTATAACTGTTGTAGTTCCTTGATGGAAATCCTTGACGACTTGCTTTAGATGCACTTACCTTCTTAGCACATTCTTCCACTAACTTACACTTATTAACCAGCTCAGCAAAATTTCGTATCTCCAATGGAACTACCGAACGCATCAGATCCTCACGAAGACCCCCTTCGAACTTCAAACACTTCCATTCTTCAAAGTCAGCAGGATTCCCTTGGCATATCTTGGAGAAACGGCACAAGTCATCAAATTTACGGGCATATTCTGCAACAGTTGTGTTACCCTGTTTCAGCTGCATAAGTTCCATCTCCTTAGCGTCACGAGCTGCCCTCGGAAAATACTTCTTATAAAATTCATCCTTAAAAGTATCCCAAGGAATATTGCCTTCATCTTGTTGCAACAGTCGTTGTATCCCCTGCCACCAATGCTCAGCTTCTCCTTCCAGCATATAAGTAGCGAACTCCACGTGTTGGCCTTCCGGAACATGCTGTGCTCGCAGTGATCGTTCGATAGCTCAAAACCAGTTGTCAGCATCAGTTGCAACGAGTGTACATTTAAATTTAGGCGGTTTAACCTTCAGAAAATTCGCAAGGGTCATAGGTCTTTCGAGATGCCCCAAGTTATTCTCATCATTTCCACTATCTTTCCCATGCTCATTCTCATTCCCGTTTCTCACTCCAAGATGATCAACAGCCCTAGCCGCTGCTACTGCATCCTCACGCACTGCCTCAGCCACAACGTTCATGGTAGTCATAAACGTTTCCTGTTCCCTCTCGTAGTTAACATTAGGAATTCCTTCCTATACGCCCCGTCTCCGTGAACCCATCGTGGTCCTGTTCACACCAAACAATCATTATTAAGGTGATCAGTCTTAACACTTCAAGTCAAGTGTGAACATTCCCAGAATGAAAACACAGAGACAATCATGCAACACAAATCACATAGATATCATATAAGCATGAGACACACAACAGAGTATGCCATAAAGCATAGTCAGTCCACTCCCCAGGCTTTATTGGGAACGAACTGCTCTGATACCAAATTGTAACGATCCAACTCCCAGTATGCCTTGGTCATACAAGAAGCTAAGTGTTACTAACTTATCCTTCCTAATTATTAACTATTATTTAATATATGAGCCTGTTCCTTGTTAGAACGATGCCAATTTTTATTAGTAATCTTTTTTTTATATCGTTGCGAATAACAAGGTAAACTATACAAGCATACATTGAGGGCAATAAAAGGAAGCATAGGAAAATATAGAAATATAACAGATAATATACATCATTTACACTATAACAAAACATGTTGTGTTTACACAAGATCAAATCAGTTTACATCCTCGTCATCCTACATAGCTAATATCTACACGACACTCCCAGGGCCTGGCCCATACAAAAAGCCGCTAAACTGGCGCCCAGGCTAGCCTAACCACAGTATAGCTCCTAGCTCTCGGGTGTACTAACACAAGTGAGAGACTAACTAATAGATAATGTCAGACTAGAGTGTCAGCAAAAGAATGCCCCTTCTGCTATCAAACTATATCTACACGTGGCCGTTCGGAGAATCGCCGTGAGGCTCGTCCAACTCCTCATCCTGCTCTATTTCTATCTCAGGATCCTCCTCCTCCTCATCGTCCGCAGCTACAGCTATACCTTTAGATCCACCAAAAATATTGCTGTCACTATATACAAAACCATTTGTGAGCACAGGTCCGTTCGCGTATATAGGGGCTACCCCACCGTCCGGTAGTGCTGGCTCATCAGGCTGTGGAAAGTCAGGGATCGGCCCAGGGGGAAAGTCCCACTCTGGTGGTATCACAGGTACGTAGTCACAAGCTAACTCGGGCTCATCAGGAATGATAGGCTCAGGTTCTACCTCATTCAAAGGTTGAGCTGGTATAGGGTGCTCAAGATCATCAGGAAAAGGATGTACATGTGTATTAGGATGTAACTAGGATAAGGGAAAATCGTAAGGAGCATCGGGATCAAAATGCGAGCTAGACAGAGGATGTTGAAAAGCTTGATTAGGTAACGCATATCGTCTAATACGAGGCTCCAATCCCATGATGAAGTAACTGTGATGTATCTGATCCTCGTAGACATAGGGGTCCTCAAACTCATAGAATATCACGCCCGTCTCCATCTGAAGGGGAGGAAGGGAGAGAAGGGGTAAGAACTGGGGAGTCTTTAGTAGGGTCGGGGTTGTTAGTTACATTCATTTATTCGATCTCGATTAGTAGATGGGTAATAGAATACAGTAAAGTAGCAAACAGAAGTTAAAATAGATGGAAAAACAAAGAACAGAACACAAGCAGGAAAATACAAGAAGATAAAGCATAGACATAGCACTCAAACAAACAAACATAAAGAAATAGATCACACAAAAGAAAGAATACAACAGAGAATGATGCGCAGACAAGAATGATGCATGTCTAGTCCTAGTGCAGGTAATGAGCTCATTTGTCAGTTTCTACCCGCTCCCGACGTAACCCAGCATTACCAGTTGGATATGGCTTTCCTGTTGGCAATACCCCTGTGTACAGGAAATAACCCCTCTGCCACCACAGGGTCCACTGCATGCAGGAAATAACACATCTGCCACTGCAGGGATGTACGCCGAAACACCTTCTGTATACATGAAATAACCCCTCTGCCACTACAAAAATTGAACAGGTGGTCACGGTACTCTGTAGCAGGAAATAACCCCTCTGCCTTACAGAAATAAAATATGGATCTGTACCGCAGGAAAGCGTTTCTCAGTTGTCGCACCATTATCTATCTGACTGCCACAATGCAGCAGATGAACATATAGATATCTCTAAGGTTGCCTTAATGCAACAAATGACCTCTCAATAGGTCCTCTACTCTTTATCATATTACTCTTTTTGCTTTGTCTCTTTATTATGCTCTGTTTATTCTTTTCTCTGCGCTTCTTTACTTTATTCTGCTTTCTCTGTTTAACGTATGTATTTAAAGCTTATGTAAATTTCGGTATGATTAGTTAGCCTGCCCCAAGTATAGGTTCATTAAGTCTATACTGAAAGAGTTTAACTTTAGATATAATACCTAACCCTAGTCGCAACTCAAGGACTAACTATGTTGCCCTAGTTTGTTCGCTAGTCTCTGTCTGTTTTTCTGTCATTAAAACTTTACAGAATTTTTCTTCGATTTTTATCTTTTCTTTCTAACTTTTAGAAATTACCAAATAACCCCTTAAACACCAAAATTTTTACTTCCTTGCCCTTTTAAGGATCTAAAACCTGTTCTTCATTGTTCTTCATCACACTCAAAGTGTTCTTCATGTTCTTCATAAATTCTTCAGATTCTTTGTTTTTACCCATTTTTCAGTCTTTTCAGCAATCGATTTTTACCATAATTCATAATAAATTAGCAGCCACTAAAACCCCATATTCTCTACATGATTTAAACACAAATTGAACCTCAATTTAAGCCTAGGGTTTCATTTTTCCAGCTGCTCCAAGAACATGAACTTTAAAGCTTGAATTTCATCAAATTTCTTCAAAATTTCACCAAATTTTCACCAAGAATCAATCATATATGCAAACCAATTTTTAGCACAGCCAAATAATACAACATTCACACAACTCAAACACAAATAATCAAGATTAATTTCGTGACACCCTACCTGGTTTTTCTGCTCCTAATTCAGTTAGACTTTCAGGTGGTCCTTTAGCACTTTTTCCTCCTAAATCACATCAAGAACAACTTTAAATCCAAAAACCCTCAACTAACCAAATCTCCCTTAGCATGATAGGAGGTAATTTCTAACCTTAGACTTGCTAGAAGTTCACGTTTCTTGGCCCTCAAGTCAAGTTAAGCATGATTCCTAAGGAAGAACATCAAGAAAACACATATTTAAGCATGTTTCCTTGAAACCGAATCAAAAGAGAGATGGTGCAGCCAACTCACCTTGATTCCAGCCTTGATAAGTCATATGATCATGTAGAGAAAGAAGAGAGGATCATTTTGGTCGGATTGAAATTTTGATTTGAGTTTTAGTTCAGCAGAAATCAAGCTTTGAAGATTTGGAACTAAGAACTTTTCTCTCTTTTTCTCTCTTCCTATTTTCAGCCACAAAGTGGAAATGAGCCAGCCTTGGAGGTGGATTAAAATAATTTTAAAATATCTCAGGTGTATAACTACTAAAACTAGATGTATTGGAACACTTGTAAAGACATCTCTAAAAATTATTTTCTAAGCTACTAGCATAAATGACACTAGTAACATATTTATTATGAGAATAAAACATGAATAATGAGGCCTTAGCATTGCTAAAGTCATCAGAGAGTGCTGGTGCTAAGCTGCACCAGTAAACTGTGAACCCGGTTAAACCTTTTTTCTATTTTTAACTAAAACTGACCAGGTAACCTTATAATATTATTCAAGAAGCTTCTAATACTAATATAATGATAATATCATCCTATTATCTCTATTCTCTCATAAATCGAGTCTGGTTTGTCAAACTGAGATTATTTACGAAAAACCGAATCAAAACTCCTAACCGATACGGTTCAAAAACTAGGTTCTTCGTGAACGCGTTATCGAGCTTGCCTCGGAAGAGGTTATAGCTTAAAGATAACATAATAACAGTGAGGATTGAGATACTTGATGATATATCAATGGTTTTCCCCTTACTGATCTTCCGGAGTTCTCCGTACTTTCAGAAAAGATCTCGCGTACTCAAAAACCGGGGTTTTTACACTTGACAACTAGAGCGCAAAATTCATGGAAAGTTTGCATTGATTACAGGCGTCTCAACCAAGCTACTCGCAAGGATCATTACCCCTTGCCATTTATTGATCAGATGCTTGATCACCTGTCAGGTAAATCCCATTATTGCTTTTTAGATGGATATACAGGCTATTTTCAAATTCATATAGCTTCTGAAGATCAGGAAAAGACTACTTTTACATGTCCCTTTGGAACGTATGCGTACAAAAGGATACCTTTTGGCTTATGTAATGCACCGGCTACTTTCCAAAGATGCATGATGAGTATCTTTTCAGATCTTATTGAGAGCTGTATGGAAGTTTTTATGGATGATTTTAGTGTATATGGTGATTCATTTGGCCTTTGCTTGGATAGTTTAGCTAGAGTATTAGACAGGTGTGTTAGTTCAAACCTTGTTCTAAATTTTGAAAAATGTCACTTTTTGGTAAAACAAGGCATTATACTAGGACATGTTGTCTCTAATACTGGTATTTCTGTAGATCCAGCAAAGGTAGATGTCATTTCTAATTTACCTTATCCCTCCTCCGTGAAGGAAGTTCGTTCGTTCCTTGGCCATACAGGTTTCTACAGGAGATTTATCAAGGACTTCAGTAAGGTAGCATTGCTTTTATCCAGACTGCTGCAGAAAGATGTTGAGTTCGAGTTCAGTGAGGATTGCATGCAAGCATTTGATAAGCTGAAGATCGCCTTGACTCAAGCTCTGATTGTGAGAGGACCAGACTGAAGCCAGTCTTTTGAGATTATGTGTGATGCCTCCATCCATGCAGTAGGAGTGGCGCTGGCTCAGCGCGAAGGTAAGGATCCTTTCGTAATTACTTATGCGTCTAAGACCTTAGACGCTGCTCAGTCTAATTACACTACCACTGAAAAAGAGCTTCTGGCTATTGTTTTTGCTCTGGATAAATTTCGAGCCTATTTACTTGGTACTAAGCTGGTAGTGTACTCAGACCATGCAACTCTAAAGTATTTATTAGCTAAAAAAGAGTCCAAACCAAGGTTAATACATTGGATACTGTTGCTGCAAGAATTTGATTTAGAAATTAAGGATAGGAGTGGTAATCAGAATTTAGTGGCAGACCACTTGAGTCGCCTTGAGCACATTAAGACTGACTCCACCCCTATCAACGATGCTTTTCCATTTGATAGCTTGCATGCAGTATCTGAAGTAGTTCCTTGGTATGCACCTGTAGCTGATTATCTTGTTAGCCATACTTTCCCTCCTAATTTTACTAAGCATTAAAGGGACAAGCTGAAAAGCGAGTCTAATTAGAAGGTGTGTGCCTCAATCAAAATTCCAGTTCATTTTAGAGGCCTGCCACTCTTCTGAGAGTGGAGGATATTTTGGCCCTCAAAGAACAGCTAGAAAAATCGTAGACTGTGGATTCTGGTGGCCCACTCTTTTTAAGGATGCTACTACCTTTTCTAAATCCTGTCTCCCATGCCAAAGGTTTGGGAATATATCCAAGAGGGATGAGATGCCCCAACAGATTATGCTTTTCTGTGAAATTTCTTATGTTTGGGGTATTGATTTCATGGGTCCATTTCCAAACTCTAGTGGTTATCTTTATACATTGTTAGTTGTAGATTATGTTTCTAAATGGGTGGAAGCAATTCCTACCCGCACTGATGATGCTAACACTGTTGTTTCCTTTGTTAGAAACCATATTATCTGTCGCTTTGGATCACCACGAGCAATCATGAGTGATCAAGGCACTCACTTATGTAACAGGAGATTAGCAGGATTACTGAAGAAACATGGGATAGTTCACAAAGTGGCAAAAGCTTACCATCCCCAGACAAATGGACAAGCAGAGGTATCTAACAGAGAAATAAAGTGCATTCTGGAGAAGATAGTAAAGCCTCATATGAAGGACTGGAGCACCTGACTTGTTGATGCGCTTTGGGCGTATCGAACAGCGTATAAGACACCCATTGGGATGAGTCCCTTCCGCTTAGTGTATGGAAAGGCTTGCCACCTCCCAGTAGAGGTGGAACACAAGGCTTTCTGGGCTGTGCAGGAGTGTAACATGGGATTCAAGCAAGCCGGTGCTGAAAGGAAGCTGCAACTGGCAGAACTGGAGACCTTTCGACTCGAAGCTTATGATAACTCCAGATTATACAAAGAAAAAGTGAAGGTCGTGCATGACAAGCATATCAAAAGAAGAGAGTTTAGACCGGGAGATCTGGTTCTCCTTTACAACTCCAGGCTGAGACTCATGCCAGGCAAGCTGAGATCTAGATGGGAAGGCCCCAACAGAGTGGAGAAAGCAGAGCCATATGGAGTCTTCCACCTGCGTCATCCCTCAAGTTCCAATTGCATCAAGGTCAATGGACATCGCCTAAAGCTTTATCATGGTGAGAAGATGAAGGAACACAAAGAGCTAGAGGTCTTCCTCTTGGAGGACCCACCAACAGAAGCAGAATGAGCTTGAAGAGCGTCCAACTTAAAGACGTAAAAGCAAAGTGCTAGGTGGGAGACAACCCACCATGGTATGATTGTTCTTTTTCAGTCTTGGTTTTATTTTATTTTATTTTATTCTTAGTTTTATTTTATTCCATTTTTCTTAGTGTTCATGCATATAGTCTGCATTTGCATCTGCATTCTGTATAAAAAAAAAAAGAAAAAAGAGAGAAAGAGCACACGACACGCAAGCGTCGCTGACGCCTACGTGTCATATGTGCATTCGAAACAAAGAAGGAAAGAAACAGAGAGTTGCGATGGAGCATGGCTGGAGGCGTGCTTTAGGCACAAACACGCCCATTGGTGCACGAAATTACAATCACACTCTTGCAATTTTGCACAACTAACCAGCAAGTGCACTGGGTCGTCCAAGTAATACCTTACGTGAGTAAGGGTCGATCCCACAGAGATTGTCGGCTTGAAGCAAGCTATGGTTATCTTGTAACTCTTAGTCAGGATATCAATAATAATTCTCAGTTTTAATTAGAATGACTAAAAGAACATGGATTAAATAATACTTGTTATGCAGTAATGGAGAACAGGTTGAGGTTTTGGAGATGCTCTGTCTTCTGAATCTCTGCTTTCCTACTGTCTTCTTCTTCACGCACGCAAGGCTCCTTCCATGTCAAGCTGCATGTTGGTGGATCACCGTTGTCAATGGCTACCATCCATCCGCTCAGTGAAAATAGTTCAAATGTGCTGTCACCGCACGGCTAATCACCTGTCGGTTCTCACTCATGTTGGAATAGAATTCATTTATTCTTTTGCATCTGTCACTACGCCCAACACTCGCGAGTTTGAAGCTCGTCACAGTCATCCCTTCCCAGATCCTACTCAGAATACCACAGACAAGGTTTAGACTTTCCAGATCTCAGGAATGGCCGCCAATAATTCTAGCCTATACCACGAAGACTCTGATCGTGAACTAGGAGGCTAAGAGATACACACTCAAGCTAATACAAATAGAACGGAGGTGGTTGTCAGGCACGTGTTCATAGGTGAGAATGATGATGAGTGTCCCGGATCATCACATTCATCAAGGTGAAGTGCGAGTGAATATCTTAGAATAGAAACAAGCGTGATTGAATGAAAAACAGTAGTAATTGCATTAATTCATCGAAACACAGTAGAGCTCCTCACCCAACCATGGGGTTTAGAGACTCATGCCATCAGAAATACAATGTGAAGTGTAAAAATGTCATCAAATACATAGTATGTCTCTAAAAGTAGTTTTTATACTAAACTAGTGACCTAGGTTTACAGAAAATGAGTAAACTAAGATAGATAGTGCAGAAATCCACTTCCGGGGCCCACTTGGTGTGTGCTTGGGCTGAGCATTGAGCTTTACACGTGTAGAGGCTTCTCTTGGAGTTAAACGCCGGGTTGCAGCCTATTTGTGGCATTTAACTCATGTTTGTAACCTGTTTCTGGCATTTAACTTCAGAATAGGGCAGGAAATTGGTGATTAAATGCCAGTTTGCGTCGACAAAACTCGGGAAAAGTATGGACTATTATATATTGCTGGAAAGCCCTAAATGTCTACTTTCCAACGCAATTGAGAGCTCGCCAATTGGCTTTCTGTAGCTCTAGAAAATTCATTTTGAGTGCAGGGAGGTCAGAATCCAACAACCTCTGCAGTCCTTTTTCAGCCTCTGAATAAAATTTTTGCTCAGGTCCCTCAATTTTAGCCAGAAAATACCTGAAATCATAGAAAAATACACAAACTCATAGTAAAGTCCAGAAATGTGATTTTTGCATTAAAACTAATAAAAATATACTAAAAAGTAGCTAAATCCTACTAAAAACTATATGAAAATACCCCCAAAAAGCGTATAAAATATCCGCTCATCACAACACCAAACTTAAATTGTTGCTTGTCCTCGAGCAACTAGATAAATAAAACAGGATAGAAAGAAAATCAAGAGGCAATAACATCTCATAGTTTTATATGAAGCTCAAATTCTCATTAGATGAGCGGGACTAGTAGCTTTTTGCTTCTGAACAGTTTTGGCACTTCAATTTATCCTTTGAAGTTCATAATGATTGGCATCTTATAAGAACTCAGAATTCAGATAGTGTTATTGATTCTCCTAGTTTAGTATGTTGATTCTTGAACGCAGCTACTTTATGAGTCTTGGCCGTGGCCCTAAGCACTTTGTTTTCCAGTATTACCACCGGATACATAAATGCCACAGACACATAACTGGGTGAACCTTTTCAGATTGTGACTTAGCTTTGCTAAAGTCCCCAGTTAGAGGTGTCCAGAGTTCTTAAGCACACTCTTTTTGCTTTGAACCATGACTTTAACCGCTCAGCCTCAAGTTTTTCACTTGAAACCTTCACGCCACAAGCACATGGTTAGGGACAGCTTGGTTTAGCCGCTTAGGCCAGGATTTTATTCCTTTAGGCCCTCCTATCCATTAATGCTCAAAGTCATGGATCCTTTTTACCCTTGCCTTTTTGTTTAAAGGGCTATTGGCTTTTTCTGCTTGCTTTTTCTTTTTCTCTTTTTTTTTTTATTTATTTTTTATTTTTTATTTTTTTCGCAAGCTTTGTATTCACTGCTTTTTCTTGCTTCAAGAATCAATTTTATGATTTTTCAGATTATCAATAACATTTCTCCTTTTTCATTATTCTTTCAAGACCCAACAAATTTAACATTCATAAACTTCACTATCAAAAATTATGCACTGTTCAAGCATTCATTCAGAAGACAAAAAGTATTGCCACCACATATAAATAATTTGAATTTTTCTTATTAAGAACTCAAAAATAAAACTACCTCTTTATTCTAAAAATCTACTATTTTATTCATGTTTAATGATGATGAGAAAAGTAATTTATAGCTTACATGGAGATAATAAAATAAAAATATTAAAAATAAAAATGAAGATACTAATTACTATTATTTATGTGACTCCTAAGGTAGATCTCTAATAGCAAAAGTTATCACAGAGTTAAGATTAGGACTCAACAACCTTTATTTTTTTGGAGATAGATGCTCCTTCAATATGTGGGGTGTCTGGCCCTTCAAGAGATAGCTTCTGGCGCTTCAGCTCCTGTAGCTCATGCCCTTGCTTCTCTTGTTCCTTCAGCAGTTTGCAGAGCATGCTATTTTGAACTTGCTGTTCTTCTTTCAGTTGATTCATAGCTTCTTGCAGCTTGGTGATAGATGCTTCTAGGCGGGTCCAGTAGTCAATCTGAGGGATTTCTGGGAGGAACTCCTGTGCCCTCCTTTTGATGGAGTTATCTTGCACTTATTGTCCTTCCATTGACTTTCTGGTGATTGGGTGCTCGACTGAGATATACTGATCCACTCCCATCTTTATCCCAGTGTCTTTGCATAGCAGAGATATTAAGCTTGGGTAAGACAATTTGGCTTCTTTGGAGTTCTTGTTTGCAATTGTGTAGAGCTCACAAGAAATCAGATGATGAATCTCCACTTCGTTTCCCTGCATAATACAATGGATCATCATTGCTCTTTTGAGAGTGAACTCAGAGCGGTTACTGGTGGGCAGTATGGAACGCCCAATGAAGTCCAGCCAGCCCCTAGCGACTGGTTTGAGATCTCCTTTCTTGAGTTGATTTGGGACACCCTTTGTGTTGGTTGTCCACTTGGTTCTAGGGATGCATATGTCCTCTAGAACTTACTCCAAGCGCTTATCTGATCTCACCATTCTCCTATTAAAGGAGTCCGGGTCATCTTGTAGTTGTTGCAGCTTGAAGATCTCTCTTATTTTGTCAAGGTCGAAGTAAATAGCCTTCCCTCTGACCATGGTTCGAAAGGTGTAGAAGGCAGTTACAGTCCTTCTCTACTTATCTGTTTGCCATAGATTTGAGTAGAATTCCTGAACCATGTTTCTTCCCACCTTTGTCTCAGGATTAGATAGGATTTTCCATCCGCTTTTTCGAATTTGCTCTTGGATATCCGGATATTCGTCTTCTTTCAGATCGAATTTAACTTCTGGGATCATTGATCTTAGACCCATTATTTTGTAGTAATGGTCTGCATATTCTTTTGTTAAGAACCTCTCTTGATTCCAAAGTGGTTTTGGATTATTCTCTTTCTTCCCTCTTGAAGTGGTTTGTTTTTCCTTGGGGGCCATGATCTTAGTGAGTCTTGGCTTGGTGATCACGGAAAAACACACCAAACTTAGAGGTTTGCTTGTCCTCAAGCAAAAGAAAGGAAAGGAGAGGAATAGAAGGAGAGCCAAATTCGAATGTTAGAGGAGAGGGGGAGGCCGAATGTGAATTTATAAGGGAGGGGGTGGGTTCGAAAATTTGAAAAAGATATGATAGAAGATATGATTTGTAAAAGATAAATATGATATGAAAAATATAAAATTTTAAAATTGAAAACATATGATAGATTTGAAAAAGATAAATCTAAATTTGAAAAGATAATAGGATGAGTTGAAAAGATATGAGAAGAAATTAAAAAGATAGATGAGTTTTGAAAAAGATTTGAGAAGAAATTGAAGATTTGAGAAAGATTTTTAGGAAAAAAATTAATTTTTATTTGTTTTATTTTATTTTATTTTATTTTTTTTGAAATTGAAATTGAAAGATGATAATTTGTAACATGTTTATGTAAGAAATTTGGATGGAACCATGAAAATTTGAAAAAAATTTGAGTTGGAAATAAAACTTCCTCCCTTCCACATTCCTGGCGTTTAACGCCCAATTGTTGCTTGTTTTGGGCGTTTAACGCCCAGCTGATGCTTCTTTTGGGCGTTTAACGCCCAACTGTTGCTTCTGGCTGGCGTTAAACGTGAGAAATCCTTTGTCACTGGGCATTTTTCTAAACGCCCAAGATGCTACAATTCTAGCGTTAAACGCCCAGAATGGTACCCATTCTGGCGTTTAACGCCCAGAAAGGTATCTTTACTGGTGTTAAACGCCCAGTTGATGCTTCTTTTGGGCGTTTAACACCCACAATACCCCTTCAGGCATTTTTGTGCCAGTGAGCTCCTTTTCTCTGCTTTATGCTCTGAATTCTTCTGTAACTCTTGCTAATGGCTGGGTTGCCTCCCAGCAAGCACTTCTTTATTATTTTTAGTTGGACCTTGCTGAGCTTTTAATCTAGTCTCAACTTTGAGCATTCTTGCTCAAAATTGCCTTCAAGATTATTCTTGACTCTCTGTCCATTAACAATGAACTTCTTATTAGAATCAATGTCTTGAAGCTCCACATAGCCATATGGTGACACACTTATAATCACATATAGTCCCCTCCACCGGGATTTCAGTTTTCCGGAGAATAATCTGAGCCTAGAGTTAAACAGCAGAACCTTTTGTCCTGGTTCAAAGACTTTGGATGATAGTTTCTTATCATGCCACCTTTTTGCTTTCTCCTTGTAAATTTTTGCATTTTCGAAAGCATTGAGTATGAATTCCTCTAGCTCATTTAACTGGAGTAATCTCTTCTCTCCAGCTAACTTAGCATCCAAGTTTAGGAATCTGGTTGCCTAGTAAGCCTTCTGTTCCAGTTCCACGGGAAGATGACAGGACTTGCCATACACAAGCTGGTATGGAGAGGTTCCTATAGGAGTCTTGAATGCTGTTCTGTATGCCCACAGAGCATCATCCAAGCTTTTTGCCTAATCCCTTCTACGGGCAATTATAGTTCGTTCCAGGATTCTTTTTAGTTCTCTATTAGAGACTTTAGCTTGCCCATTTGTCTGTGGATGATATGGAGTTGCTACTTTGTGGCTAATTCCATATCGAACCATAGCAGAGTAAAGCTATTTATTGTAGAAATGAGTGCCTCCATCACTGATTAGTACTCTAGGGACACCAAACCTGCTGAAGATATGTTTCTGGAGGAACTTCAGCACTGTCTTAGTATCATTAGTAGGTGTTGCAATTGCCTCTACCCATTTAGATACATAGTCTACTGCCACCAGAATATACGTGTTTGAGTATGATGGTGGGAAAGGCCCCATGAAGTCAATACCCCACACATCAAACAACTCAATCTCTAAGATCCCTTATTGAGGCATTGCGTAACCATGAGGCAGATTACCGGCTCTCTGGCAACTGTCACAGTTACGTACAAACTCTCGGGAGTCTCGATAGAGAGTTGGCCAATAAAAGCCACATTGGAGAACCTTGGTGGCTGTTCGCTCACCTCCGAAATGGCCTCCATATTGTGATCCATGGCAATGCCATAAGATCTTCTGTGCCTCTTTCTTGGGCACACATCTACGGATTATTCCGTCTGCACATCTCTTAAAGAGATATGGTTCATCCCATAAGTAGTACTTTGCATCAGAAATCAATTTCTTTATTTGCTGCCTGCTGTACTCTTTGGGTATGAATCTTACAGCTTTATAGTTTGCAATGTCTACAAACCATGGTGTTTCCTGAATGGCAAACAATTGCTCATCCATAAAGGTTTCAGAGATCTCAATAGAAGGGGAGGACGCCCCTTCTACTGGTTCTATCCGGGACAGATGATCAGCCACTTGGTTCTCTGTCCCTTTTCTGTCTCTTATTTCTATATCAAACTCTTGCAGAAGCAACACCCATCTTATGAGCCTGGGTTTTGAATCATGCTTTGTAAGTAGATATTTAAGAGCAGCATGGTTAGTGTACACAATCACTTTTGATCCTACTAAGTATGATCTAAACTTGTCAATGGCATAAACCACTGCAAGCAACTCTTTTTCTGTGGTTGTGTAATTTTTCTGTGCATCATTTAAAACACGGTTAGCATAATAAATGACATGCAGAAGCTTGTTATGCCTCTATCCCAGTACTGCACCAATGGCATGGTCACTGGCATTACACATTAGTTTGAATGGTAATGTCCAGTCTGGTGCATAAATAACTGGTGCTATAACCAGCCTAGCTTTTAGAGTTTCAAACGCCTGCAGACATTCTGTGTCAAACACAAATGGCGTGTCAGCAGCTAGCAGATTGCTCAGAGGTTTTGCAATTTTTGAAAAATCCTTTATAAACCTCCAACAGAATCCTACATGCCCCAGAAAGCTTCTGATTGCCTTAACATTAGCAGGTGGTGGTAATTTTTCAATTACCTATACTTTAGCTTGATCCACCTCTATTCCCTTGTCTGAAATTTTATGCCCAAGGACAATTCCTTCAGTCACCATAAAGTGACATTTTTCCCAGTTTAAAACTAGGTTGGTCTCTTGGCATCTTTTCAGTGCTAAATGGTCAAGGCAGGAGCTGAATGAGTCTCCAAATACTGAAAAGTCATCGATGAAGACTTCTAGAAATTTCTCTACCATATCAGAGAAGATACAGAGCATGCACCTCTGAAAGGTTGCAGGTGCATTGCACAGACCAAAAGGCATCCTTCTGTAGGCAAATACTCCAGAAGGACATGTGAATGCTGTTTTCTCTTGGTCCTGAGGATCTACTGCAATTTGGTTGTAACCTGAATAGGCATCCAAAAAGTAGTAATATTCATGACCTGCTAGTCTTTGTCGCATCTGGTCTATGAATGGTAAAGGAAAGTAATCCTTCCTGGTGGCTGTATTGAGCCTTCTGTAGTCAATACACATACGCCACCCTGTAACTGTTCTTGTAGGAACCGGTTTATTCTTTTCATTATGAACCACTGTCATGCCTCCCTTCTTTGGGACAACATGGACAGGGGTCACCCAGGGGCTATCAGAAATAGGATAAATGATCCCAGCCTCTAGTAACTTAGTGACCTCCTTCTGCACCACCTCATTCATGGCTGGATTCAGCCGCCTCTGTGGTTGAACCACTGGCTTAGAATCATCCTCTAATAGGATCTTATGCATGCATCAAGCTGGGCTTATGCCCTTAAGGTCACTTATGGACCACCCAAGAGCTGTCTTGTGTGTCCTTAGCACTTGAAGTAGTGCTTTCTCTTCCTGTGGATTTAAAGTAGAGCTTATGATCACCGGAAAAGTGTCACCTTCTCCCAAAAATGCGTATTTTAGTGATGGTGGTAGTGGTTTGAGGTCAGGTTTAGGAGGTTTCTCCTCTTCCTGAGGAATTTTCAGAGGCTCTTTTATTTCCTCTGATTCATCCAGATCAAGCTGAACATCTTTAAAGATGTCCTCTAGCTCTGATTCGAGACTCTCAGCCAAGTTTATCTCCTCTACCAGGGAGTCGATAATATCAACACGCATGCAGTCTTTTGATGTGTCTGGATGCTTCATTGCCTCAACAGCATTCAGCCTGAACTCATCCTCATTGACTCTCAAGGTTACTTCCCCTTTTTGGACATCAATGAGGGTTTGTTCAGTTGCTAGGAAAGGTCTTTCTAGAATGAGAGTTGCACTCTTGTGCTCCTCCATTTCCAGCACTACAAAGTTAGTGGGAAAGGCAAATAGCCCAACCTTGACAATCATGTCCTCAATTATGCCTGATGGATATTTAATGGAGCCATCAGCAAGTTGAAGACATATCCAGGTTGGTTTGACCTCTTCAGTCAAACCAAGCTTTTTGATAGTGGATGCAGGGATTAGATTGATACTTGCCCCAAGGTCACATAAAGATGTCTTGGTACAAGTACCCTCTAATGTGCATGGTATCATAAAGCTTCCGGGATCCTTAAGCTTTTCTGGTAAGCTTGTTAGGATGACTGCACTACATTCTTCAGTGAGAAAAACTTTTTCTGTTTCTCTCTAATCCTTCTTATGACTTAAGATCTCTTTCATGAACTTAGCATAAGAAGGTATTTGCTCAATTGCCTCTGCAAACAGAATCTTTATTTCAAGAGTCCTAAGATAGTCTGCAAAGCGGGCAAATTGTTTATCCTGTTCCGCCGAGGATAAGGCATTTTGGCTTTATATTCTTCAACCTTAGTTGCTGCAGGTTTATTTCCTACAGAGGCAGGTTGAGAAGCTTTCTTGAGGGAGTTATTATCAGCACTTGTAGGTGTCTGATCCCTCATTGGCGTTTGAACGCCAGGGTTGGACGTGGATTGGGCGTTTAACGCCAGATTCCTACCCTTTTCTGGCATTTGAACACCAGAACTGGACATGGATTGGGCGTTTAACGCCAGTTTTTCACCCTTTTCTGAGGTTTGAATGCCAAACTTATTCCTCTCTGGGCTCTTGCTGTCCTCAGAGAGATTTTGGGTAGCAGGTTGCTCATCCTCTGTCAGCTATTCCTTTCTCAGCTTTCTGCTGCTTTGAGTTGAGATATTTAATGTTTTTCCACTTCTTAATTGAACTGCTTGGCACTCCTCTATTATCTGTTTTGATAACTGTTGTTTTGTCTGATTCAATTGTGATTCCATATCCTTGTTAGCAATTTTGGTTTCTTGTAGCATCTCCTTAAATTTTGCTAACTGCCTTATTATAGAAGATAGTTGCTGATTGAGTTCAGCAACTTGTTCCTGAGAACTAAAGTCAGTTGATACTGCCTTAGCTTCTTCTTTCATGGAGGACTCATTACTTATGTACAGATGCTGATTTCTAGCAACTATATCGATAAGCTCTTGAGCCTCTTTAATAGTCTTTCTCATGTGTATAGATCCACCAGCTGAGTGGTCTAGAGATATCTGAGCTTTTTCTATAAGCCCATAGTAGAAG
The DNA here is from genome assembly GCF_000816755.2 of Arachis ipaensis. NCBI lineage: Eukaryota > Viridiplantae > Streptophyta > Magnoliopsida > Fabales > Fabaceae > Arachis > Arachis ipaensis. The sequence continues at coordinate 72,750,306 of NC_029788.2, read as the reverse complement.
ATGTCTAACTGCACCCACTCTAAAAATATTTCAGAGGGACATTTCCTTAGCATCCCTCTATACCTCTCCCAGGCATTATAAAGGGATTCATCATCCTCTTGTTTAAAGCCTTGGATGTCCAGCCTTAGCTGTGTCATTCTTTTTGGAGGGAAATATTGATTCAGGAATTTGTCTGATAACTGTTTCCATGTTCTTATGTTTGCTGTTGGTTGGTTATTTAACCACCTCTTAACTTGATCTTTTACAGCAAATGAAAACAATAACAATCTGTATACATCTTGGTTCACTTCTTTATCACGTACTGTGTAAGCAATTTGCAAGAACTGCGCCAGAAACTCAGTAGGTTCTTCCTATGGAAGACCGGAATACTGGCAATTTTGCTGCACCATGACAATGAGCTGAGGATTTAGCTCAAAACTGCTTGCTCTGATGGGAGGTATACAGATGCTACTCCCATATGCAGTAGTAATGGGGTTAGCATATGACTCCAGAGTCCTTCTGGACTGTTCATATCCACTTTGGTCCATGATGGAAAAAGGGAATTGATGTGAATTGCAAATAAAATATATTTTTATTTTTAATTTATTTAATTAAAAACAACCGAAAAAAAAAAATAAAGTAG
>NC_029788.2:72717984-72749603 GCF_000816755.2 Arachis ipaensis | reverse complement strand
ATAATTGAAAATTAAAATAAAAGTTCGAAAACTAAAATAATTGATTAATTAAGAGAATTTGAAAAATTTTTGGCTATGATTTTTGAAAAAGATTTTTGAATTTTTGAAATTTCAAAACTAAGATAAGATAGGATAAAAGTTTTAAACTAAAAATCTAAATTTTTAAATGAAATTTTCGAAATCTCAATTAAATAAATATGGAAGATATTTTTGAATTTAATGAGCAAAGAGAAAAACCGTAAAAACGACACCAAACTTAAAATTTTTAGATCTAAACAAAGAAAACAAACAAGGAAGCTTTGAATATCACAATGAACACTAAGAACAACTTTTGAAAAAAATTTTAAGAAAACAGAAACACAAAGGACACCAAACTTAAAAATTTTTATATTTTGAGCACTGATAATTCGAAAAAAATGAAAGAAAAATAAAATCATGCATTTGACACCAAACTTAGAATATGAAACTAAACTCAAACAGAAGACTAAATTATGAAGTTATTGGTTTTTGAAAGTATTTGAAAATAATTTAGAAGAATAAAACAAGGATTTTAAAATTTTAACCAAAAACAATAATAGAAGACTCTAAACCAAAAAGAAAAAAATTTTCCTAATCTAAGCAACAAAATAAACCGTCCGTTGTCTAAACTCGAACAATCCCTGACAATGGCACCAAAAACATGGTGCATGAAATTACAATCACACTCTTGCAATTCCGCACAACTAACCAGCAAGTGCACTGGGTCGTCCAAGTAATACCTTACGTGAGTAAGGGTCGATCCCACGGAGATTGTCGGCTTGAAGCAAGCTGTGGTTATCTTGTAACTCTTAGTCAGGATATCAATAATAATTCTCAGTTTTAATTGGAATGAGTAAAAGAACATGGATTAAATAATACTTGTTATGCAGTAATGGAGAACAAGTTGAGGTTTTGGAGATGCTCTGTCTTCTGAATCTCTGCTTTCCTACTGTCTTCTTCTTCACGCATGCAAGGCTCCTTCCATGGCAAGCTGTATGTTGGTGGATCACCGTTGTCAATGGCTACCATCCATCCTCTCAGTGAAAATGGTCCAAATGCGCTGTCACCGCACGGCTAATCATCTGTCGGTTCTTATCCCGAGGGTTACCTGAAACTGTAGGCCGATCTCGGATGAGATCTTTTGTACTGGTCGAAGATGACGTGTCCGGCTAGCTGGTGACGGCTGGAGCTGTTGTGTCCGACTTGTTGGACTAGCTTCACTTCTGATCCGTGGTCACCGGAGGGTGGGGGGTACCTGCAAGAGACTCCGATGCTTAAGTTAGCACGGGTATTAAGCAGGTTTATTGTAGAATCAGAGTATGAGTTATACCTGGGTGCTCCAGTGTATTTATAATGGTGTGGAGTGACCCTTTTAGATAAGATAAGTTAGTTATCTTATCTTATCTTTATCTTTGAGTTGAGGTCAGCTTATCTTCAAGGGAACCGCCCTTATCTCTATAGGCTTGGACTGCCTTTGGATTTGGGTCGTGTTCCTCTATTTGGGCCCTTTACTGGACTTTTCGGTCGATTTAGCCGACCTCTTTTGAGAAGAGATCGGATAGCCTGACCTAAAGAGGTCGGTCGCTTTGTTACTGAACATCTCGGGTCGGATAGCTCGACCCAGGGTATGAACAGTGCCCCTGCTTGAGCTCGGTCTTCTACTTTGAGGTCGAGTCCTTGACTTCGATCTTTCTCTAATAAAGCCGAACTCGAGCATTTTGTCGATTCCTTTCTTTGTAGAACCTCTTTTGAATGTCGAACGCCTTCCTCTAAGAGCGCGCACTTTTATATCAGCGCTTTGTTCTTGGAAACGTGCGAGGGTTTAATACCTTCATTAATTGATATTAATTGCCCCGTTTCCCTTGGCTTTATTTTGAATTTTTTCAATCAAAAAACGGTTTCTCTTCTTTGTCTTTCTTCGTAACTTCTCCTTTTACTTTCTTATTTTTTGTTTTCTCCTGCATTTTGCTTTTCTCGCGTTGCAGCATCATTCGGCGATTCTGGGTTATTCCATTTTTCCCTCTTTAATCTCCTTCGAAGCTTCTTTCTTCGTTCAGGTTGGTGTTTCTTCCTTTCTCTTTTCCACGTCATTTTCTTGTATGATATTGAGAAAGTTTTGATTTTGGAGAAAGTTTAGATCTTTCTTCTTCTGCCGCGCCTGATTGCTGTTGTAATGTGTGTTCTGAGAGTTTCTTCATCTTTTGCATGATCCTTTTCGCCTTTCCTATTGTTTGATGCTTTTAGGGCTGATGAGCGGATAATTTATACGCTTTTTGGCATTATTTTTAGTATGTTTTTAGTAGAACCTAGTTACTTTTAGGGATGTTTTCATTAGTTTTTATGTTAAATTCACATTTCTGGACTTTACTATGAATTTGTGTGTTTTTCTGTGATTTCAGGTATTTTCTGACTGAAATTGAGGGACTTGAGCAAAAATCAGATTCAGAGGTTGAAGAAGGACTGCTGATGTTGTTGGATTCTGACCTCCATGCACTCAATATATAATAGTCCATACTTTGCCTAAGTTTAGACGACGCAAACTGGCGTTCAACGCCAGCTCTCTACCCAATTCTGGCGTCCAGCGCCAGAAACAAGTTGCAAAGTGGAGTTCAACGCCCAAACTGGCACAAAAGCTGGCGTTCAACTCCAAGAATGACCTCTCCACGTGTAGACTTCAAGATCAGCCCAAGCACACACCAAGTGGGCCCCGAAAGTGGATTTATGCATCAATTACTTACTTCTGTAAACCCTAGTAGCTAGTTTATTATAAATAGGACCTTTTACTATTGTATTAGACATCTTTGGAATCATCCTTGGATTATGTTTTGATCTATTGATCACGTTTGGGGGCTGGCCATTCGGCCATGCTTGGACCTTCATTACTTATGTATTTTCAACGGTAGAGATTCTGCACTCCATAGATTAAGGTGTGGAGCTTTGCTGTTCCTCAAAGATTAATGCAAAGTACTACTGTTTTCTATTCAATTCATCTTATTTCGCTTCTAAGATATTCATTCGCACTTCAACCTGAATGTGATGAACGTGACAATCATCATCATTCCCTATGAACGCGTGCCTGACAACCACTTCCGTTCTACCTTCAACTGAATGAGTATCTCTTAGATCTCTTAATCAGAATCTTTGTGGTATAAGTTAGATTGATGGCGGCATATATGAGAGTCCGGAAAGTCTAAACCTTGTTTGTGGTATTCCGAGTAGGACTCTGGGATTGAATGACTGTGACGAACTCCAAACGCCTGACTGAGATTTACAAGGTGACTATAGCTTGCTTCATACCAACAATCTCCGTGGGATTCGACCCTTACTCACGTAAGTTATTACTTGGACGACCCAGTGCACTTGCTGATTAGTTGTATCGAAGTTGTCACAAATTATGAATTGAGATTAGAGCACCAAGTTTTTGGTGCCATCGCCAAGGAATCAATTTCGAACAATAATTCACAACCTGAGTAACAATTTCGCTTACCAAGTTTTTGGCGCCGTTGCCGGGGATTGTTCGAGTATGGACAACTGACGGTTCATCTTGTTGCTCAGATTAGGTAATTTTCTTTTTGTTTTGTTTTCAAAAAATTTTCAAAAATTTTTCAAAAATTTCTCCTTTGTTTTCGAAAAAAAAAATCTTAAAATAAAAATGTTTTCAAAAATATATTTTTCTTCAGAATTTTTAAGAATGAATTCTAGTGTTTCATGAAGCATGTTGAAGCCTGGCTGGCTGTAAAGCCATACCCAAACTACTTTGGGATTGGTCTTCAACTAATCACCTCAATGGATGTAATTTACATGCTAGAGCTTGGCTGGCTATTAAGCCATGTCTAACCCTCAGATTGGAGCTTTAGATTAAGATTGTAAGATTCCTGGAATTCATATTAAAAATTTTGGAATCCTTATTTTTCTTTTTCAAATGATTTTCGAAAAATATAAAATAAAAATACAAAAAAATTTAGAAAATCATAAAAATAAAAAATCTTTCATGTTTCTTGTTTGAGTTATGTGTCATGTTATAAGTTTGGTGTCAATTGCATGTGCATCTTGCATTTTTCGAAAAAAATCATGCATTCATAGTGTTCTTCATGATCTTCAAGTTGTTCTTGGTAAGTCTTCTTGTTTGATCTTTGCATTTGCATGTTTTGTGTCTCTTCTTGTTTTTCATATGCATTCTTGAATTCTTAGTGCCTAAGCATTAAAGATTTCAAAGTTTGGTGTCTTGCATGTTTTCCTTGCATTAAAAATTTTTCAAAAATGTGTTCTTGATGTTCATCATGATCTTCATAGTGTTCTTGGTGTTCATCTTGACATTCATAGCATTCTTGCATGCATTCATTGTTTTGATCCATAACTTTCATGCATTGGATCATTTTTCTTGTTTTTCTCTCTCATCATAAAAATTAAAAAATAAAAAAAAATATCTTTCCCTTTTTCTCTCTTAAAATTTCGAAAATTAGATTTGACTTTTTCAAAAATTTTTAAAATCTAGTTGTTTTTATGAGTCAAATCAAATTTTCAAATTAAAAAAATCTTATCTTTTTCAAAATCTTTTTCAAAAATCAAATCTTTTTTTCAATTTTTTTTAGTTATTTTCAAAAATTTCAAAAATAATTTTCAAAAATCTTTTTCTTAATTTTACATCATATTTTCGAAAATAACATCATCAATTAATGTTTTGATTCAAAAATTTCAAGTTTGTTACTTACTTGTTAAGAAAGATTCAAACTTTAAGTTTTAGAATCATATCTTGTGTTTTCTTGTGAATCAAGTCATTAATTGAGATTTTAAAAATCAAATCTTTTTCAAAAACTAATTTCTATCATATCTTTTCAAAAATATCTTCTTATCTTACCTTTTTCAAAAAAGTGATTGCAAAATATCTTTTCTAACTTCCTAACTTCTTATCTTTTCAAAATTTGTTTCAACTAACTAACTAACTTTTTGTTTATTTCTTACATTTTTCAAAACTACCTAACTAACTCTCTCCCTCTAATTTTCGAAAAAAATCTTCCCTCTTTTTCAAAATTTCTTTTTAACTAGACTAATTAATTTTTTTATTTGAATTTTCGAAAAACTACTAACCTTTTTCAAAAACTATTTTCGAAAATCACTAACTCTTTTTAAAAATAATTTTCAAAAATTCTCTTCCTCTCTCATCTTATTCTATTTATTTATTCATCCACTAACATCTCTTCCTCACATCACTCACCAAATTCGAACCCCCTTTTATATCTGTGTTCGAATTTTTTTTTCTTCTTTTCTTCTTCTACTAATAATAAGGAACCTCTTTACTGTGACATGGAGGATTCCTCTTCCTTTCTTTTTCTCCTCTCTTTCTTATGAGCAGGGACAAAGAAAAAGGCATTCTTGTTGAAGCTGATCCAGAACCTGAAAGGACTCTGAAGAGAAAACTAAGAGAAGCTAAATTACAACAATCCAGAGACAACCTTATTAAAAATTTCGAACAAGTAAAGGAGATGGTAGCCAAACCCAACAACAATAATGCAAGGAGAATGCTTGGTGACTTTACTGTACCTAATTCCAATTTACATGGAAGAAGCATCTCCATTCCTGCCATTGGAGCAAACAACTTTGAGCTGAAACCTCAGCTAGTTTCTCTGATGCAGCAGAACTGCAAGTTTCATGGACTTCCATTTGAAGATCCTTTTCAGTTCTTAACTGAATTCTTGCAGATATGTGATACTGTTAAGACTAATGGAGTAGATCCTGAAGTCTACAGGCTCATGCTTTTCCCTTTTGCTGTAAGAGACAGAGCTAGAGTGTAGTTGGAGTCTCAACCCAGAGATAGCCTGAACTCTTGGGATAAGCTGGTCACGGCTTTCTTAGCCAAGTTCTTTCCTCCTCAAAAGCTGAGCAAGCTTAGAGTGGATGTTCAAACCTTCAGACAGAAAGAAGGTGAATCCCTCTATGAAGCTTGGGAAAGATACAAGCAGCTGACCAAAAAGTGTCCTTCTGACATGCTTTCAGAATGGACCATCCTGGATATATTCTATGATGGTTTATCTGAGCTATCAAAGATGTCATTGGATACTTCTGCAGGTGGATCCATTCACCTAAAGAAAACGCCTGCAGAAGCTCAAGAACTCATTGACATGGTTGCTAATAACCAGTTTATGTACACTTCTGAGAGGAATCCTGTGAGTAATGAGACGCCTATGAAGAAGGGAGTTCTTGAAATTGATACTCTGAATGCCATATTGGCTCAGAACAAAATATTGACTCAGCAAGTCAATATGATTTCTCAGAGTCTGAATGGAATGCAAGCAGCATCCAACAGTACTCAAGAGGCATCTTCTATTAGAGATGGCAGACAATTCAAGAAAATAGGCTTATGGACAAGTAGAGGACGTGTTAGTAAAGGTTGAAGGCCTTTACATCCCTGCTGATTTCATAGTCCTGGATACTGGAAAGGAAGAGGATGAATCCATCATCCTTGGAAGACCCTTCCTAGCCACAGCAAGAGCTGTGATTGATGTGGACAGAGGGGAATTAATCCTTCAACTAAATGAGGATAACCTTGTGTTTAAAACTCAAGGATCTCTCTCTGTAACCATGGAAAGGAAGCATGAAAAGCTTCTCTCACTACAGAGTCAACCAGAGCCCCCACAGTCAAACTCTCAGTTTGGTGTTGGGAGGCCACAACCAAACTCTAAGTTTGGTGTTGAACTCCCATACCCAAACTCTAAGTTTGGTGTTGGGAAGTCTCAACAAAGCTCTAAACATCTGTGAGGCTCCATGAGAGCCCACTGTCAAGCTGTTGACATTAAAGAAGCGCTTGTTGGGAGGCAACCCAATGTTTATTTATCTAATTTTATTTTTGTTTTTCATGTTTTCTTAGGTTCATGATCATGTGGAGTCACAAAATAAACGAAAAATTTAGAAACAGAATCAAAAAATAGCAGAAGAAAAATCACACCCTGGAGGAAGCACCTGTCTGGCGTTCAACGCCAGAACAGAGCATGGTTCTGGCACTGAACGCCCAAAATGGGCAGTATCTGGGTGCTGAATTCCCAAAATGGGCAGCATCTGGGCGCTGAACGCCAGAATTGCACCCTGGAGAAGAGCTGGCGCTGAACGCCCAGAACAAGCATGGTTCTGGCGTTCAACACCAGAAATGGGCAACAAATGGGCGTTGAATGCCCAAAATGGGCACCAACCTAGCGCTGAACGCCCAGAGTTGTGTGCAAGGGCATTTTACATGCCTAATTTAGTGCAAGGTTATAAATCCTTGAGCACCTCAGGATCCCCATCCAACAAGTCGGCATCCTAATGGTTCAAGAGTTCTATGCCAATGCATGGATCACTAAGAACCATGATCAAAGTAAGAACCCGGATCCAAAGAACTATGTTACAATGGTTCGGGGGAAATACTTGGATTTTAGTCCAGAAAAAGTGAGGTTGGCGTTTAACTTGCCTATGATGCAAGGAGATGAACGCCCCTACACTAGAAGGGTCAACTTTAATCAAAGGTTGGACCAAGTTCTCATAGACATATGTGTGGAAGGAGCTCAATGGAAGATTGACTCCAAAGGCAAGCCGGTTCAACTAAGAAGACTGGACCTCAAGCCTGTGGCTAGAGGATGGTTGGAGTTCATTCAACGCTCCATCATCCCCACTAGCAACCGATCTGAAGTTACTGTGGAGCGGGACATCATGATCCATAGCATCATGATTGGAGAGGAAGTAGAAGTTCATGAAGTCATCTCCCTTGAACTCTACAAAATAGCCGAAAAGCCCTCCCCTGAGGCAAGGCTAGCTTTTCCTCATCTTATTTGCCATCTATGTTACTCAGCTGGAGCTTTCATAGAAGGAGACATTCACATTGAGGAAGAGAAGCCCATCACTAAGAAAAAGATGGAGCAAGCAAGAGAGCCCATTCATGGAGCTCAAGAGGCGCAGCAAGCTTATCACCATGAAATCCCGGAGATGCCTCAAATGCATTTTCCTCCACAAAACTATTGGAGCAAATCAACACCTCCTTAGGAGAATTAAGTTCCAACATGGGACAACTAAGGGAGGAACATCAAGAGCACTCCATCATCCTTCATGAAATTAGAGAAGATCAAAAAGCAATGAGGGAGGAGCAACAAAGACAAGGAAAAGACATAGAAGAGCTCAAGGACATCATTGGTTCCTCAAGAAGAAAATGCCACCATCACTAAGGTGGACTCATTCCTTGTTCTCACTTTCTGTTTTTCGTTTTCTCTATGTTAAATGCTTATCTATGTTTGTGTCTTCATTACATGATTATTAGTAGTTAGTAACTTTCTATTAAAGTTATGAATGTCCTATGAATCCATCACCTCTCTTAAATGAAAAATGTTTTAATTCAAAAGAACAAGAAGTACATGAGTTTTGAATTTATCCTTGAACTTAGTTTAATTATATTGATATGGTGACAATGCTTCTTGTTTTCTGAATGAATGCTTGAACAGTGCATATGTCTTTTGAAGTTGTTGTTTAAGAATGTTAAATATGTTGGCTCTTGAAAGAATGATGACAAGGAGACATATTATTTGATAATCTGAAAAATCGTAAAAATGATTCTTGAAGCAAGAAAAAGCAGCAAAGAACAAAGCTTGCAAAAAAAAATAAAAAAAATAGTCATGATCCAAAGAAAAAAAGAGAGTGCTTAAGAACTCTGGACACCTCTAATTGGGGACTTTTTCAATGGATAAAGTGAGATGCCAAAACTATTCAAGAGGCAAAAAGCTACAAGTCCCGCTCATCTTATTGAAGCTATGTTTCATTGATAGTTTGGAATTTATAGTATATTCTCTTCTTTTCATCCTATTGGATTTTCAATTGCTTGGGGACAAGCAACAATTTAAGTTTGGTGTTGTGATGAGCGGATAATTTATACGCTTTTTGGCATTGTTTTTAGTATGTTTTTAGTAGAATCTAGTTACTTTTAGGGATGTTTTCATTAGTTTTTATGTTAAATTCACATTTCTGGACTTTACTATGAATTTTTGTGTTCTTCTATGATTTCAGGTATTTTCTGGCTGAAATTGAGGGACTTGAGCAAAAATCAGATTCAGAGGTTGAAGAAGGACTGCTGATGCTGTTGGATTCTGACCTCCCTGCACTCAAAATAGATTTTCTAGAGCTACAGACTTCAATATGGCGCGCTTTCAATTGCGTTAGAAAGTAGACATCCAGGGCTATCCAGCAATATATAATAGTCCATACTTTGCCCAGATTTAGACAACACAAACTGGCGTTCAATGCCAGCTCTCTGCCTAATTCTGGCGTCCAGCGCCAGAAACAAGTTGCAAAGTTGAGTTCAACGCCCAAACTGGCACAAAAGCTGGCGTTCAACTCCGAGAATGACCTCTCCACGTGTAGACTTCAAGCTCAGTCCAAGCACACACCAAGTGGGCCCCGAAAGTGGATTTATGCATCAATTACTTACTTCTGTAAACCCTAGTAGCTAGTTTATTATAAATAGGACCTTTTACTATTGTATTAGACATCTTTGGAATCATCTTTTGATTATCTTTTGATCTATTGATCATGTTTGGGGGTTGGCCATTCGGCCATGCCTGGACCTTCATTACTTATGTATTTTCAACGGTAGAGTTTCTGCACTCCATAGATTAAGGTGTGGAGCTCTGCTGTTCCTCAAAGATTAATGCAAAGTACTACTGCTTTCTATTCAATTCATCTTATTTCGCTTCTAAGATATTCATTCGCACTTCAACCTGAATGTGATGAACGTGACAATCATCATCATTCCCTATGAACGCATGCCTGACAACCACTTCCGTTCTACCTTCGACTGAATGAGTATATCTTAGATCTCTTAATCAGAATCTTTGTGGTATAAGCTAGATTGATGGCGGCATTCATGAGAGTCCGGAAAGTCTAAACCTTGTCTGTGGTATTCCGAGTAGGACTCTGGGATTGAATGACTGTGACGAACTCCAAACTCGCGAGTGCTGGGCATAGTGACAGACGCAAAAGGATAGTAAATCCTATTCCAATATGATCGAGAACCTCCAAGAAGATTAGCCATGCAGTGACAGCACATCGGACCATTTTCACAGAGAGGAATAGGATGCAACCAACGACAAGGGTGATGCCTCCAGACGATTAGCCGTGCTGTGACAGAGCATTTGGACCATTTTCCCGAGAGGATTGAAAGTAGCCATTGGCACCGGTGACATCCTTACATAAAGCCAGCCATAGAAAGGAGTAAGATTGATTGGATGAAGACAGTAGGAAAGCGGAGGTTCAGAGGAACGAATGCATCTCCATACGCTTATCTGAAATTCTCACCAGTGATTTACATAAGTATTTCTATCCTTCTTTTATTACTAAATTTTGAAAACTACATAACTATTTTATATCCGCCTGACTGAGATTTACAAGGTGACCATAGCTTGCTTCATACCAACAATCTCCGTGGGATTCGACACTTACTCACGTAAGGTATTACTTGGACGACCCAGTGCACTTGCTGGTTAGTTATGCGAAGTTGTGAAGATATGTTTAGACCATGGTTCTGTGCATCCGTTTTTGGTGCCATTGCCAGGGAATCAATTTCGAACAATAATTCACAACCTGAGTAACAATTTCGCATACCAAGGGCTTTTGCATGTTATCACCGTTTTCTGTTTTGATGATGGTTTTGTTTGATTCTGAAAAAGGTTGCGCCTTTGATGATTTTCGCTTGGCATGTTTGATGTTGGCGATGCTTTTTTGGTGATAGACTTTAAAAAGATAGTGGCTTTGATGACCTTTTATGTTTTATCTTTCTCCTATGAAAATGTTTGCTGTTTGAAATCTTCTTTTCTTGTTTGAGAGATGCCGGGACGTAAGCTGTGGATTTTTCCTGAAACCTTGTTTTGTTACTACCTCCAAAGGATGCCCCAGGACTTTGGTTTGAGTCTTGGGGTTTTCCTTTTCTGTTTGTTCTTCTAGTCGAGTTATTTTGCTCCTCGTCTGAGATGTTTTTTGGTAATCCCATCTTCTTTTCTTATTGTAGGATTAGTTGGCCTCATGTCTTCTCGCAATAACATTGTAGAGATGTCTTCTAAAGTTTCCGAGGGGATGTCTGATTGGCTGGACTCCCTTGTCTTGATGTGTGTCTCTGTGGTGGACGCTGATTTTTGTGTAGAGGAAATGTCGTAGGATTTGTGCTAGCAGTGCCCGGGAGAGGGATTATGAGCTTGTAGCGCCCGATTCTGATGAAAGGGTTTGTTTTCCTACTTCGGTCGAGGGGGAGCGTCCCTTTTTTCTATGCCTATGAATATTTCTTCAGCCAGTTGGATATTACCTTTCCTTTTACTGTTTCCGAAACCGATTTGTTGTGGTCTTGTAATATTGCCCCATCCCATCTTCATCCGAATTCCTGGGGTTGCATCAAGATTTTTCAGCTGCTTTGCCAAGAGTCAGGCATAACACCTTCTCAGACTCTTTTCCTCTATCTTTTTGTTTTTGCCAAGCCCGGAGGGTTTTTCAAAAAGAAAGCTCCTTGGGTTTCTTTCAGGTCGGCCCAAGGGCATAAAGTTTTTGCCATGTATGATGAGTCTTTTAAAGATTTTAAGAATTATTTCTTCTGAGTCCGTGCTGTTGAGGGGGCCCGTCCCTTTTTCTTGATGAAAATGATGAGCCTGCCTTTCCTCTAGAATGGCAAAAGAATGTGAGAGTGTCTTGCTATACCTGGGAGATGCTTGACGAGGTTGAACGAGCTTTTGTAGTTTTTCTTGAAGATTTATGGGAGAAACCACCCCATCTTGATACAAAAAAGTTTTTGAGTGACCCGTCTTTGGTTCGAACTGTTTTAGGTACTGTCCGACTTGTTTATATACTTGCTTTTTAGTTTTACTTCTTCTTTTTGTGATTGTAACCCATTGCTGTGGTCGATTATGTATTTTCAGAGATGTCGAAAAACAACGATTCTATGAAAGCCTACAAGAAGGCAAAGAAGGCTGCAGCTGCTCAAAATATCTCGGCTAAGGTGGCGGGAGAGGGATCTTCCCATGTTCCGGTGAAGCCGCCTGTGCCGAGTTTTCCTGGCCCGAGGAGGGTAATTCCAACTCCTAGGGTTTGCCTGGCCGAGCCTCCGCAGTTTTCCGCTGCTACTTCTGGTGCTCCTCCCAACAAGAAACAAAAAACAATTGAGCCTTTCAACCTTGATGCCCCTGATTTTGATGCGGTCGAGTTTGTAGATCAGCAGATTGGTCCATATGGTGTCCTTCCTAAGGATGATGTATCACTTCTTCGTCATTTGGACTTTATAACTTGGAGTAGTGTAAAAATGGCCCATATGGGAGCTGCCTTGTACCGAACTGCTCAAAATCTTCCTCTCTATGCCACCAAAGCCTTCATGGAGGAGGCAAAATAGGAATTCGACCAGATGAAGGGCTTGAAAGAGGAGCTTGAGGTGAAAATAGCCAAACTGGAGAAGGATCTGGAGAACAAAAAGGCTAGTTCTCTTGCTCTGGCGGCTTTTGTGAGATTGGCCGAGGACACTGCGTTGAGGCATAAAGATAGTTATGTCACGTCTTATCGGGAGGTGATACGTCTGAAGGAGGAGTTGGAGTTTGCCCGAGTTGACTATTCCGAGCTCCAAGGTCACCTTGTCAGCAGTGTAAATGCTGCTTATGATAATTTGAAGGAGCAGGTTCAAGTTCTCGCTCCTGAGGTTGATCTTACTCTTTTTAGCTTGGACAATATTGTGAGGGATGGTAAGATTGTTCCCGACGACCAAGATGATGATGATGTCGAACCTCCCTCTGCGCCTGCTGCTAAAGTGTCAACCTCTATAGTTCCTCCTGCTGGGATTGCTCGTCCAGAATTAGATCCTGATTGTCAAATTCTGAATAGGGACAACGGTACGGTGGATGCAGTGCCTCTCCAAACTCGCCCTCCTTCACCCCAGACTGATGCTACAGAGAAGGCTCCCGATCTTAACTAATTTTTCTTGGATGTTTTTTAATTCGAAGCATTCATTGGTGGAATGCCCTCAGACTCGGTGATATTCGCAGTATTCGTTCCGATTTCCTCCTCCTCTTTTACCTTTGAGTGGTCAGGCTGGGGGTATCTTTTCCGTATGGCAGACTTCTTTGTAGACATCTACCAGGGATACCCTAAGAGGGGTGTAATTATGATATTTTTAAATTTTCTCTCCTTGTCGATCTTCCTTCTTTTTGGATTCTTTATCTTTGTCTCGGTAGGAGAATCCGGATTTTGGGGTTTCTCCCAACCGAGAGTTTTCTTCCATGTTGATATATTTTTCCGCTCGCTCCTGCACCTCATCCAGAGATGTGGGATATTTCTTCGATATAGATTGACTGAAAGGTCCCTCTCGTAGGCCATTGATGAGGCCCATGATGGCAGCCTCTGTTGGCAAGCTTTGTATGTCTAGGCATGTTTTGTTGAATCTCTCCATGAAGTTGCGAAGACTTTCCCGATCTCCTTGCCTGATTCCTAGTAGACTGAGGGCGTGCTTGGCCTTCTCTTTTTGGATGGAGAATCTGGCCAGGAATTTTTTAGCTAGGTCGTCAAAGCTTGAGATGGACTTAGGAGGTAAGTTGTCGAACCATCTAATTGCTGCCTTCGTGAGGGTCGTTGGAAAAGCTTTGCAGCGAACTGCGTCCGAGGCGTCGGTGAGGTACATTCTGCTTCTGAAGTTGTTGAGGTGATGGTTGGGATCTGTAGTGCCATCATACAGAGTCATATCCGGGAGTTTGAAGTTCTTAGGAATTTTAGTTTTCATGATGTCCCTAGTGAATGGATCTTGATCTTTGCGTGAATTGTTCTCAAGGGTGGTTCGGGTAGCCTTTGCTTTGAGATCGGCTTCGAGTTGTAGGATTTTATCTTCTAGCTCTCGACGTCTCCTTACCTCTCTTCGTAGATCCTTGCCAACTTTTCGTTGATGCTGGCTTTCTTTTTCAAGTTGCTTTAGATGATCTTGAATCGCTTCTATTACTCCCGGATGTGATGAGTTTTTGTCTCCGTTAGATTCCGGAGTATCTTTTGGTGTAGCGTCCGCATTTTGGTGCGGCGTTTTGTCCTCTAGATCTGAATCATGGTCGTTGTCATGGTCATCTGCCATAATGATGGGATAACTTCCAGGTTCCCCGGCAACGGCGCCAATGTTCCGAGGGTTACCTAAAACTGTAGGCCGATCTCGGATGAGATCTTCTGTACTGGTCGGAGATGACGTGTCCGGCTGGCTGGTGACGGCCGGAGCTGTTGTGTCTAACTTGTTAGACTGGCTTCAGTTCTGACCCGTGGTCACCGGAGGGTGGGGGGTACCTGCAAGAGACTCCGATGCTTAAGTTAGCACGGGTATTAAGTAGGTTTATTGTAAAATGAGAGTATGAGTTATACCTGGGTGCTTCAGTGTATTTATAATGTTGTGGAGTGACCTTTTTAGATAAGATAAGTTAGTTATCTTATCTTATCTTTATCTTTGAGTTGAGGTCAACTTATCTTCATGGAAACCGCCCTTATCTCTATAGGCTTGGACTGCCTTTGGATTTGGGTCGTGTTCCTCTATTTAGGCCCTTTACTGGGCTTTTCTGTCGATTTGGCCTACCTCTTTTGAGAAGAGGTCAGATAGCCTGACCTAAAGAGGTCGGTCGCTTTGTTACTGAACATTTTGGGTCGGATAATCCGACCCAGGGTATGAACAGTTCTCACTCATGTTGGAATAGAATTCATTGATTCTTTTGCATCTGTCACTACGCCCAACACTCGCAAGTTTGAAGCTCGTCACAGTCATCCCTTCTCAGATCCTACTCGGAATACCACAGACAAGGTTTAGACTTTCCGGATCTCAGGAATGACCGCCAATAATTCTAGCCTATACCACGAAGACTCTTATCATGAACTAGGAGGCTAAGAGATACACACTAAAGCTAATGCAGATAGAACGGAGGTGGTTGTCAGGAACGCGTTCTTAGGTGAGAATGATGATGAGTGTCATGGATCATCACATTCATCAGGGTGAAGTGCGAGTGAATATCTTAGAATAGAAACAAGTGTGATTGAATGAAAAACAGTGTAATTGCATTAATTCATTGAAACACAGCAGAGCTCCTCACCACCAACCATGGGGTTTAGAGACTCATGCCATCAGAAATACAATGTGAAGTGTAAAAATGTCATCAAATACATAGTAAGTCTCTAAAAGTAGTTTTTATACTAAACTAGTGACCTAGGTTTACAGAAAATGAGTAAACTAAGATAGATAGTGCAGAAATTTACTTCCGGCGCCCACTTGGTGTGTGCTTGGGCTGAGCATTGAGCTTTACATGTGTAGAGGCTTCTCTTGGAGTTAAACGCCAGGTTACAGCCTGCTTGTGGCATTTAACTCTGGTTTGTAACCTGTTTCTAGCGTTTAACTTCAGAATAGGGCAGGAAGTTGGCATTTAAACGCAAGTTTGCGTCGTCAAAACTTGGGCAAAGAATGGACTATTATATATTGCTAGAAAGCCTTGGATGTCTACTTTCCAACGCAATTGAGAGCACGCCAATTGGGTTTTGGAAGCTACAGAAAATCCATTTTGAGTGCAGGGAGGTCAGAATCCAACAGCCTCTGCAGTCCTTTTTCAGCCTCTAAATCAGATTTTTGCTCAGGTCCCTCAATTTCAGCCAGAAAATACCTAAAATCACAGAAAAACACACAAACTCATAGTAAAGTTTAGAAATGTGATTTTTGCATAAAAACTAATAAAAATATACTAAAAAGTAGCTAAATCATACTAAAAACAATATAAAAATACCCCCAAAAAGAGTATAAAATGTCCGCTCATCACCCATGCGTACGCGTCCGCGTCAATTGCAAAATCAGCTTTCCACTCGTACGCGTCACCCAAACGTACGCGTGACCCAACAAATCAGCGTAAAAATGTGTTTAGACAGAAAGTTGTGATGGCCTGGTGCTGGAATGGTGCTAGGGACACAAGTAACGTCATGCATGCGCATCTCTGACGTGTACGCATCATTTTCCCTTCCAGACCACCCACGCATGCGCGTCGATTGAATTTTTGGCAATAGTGTGGTATGGGACAGAGAGTTGTGCGTGCGCGAGGCTGCCTCCGCGCCAAACGCACAACCCAGGTCACGCGTATGCGTCCCTGACGCTCACGCTCGGTTGAAATTAGCGCGATCCACGCGTCCGTGTGCTCCACCCGGACGCGTCGTATGCGACGTACAGTTTAACTAGATCTGCGCCAGAATTCTTATGCTTCCTGTAGGTTGGTTATTTAACCACCTCTTAGCTTGATCTTTTACATCAAATGGAAACAGTAATAATCTGTAGACATCCTGATCCGCTTCTTTATCACGTACTGTGTCAGCAATTTGCAAGAACTGCGCCACAAACTCAGTAGGTTCTTCCTGTGGAAGACCGGATTACTGGAAATTTTACTGCACCATGACAATAAGCTGAGGATTTAGCTCAAAACTGCTTGCTCTGATGGGAGGTATACAGATGCTACTCCCATATGCAGTAGTAATGGGGTTAGCATATGACCCCAGATTCCTTCTGGACTGTTCATTTCCACTTTGGTCTATGATGGAAAAAAGGGAATTGATGTGAATTGCAAATAAAATATATTTTTATTTTTAATTTATTTAACTAAAAACAACCAAAAAAAATAAAAAAAATAAAGTAGAATAATTGGAAATTAAAATAAAAGTTCGAAAACTAAAATAATGGGTTAATTAAGAGAATTTGAAATATTTTTGGATATGATTTTGAAAAAAGATTTTTGAATTTTGAAATTTCAAAACTAAGATAAGATAGAATAAAAGTTTTAAAATAAAAATCTAAATTTTTAAATGAAATTTTCGAAATCTCAATTAAATAAATATGGAAGATATTTTTGAATTTAATGAGGAAAGAGAAAATACCCCCAAAAAGCATATAAAATATCCGCTCATCACCCATGCGTATGCATCCGCATCAATTGCGAAATAGCTTTCCACGCGTACGTGTCACCCACACGTACGCGTGACCTAACAAATCGGCGTAAAAATGTGTTTAGACAGAAAGTTGTAATGGCCTGGTGCTGGAATGGTGCTAGGGGCACAAGTAACATCACGCATGCACATCTCTGACGCGTACGCATCATTTTCCCTTCCAGACCACCTACGTGTGTGCGTCCCTTACGCGCACGCGTCGATTGAATTTTTGGCAATAGTGCGTATGGGACAGAGAGTTGTGCGTGCGCGAGGCTGCCTCCGCGCCAAACGCACAACCCAGGTCACGTGTGTGCATCCCTGACGCGCATGCTCGGTTGAAATTAGCGCGATCCACGCGTCCGTGTACTCCACGCGCACGCGTCGCATGCGACGCATAGTTTAACTAGATATGCGCCAGAATTCTTATCTTTTCTTCCCCAATACTACTTATCTTTCTCTTATCATTCTTTCTTCTTTATTTTTTCTTACTCTTTCTTACTTTCTTCCTTCCCTCTTCATCTTCTTCATCAAGGTTCTTTTCTTCTTTCCCTTTTTACTATTCCATTACTACTTTTATTTATGTTTTCTTTTTCTTTTTCTTTTTTTCAATTTCATTATCTATGTTTTCTTTGTCTTTCTTTTTTTTTTACGTTATTTTAATTGGTGTTAAATATCTAATTGGGTGATTGTCTTCTTCTATATTTTGCTTGTGGATATATTGAGGCATTATTTGACAATTAATATTAATTCTTTGGGTTACTTGCATGTTCAAATTTAATACTTTCAATAACATATTTACCATGCATTCTAAGTGTTTATGAAAAATTCCGTATGGCATTATGTATTTTTAATTATTCTATCCTTCTACTCTAATGCCTGTTTTTCACAAAACCTCTTAAATATTTTATTAATTGAAAATAATTGTCAATACAAACATGATGGTCAGTTCGTTATGAGTGATAATACAATTTAGTTTTTGATGCTTGATCTATGCTACTCATGCCTTTGCCGGCATGCTAATAAACATCTTGCATCTACTTGCCATAACATGCACTTGCTATAATCCCATTGATGAACTTATCACATGTAGTCGCGACATGTACTGTCCTCCTCCTTGCTTTAACCCTTGGCTTACATGTTACTTACCTTTTCCCTTTTCAGGATGGCCACCAAGAAGGGTAAAGAGAAAGCTACTCCCAAACCACCGGTAAGGAAAGGAAGAAAAAGAGCGCTAGCTGAGGAACTATCCTTAAAATCAGTCAAGCCATCCACAAAACGAGTCAAGAGGATCATCAAGGTCGATGAAAAAGAGAAAGCCTTTCCAGCAAAGGACACTGCGCGGTTCCCTAATCGCTACTGTGAGCAGATGTTCCCCATCCTGGCTGAGTGGAATTATAACAATGAGCACCTACACATCCTCCCGACCCATATTGTTGATTTTGTTGAGCCCCGCATTGAGCGCAGACAATGGGGATTCCTACGGAGACAGCCACGGCAGGTTAACCTTTCATAGGTAGTTGAATTCTACTCCAATTTCCACATGCCAACCCTGAAGTCTGTCTATGTCTGTCAGAAGCAAGTTCCTATTTCTGAAGAGGCCATTCAGCAAGCCTTGGATCTTCCCCCTGCTCCGAAAGGATTGGACGCATACCAAGAAGCCTCTTTCAAATGCCAGACATACCAATTTGACTGAGATTCTGTCCTCAGAGTTATAGCACAACCTGGCAGCAGATGGATCTATGGATACCATCAATCCCGACCTAAGGGAATATTGGCTTCGGCACTTACCTTGGAGGCTCGAGTGTGGGAACAGATTATGTCCCACTATGTTTTCTGAGCACTCACGAGTCCTCCTTCACTACAGATATGGCTGTTCTTCTCTGGTGTATCCTTACAGACCAGCCTCTCAACCTACCAAGACACCTCCAGAACGCCATGGGACATGTACAGATCGTGGGCAACCTACCCTTTCCCGCCTTGGTTTCAGATCTAGTCTCGGCAGCCGGAGTCTCCTACAAAGCTGGGGACACGAAGACCATACTTCCGCAGGATGGTCAGATTGTCCCCAATGGGATGTACATCAGACCTCCAGCAGCCACTATCAGCCGGACCGCAGACCCGGCCGGAGATACCCCTTCTCCATCCAAATCACAAGCACCTTCAACAAATCAGCTGCTCCTATAGATACTTTAGAGGTTGGACCGGCTTGACCGGCAGGCAAAGTGAATGGAGCGCCATAACAAGCGCCAATTTACATACCTCAAAGAGATGATTGTTGGCAACCACCCACCTGAAGAAGACCCAGACACTCCGGACTCCACTTCATCTACCAGCACAAGAAGCCATGTCAATCCCGACTGTGGAGATGCTGCTACCAGCCCCCCTTTGTTCCTAACTGATGGAACCGAGGACGGTGCCAAGCTTTAAGTGTGGGGAGGTCAGTCAGTACCTGACTTCCGGAGGTAAATGCTTTTTCTTAACACCAATATTTTAGTTTTTCTTTTGTTAGGTAGAATAGATTGCATAGTAATAAATGTTTGCATGCATGTTCTACTTGGTTAAAAAATAATAAAGTTTCTTTTTAAGACCCTATTTTTGAAAAAAAAATTTCACTAATTTAGATTAAAAACTTTTTAAATAAACTTGTTTGAAGATTATAATTTGGAACATGAATGATAGCTAAGAACACACACCCAGTGAGATTTTTGAGCCTAATTATATGGTTACACTATTTAACTATAATATTTTATTCTTGTGTGTTTTCTTCCCTATGAGTATAATCTTTATTTTGTTCCACTCTATATGTCCAATGTTTAATGTGTTATATGCATGCATATGATTGAGGCCATTATTTTATTAGCTCACTTATCCCAAATAAGCCTACCCCTTTCAATTACCTTTGTTAGCCACGTTGAGGCTTTTAATCCCCATTTGTTCTATATTTTACCACATTACTAGCCTTAAGCAGAAAAACAAATTAAATACCCCAATTGAATCTTTGGTTAGCTTAAGATAGTATGTTAACTAAGTGTGGAAAAACTGTAGGAACTTGGGTTAATGAAAGTGTACAATGTTTAAAGAATAAAATATTGGGAATTTAAGTACCTACTCATGTGAAACCAGAAAAATTAAAAATCCGTGTGCATTGATAAATTATGTTTACTTTTAATTAAAAAAAATATTCAATAAATAAATAAATAAGGGGACAAAATTACCCCAGTATTAAGTTAATGAAATATCAATGCATATGTGATAAAATTAAAAAAAAGTTGATGCATGAGTATGAGATGCAAAAATGCGAATTTTGGGTAGCTAGGCAAGATTTAAGAAGAATATAGAGTATGTATACGTGAGAGCTTAGGTTAGTCAAGGATTCAATTTATAGCTCACTCAGCCATATATATACTCTCACCCTTACCTTAGCCCTATTACAACCTTGAAAAGACCTCATGATATTTGCGTTGATACATTAAATATTTGTTGATTGGTTAGGTGAAGAACAAAATTTAGATAGAATGACTAGAGGAGACTACGGTAGATTACCCTATACACTTGAGTGATTAGAGTGTACATACACTATCAGTGAGGGTTCAATGCTTAATTCTATGTTCCCTGCTTTCATGAGCTGTCTTCTTACAAGTTTACTTGTCCTTACTGTATGATTTAAATTAGTGATATCTGATTTATGTTCATCTTGAAGAACTTATTTACTTTAAACCAAGTATACAGAATCATCTTAGCATATAGTTGCATTCATACATAGGTTGCATTTCATGAGTCTTACTTTTCCCTATCTATTCTTTTGATCTCCTTAAGCTAAGCATGAGGACATACTAATGTTTAAGTGTGGGGAGGTTGATAAACCACTATTTTATGGTTTATCTTGTGCTCAATTGAGTGGTTTTCATCAAGTCCTTGCCCACTTATTCATACAAATTGCATGGTTTTATAATTCCTTCCTAGTTTTGTTTTATGGTTGAAAACTTGCTTCCTAAGCCTTAATTTGTGTATTTTAATCTCCCTATATACCATTCGATGCCGTGATCTGTGCGTTCAGTGTTTTCAGGCCTTATAGGGCAGGAATGGCTTAGAAGATGGAGAGGAAGCTTGCAAAAATGGAAGGAGCACAAGAAATAAATGAGACAACCAGTGAGCATCGACGTGCACGCATGGCTCACGCGTGCACGCAATCTGGAGATTTTACAGTGATGCATGCGCGTACCTGACACGTACGTGTGGATTAAAGTTCTGCTAGACGACGCGTGCGCGTGCTTGTCTCGTACGCGTGAGACGCGAAGATGACCAGTGACGCGTACGCGTGACTGACGCGTACGCGTGACATGCGCGATCTGCAGAAATAATAGAAAATACTGTGGACGATTTCGGGCCGAGTTTTGACCCAGTTTCCGGCCCAGAAACACAGACTAGAGCCAGGGAACGAGCAGAGACTCAACAGAGATTCTCATTAGCGTAGTTTTAGTTTTAGATCTTAATCTAGAGAGAGAATTATGCTTCCTCTAGTTTTCTTTTACATTCACATATTCTTAGTTTTATGCTTTTGCTTTGGATATTGAAGAGTCATTACCTCCGTTGAAGATATTATTCTAGTTTGTTTCCCTATTCCCTTATTATTCCATATTCTTAATTCTTGTTTAGAGTTACTATTGGATTGTTTTTAGAATTTATTAATGCAAGCAGTATTTTTCTATTCAAATTTTATTATTTGTTTAATTGCTTCCAATTAATTTGATTATCATGTCTCTTTTCTATTCCCTACTCCCAACTTGACATGGGGGTTGATTAAGAGGAGACGCTTGAGTTGGAATGCTCAAGTGATTAGTTAAATTGGACGTTGTTGGCTAATTCTTTATTTACTAATGCTAGACCTTCCCAAGGGAGAGGACTAAGATTTGCGAATAAGAGTTAGCTCAATCACTTGACTTTCCTTTATTTAGTAAGGGTTAACTAAGTGAAAATAACAACCTCTTTATACTACACTTGAGAGAATTCCAACAATGATAGAACTTCCATTTAATCATTCCCCCAGTCAAGGCTTTTTAATTAGAATATATAACTCTCTTTTAATTTTCATTGCGTTAGTTTACAATTATTTATTTCTTATTATTCAACTCTCAAAAATCTCTCGGAAAACTCCTGATTAATAAGATAGCACCCTTTTTGTCAACTTGTTGGGAGACGACCTGGGACTCATACTCCCAGTATTTTTATTCTAATTTTGTGACAACCTTTCTAAATTGATGAGCGGATTTTTGCTGGTTAAGGACTATACTCGCAACGTATTTCTATATTGATTTCTTAATTGGCTGATTTCCGCCTCGCATCAATTTTTGGCGCTGTTGCCGGGGATTTGCAATTGTGTGCTAAATTATTAATTAGTGTACATATTTTTAATTTTTTCATATTTTATTTTATTTTATTACCATGAGCTATATGTTTCTTTTATTGAATGACGCGTTCACTGCCTGATCCAAGTTTAGCCGCATTTGATCCTGAAATTGAAAGAACTCTTTCACGTATTAGGCGAGCTCGGCGTAGGCTAGCCTCTGAGGGTGGTAAAGTGATTATTATCAATTCACCAGTCTCATCAGAGGGCGGATCTGAAGCGCCATCTGAGGAAGAAACAAGCTCCGTCTCTACTAATTCGGTTGATTTAGGCGCAGGTAATATGGCGGCACCCAGGAGGATCACTCTCCAGGAGGCAGGAGCCCCAGACTTTTGCTGGTTAAGGACTATACTCGCAACATATTTCTATATTGATTTCTTAATTGGCTGATTTTTGCCTCGCATCAACTCAGGTGAAAGACTCCGTATGGCTCTGCCTTTTCCACCCGGTAGGGGCCTTCCCATCTTGAGCACAGCTTGCCTGGCATAAGCCTCAACCTTGAGTTGTAAAGGAGGACTAACTCCGCAGGTCTGAACTCTCTTCTCTTGATGTGCTTGTCATGCACAACCTTCACCCTCTCTTTGTATAGCCTAGAGTTGTCATATGCTTCGAGGCGAAGGTTCTCTAGTTCTGCTAGTTGCAACTTTCTTTCAGCACCGGCCTTCTCAAATCCCATGTTACGTTCCCTTACCGCCCAGAAAGCTTTGTGCTCCTCCACTGGAAGGTGACAAGCTTTGCCATAGACTAGGCGGAAGGGGCTCATCCCGATTGGTGTCTTGTACGCTGTCCGATATGCCCAAAGCGCATCTTCAAGCCTGGTACTCCAGTCTTTTCTATGAGGCTTGACGACCTTCTCCAGGATACGCTTTATTTCTCTGTTAGACACCTCGACTTGTCCATTAGTCTGGGGATGGTAAGCAGTCACCACCTTGTGAACAATGCCATATTTCTTCAGTAGACTTGTTAATCTCTTGTTACAAAAGTGAGTGCCTTGATCACTCACGATTGCTCGTGGTGATCCAAAGCGACAGATAATATTATTTCGAACAAAGGTGACAACAGTGTTAGCATCATCAGTACGGGTAGGAATTACTTCCACCCATTTGGAAATGTAATCAATAGCTAACAATATGTATAAGAAACCACTAGAGTTTGGAAATAGACCCATGAAGTCAATGCCCCAAACATAAAAAATTTCACAGAATAACATAAGTTGTTGGGGCATCTCATCCCTCTTGGATATATTTCCAAACCTTTGGCATGGGGAGCAAGATTTACAGAAGGCAGTAGCATCCTTAAGAAGAATGGGCCACCAGAATCCACAGTTTAAAATTTTTCTAGCTGTTCTTTGAGGAACAAAATGTCCACCACTCTCTAAAGAATGGCAGGCCTCTAAATTTGACTGGAATTCTGATTGTGGCACACACCTTCAAATTATCTGGTCAGCACTATACCTTCATAAATATGGGTCATCCCATACATAATATTTGGACTCGCTTTTGAGCTTGTCTCTTTGATGCTTTAAAAAATTAGGAGGGAAGGTACGACTAACCAGATAATTAGCTATAGGTGCATACCAAGGAACTACTTCAGATATTGCGTGCAAGCTATCAAATGGAAAAGCATCATTGATAAGAGTGGAGTCATTCTTAATGTTCTCTAGGCGACTCTAGTGGTCCACCACTAAATTTTGGGAACCACTCCTATCTTTGATTTCTAAATCAAATTCTTGCAGCAACAATATCCAACGTATCAACCTTGGTTTTGACTCTTTTTTAGCTAATAAATATTTTAGAGCTGCATGGTCTAAGTACACTACCACCTTAGTACCAAGTAAGTAGGCTCGGAATTTATCCAGAGCAAAAACAATAGCCAGAAGCTCTTTTTCAGTGGTAGTGTAATTAGACTGAGAAGCGTCTAAGGTCTTAGAAGCATAAGCAATTATATAAGGGTCTTTACCTTTGCACTGAGCCAGCGCCGCTCCTACTGCATAGTTGGAGGCGTTACACATTATCTCAAATGGCTGGCTCCAGTCTGGCCCTCTCACAATCGGAGCTTGAGTCAAGGCGATCTTTAGCTTATCAAACGCTTCTATGCAGTCCTCAGTCAGCTCGAACTAAACATCATTCTACAGCAGTCGGGATAAAGGCAATGCTAGCTTACTGAAGTCCTTGATAAATCTCTGGTAGAAACCTGCATGACCAAGGAACGAACGGACCTCCCTCACGGAGGAGGGGTAAGGTAAACCAGAAATGACATTTACCTTTGCTGGATCAACTAAAATACTAGTATTAGAAACAACATGTCCTAGAACAATACCTTGTTTAACCATAAAATGACATTTTTCATAATTCAATACAAGGTTTGAACTAACACACCTGTCTAATACTCTAGCTACACTATCCAAGCAAAGGTTAAACGAATCACCATACACACTAAAGTCATCCATAAAAACTTCTATACAATTCTCAAGGAGATGTGAAAAAATGCTCATCATGCATCTTTGGAACGTAGCCGATGCATTACATAAGCCAAAAGGTATTCTTTTGTATGCATACGTTCCAAAGGGACATGTAAAAGTAGTTTTCTCCTGATCTTCAAGAGCTATATGAATTTGAAAATAGCCAGTATAACCATTCAAGAAACAGTAGTGTAATTTACCTGACAGGCGATCAAGCATCTGATCAATGAAAGGCAATGGGTAGTGATTCTTGCGAGTAGCCTGGTTGAGACACCTGTAATCAATGCACACCCTCCAGGAATTTTGCACTCTAGTTGCTATGAGTTCCCCATACTCATTCTTCACTGTTGTGACGCCAAACTTTTTTGGTACCACCTGTACTGGGCTGGCCCATTCACTATCCGAGATCGGATAGATGATGTCGGCTTCAAGAAGTCTGATCACTTTCTTCTTGACAACCTCTAGAATGGTGGGGTTCAGCCGCCTTTGAGGTTGACGGACAGGCCTTGCTCCCTCTTCTAAAAATATACGGTGCTCACAGACTTGAGAGCTGATGCCTACTATATCCGCCAAGCTCCACCCAATAGCCTTCTTGTGTCTTCTCAGCACACTAAGCAAACTGCTCCTCCTATTGGGAGGTGAGTTCCCTTGCAATGATAACTGGGAGCTTCTGATTATCCTCAAGGTAAGCATACTTGAGGTGGGGTGGAAGGGGCTTTAACTCAATTTTCTGCTCATGGTTACACACTTGATCATTTGGAGCTATTGGTGGGGGCAACTTATCTTCAGAAAGCTCAGAGGGTTTCCCCACACTTGCACCTTGCTCCATGGTCATCTCTTCTACTTTTTCTTGATGAACTTCAGCCACGATCTCATCAATAATGTCGCACTGGAAGATGGAGTGATATTTCGGTGGGTGCTTCATAGCTTCATCCAGGTTGAAGCTCACTGCTTGGCCATCTATCTCAAAAGAGTAAGTTCCTGAGAAGGCAACCAATTTGAACCTTGAAGTCTTCAGAAATAGCCTTCCAAGTAGGATGGATGACAGTTTTCCTGAGTCATTAGGGGGCATCTCCAAGATGTAGACATCAATAGGGAATGTTAGCCCCTTAATGCTCACCAGCACGTCCTCAACAATTTCGACCACCGAGATTATGCCAAAACAAAATGTGCTGCCGACCTTTTTAAGGGAGGGAGCCTTAAAGCATCATATACAGACAATGGCATAATACTCACGCACGCACCTAAGTCACACATGCAGTTAAAAAATTGTACACCCCCAATAGTACAAGTAACCATGCATGGCCCCAGATCCCCACATTTTTCTAGTATGGCACCCATTAAAGCAGATATAGAGCTACCTAAAGGAATAGTTTCTAAATCCTGTATTTTATCCTTATTCATGCATAAATCTTTTAGAAACTTTGCATATTTAGGTACCTGGCGAATAGGATCAAAAAGGGGAATGGTTACCTCAACCTTTTTGAAGATCTCCACCATCTTTTGGTCGAGCTCCATCTGCTTTCTGGACTTCCTAGCAAGGTGTGGAAAGGGAATGAGAATCGCTTCACTTGTAACTTCATCTTCCTTTAGTGGTCCATTCCCTGGTTGAGCTGCTTCTTCTTCAACCATGTCTTGTACTTCATCCTCCTCTTCAACATCATCTACCTCAATAATATCTTCAATTGAAGTGTCTTCTTTTGAGCTTGGCTCCTCATGACTCTTCTCTTGCAGTGTGGTTTCAGACCTCAAAGTAATGGCATTGATTCCACCTTTGGGGTTGGGTAAAGGTTGAGAAGGAATTGCACTGGAGCTTGAAGGTTGATTGTTGGGGGTAGATAATGAATCTATCCGGGAGACGAGAGCTTGTAAAGTAGCATTCAGATCGTTTATGGTATAGTTAAGTGTATTCTGAATGTCTTGTTGTCCTTGCGCAAGAGAGCGAAGCATCCCATCATTAGAAGAGGAAGGGGGTACGTAATTTGAGGGGCCTGCTGTTGGTTGTTCTGAGGTGCTTGGGACTACCTATGGTGAGGCGCTCGGTAAGGCTGGTTTTGGTTCTGCTGTTTGTTGTTGTTGTTTCACCTCTAATTTCCACCGTTGTCTCTGCCTCCTCTGTTGTAGGTGTCCCTCCATCCTTGGTTGGAGTTATCTCTCCACCCTTGGTTAGAGTTATCTCTCCACCCTTGGTTAGAGTTATCTCTCCACCCTTGGTTAGAGTTATCTCTCCATCCCTGGTTGGAGTTATCTTGCCAACCTTGATTGTAGTTCCCACCTTGGTTATAATTACCACCTTGTTGAAAGTATTCTTGATCCGGATGGTTGTAATAGTTGTTGGTAGCCGCCAAGGTGTTATCTTCTTTTTGGAGTTGCGGATACTCATTAGTATAATAAGTATAGCAGGCACATATTCTGCACACTCTCTGAGAAACCAACTGTTGACACTGTTGTTGTGGGGGAGGCTGAGGTTGTTGTTGATTCAGTTGTAGCTGCTATGTTGGTCATCTCTCCCAGAGTCTGTGTAAGATCAGCAGTCTCACTACTAGAGAAAACCTCCACAATAGCCTTGGGATGGTTGTTCCTATGCCTCGCATTCCGGGTAGACTCAGCTAGATCGGCGATCAGCTGCCACGCTTCTGTCGCCGTCTTGTACTAAGTCAGAGAGCCATTACTCGCAGCATCTAGTATGGTCTTGTCCTGAGGCTTCATGCCTTGTGTGAAGTAGCTAATCAACACCAACTGGTCAATCTTGTGGTGGGGACATGAGTCTAGGAGATTCCTGAAGAGTTCCCAATACTCGTAAAGAGTTTCTAATTCGCCTTGGATGATGCAGGAAATTTCATTCCTCAGTCTATCTGTAACTTTAGCCAGAAAGTATTTGTCCAGGAATTCCCTTCTTAGCAAATCCCAGTTAGTAACAACTTCTTTGGATTGAGTCTAGAACCACTCCCTTGCCTTTCCCTCAAGAGAAAACGGAAAGGTATACAGCCAAATAGTGGTCTCATCTGCACAATGACGCCTAGTAGTTGAGCAGGCTGTCTGAAAATCTCTGAAGTGCTTGATAGGCTTTTGAGCAGGTAAGCCATGAAACTTAGGCAGTAGGTTGATTAGCTCAGTCTTCAGTTCAAAATCTACAGCCAAATTTGGGTGACGTGCTTGATACAGTTGCAGTGTAAAGTCTGGAGCTCCTGCCTCCTGGAGAGTAATCCTTCTGGGCTCTACCATATTACCTGCACGTAAACCAACCGAATTAGTAGAAGAGGAGCTTGTTTCTTCCTCAAATGGCACTTCAGATTCGCTCTCAGATAAGTCTGGTGAATTGGTAGTAACCACTTCACCACCCTCAGAGGCTAACTAACGCCGAGCTCGCCTAATATATGAAATAGTTCTTTCAATTTCAGGATCAAACGCGGCTAAGCTTGGATCAGGTAGTGAATGCGTCATTCAATAAAAGAAACATACAGCTCATGGTAATAAAATAAAATAAAATATGCAAATATGTAAATTTAAAAATATTTACACCAACTAATAATTTAGCACACTGTTGCAACTCCCCGGCAACGGCACCAAAAATTGATGGGCAAAAAACTGCCGATTAAGAATTTAGTGTAGAAATAACGTTGCAAGTATAGTTCTTAGCAAACGCAAATTCCATTTATCAACTTAGAAAGAATTGTCACAAATTGAGAATAAAATACTGGGAGTAGGATTCCCAGGTCGACTCCCAACGAGTTGACAAAAGAGTGCAATTTATTGGTCAGGAGTTTTCGGAGAAATTTTAGAGTTGGAGAACAGAAAAATAAATGATTATAATTAAAACAATAAAAGTTAACAAGAGAGTTTATATAATTAAAATAAAAAGCCTTGACCGGGAGAAGATTAATTGGAAGTTCTATCCTTGTTAAATTTTTCCAAGTGTAATAGTAAGAGGTTGTTGTTCTACTTAGTTATCCCTTACCTAATAAAGGAAAGTCAAGTAATTAACCAACTCTGAATCCCAAGTCCTAATCCTCTCCTAAGGAAGGATTAGAGTTAGAGACTAGAGAGCCAGCCAACAACATCCAATTAAAATTAACACTTGAGTATTCTAACTCAAGGGTCTCCTATTAATCAACTCCCAAATCAAGTTAGGAATCTACTCCATTGACATGAATACCGCTTTCATAGACATATAAAGAGAATAAAAAGAAGACATGATAAATTAAATTAAATAACAACTGAAAATTAATTAAAGGTAAAAATAGTTCTTTGCATTAATGAATTCCAAAATCAAAGATATCCATATGTAACTCTGAATAGGGTAAATGGGAGATAAAAAGAGCAAGGAAATAAGAAAGCAAACTATAATGATAAAGACTTCAACGGAGGTAGTAACTCTTCTCAATATCCAATCCAAAAACATAAAACTAGAAATCTATGAATATGAAGAATAAGAACCCTAGAGGAAGTGGTATTTTCTCTCTAAGATTCAAAACTAAAACTAAAACTTAGTGAATGAGAATGTCTGTTGAGTCTCTGCTTGTCCCTTGGCTCAAGTCTGTGTTTCTAGGCCAAAAACTGGGTCCAAAACCAGCCCAAAATCGCCCCCAGCGTCTTCTGCAATTTTTGCACGTGACGCACGTCATGCGTACGCGCCAGTCGTGCACACGAGTCGATGGTCTTCTTCGCGTGTCACGCGTATGCGTCAGGTACGCGCATGCGTCACTGTGGAATGCACCATGTCATGCAGACGCGTGAGCCATGCGTTCGCATCGATCTTCGCTGGTTAGCTCCTTAGTTTCTTGTGTTCCTTCCATTTCTGCAAGCTTCCTTTCCATCTTCTATGCCATTCTTGCCCTATAAAGCCTGAAAACACTCAAAACATAGATCACGGCATCGAATGGTATAAAGGGGAATTAGAGATTGGTAATTTAAAGGCTTAGGAAGCAAGGTTTCAATCATATAACAAAATTGGGAAGGAATTGTAAAATCATGCAAATTGTATGAATAAGTATGCAAAGAGTTAATAAAAACCACTCAATTTAGCACAAGATAAACCATAAAATAGTGGTTTATCATCACTTAAACACTTGAAGGACTTTCAAGTGGTGTGCTCAACCGTAAGATGGCATGGATCAAATGAGATAGTCGTAATGGTTTTTTGCTTTATATTCTGCATCTTATGCATATTCTACTCTAAATATACGCTTAGCTATCCCTAAGATTCGTGACATTACAGCTTTAGGTTCTGTGTTCCTCTACTTAGACGATGTATTCATTAAAAAAAGCTGAATCTATTTTGGCATAATACATCCTATCTTATAGTGACCTCTTGTAATTCTTATTTTGGATCTTCAAAGAAGTTCCGGTTTGATTCTCCTCTCACCTAATTTCCTGTCCATGACCATCCCTTGAATTTCTAAACCCTACTTTTAATTTAGCATATACTTTCTTCTATGAATTTTGTAACTTCTTTATAGGGTTTAAACCTGAATGTTTGTAATGCACCACCTACTCTTTTGCGGACTTATGGGAAATTATACCCTAGACTTTCTTCTTTAATTACAACTTGATTTGCTACTAACCGTGCTGCTAATTTTATGCAAATTCTTATTTGATTCTGTACATAAAGTATCTTTTAAGGTTTTCAAGGAAATATTTTGTCCTTAGCCTAACTAATTTTCATTTTACAAAACTTGCATAATCTAGTTCGACTTGAATTTTTTTTATCATAACGCAATATTTATGTTTTTAATAATTCTCTTGAAAGATGTTGATTCGTGTCCTTTTTTTTGAAAAAGTGAGATAATTTCTTCTTAGATTTTTCTATTCTCTTGAATTTTGTAAACAATTACTCCCGTTTTTCCTCTATGGTTTCTATTGGAGGTCTTTGAATTCAAAATTCTTTCCTATTTGCAATTCGATTTTTTCATTATGGCACACTTTATGACTTTTGACCATCCTTGTTTGTTGGTAATCATTCCTTTATATTCTTGTGAACTTTGTACTCCTCTGATTTGGCTTGAGCTTATTTTGATCTCATTCACCACTACCCTTTTCTTGTTTCTTTTGGAGTTGCTTGATTCAAATTTCCTTATCTAGATGCAAAACAACTTTCTTTCTAGAACGCTTCCTCATGCCTGTGCATCATTGCTTAGTTGCAATCTTACGCATCCTTCCAAATTCATGCGAATCTTCTCTTTGTTGCTTATTCTTCTCTTCCTGGGATTTGTATCTCTTTGAACATACTCACATTTCTCTCAATGTCACGCATGATCAATAGAGATAAAAACCAATACATAAGTTTGTTAGTATATAACTTGTTTACGCAGGGCGTGAATTTTGTGATTTTGACAACGCCACAAGTTATGACGTTTGATTTCAGTGAAGGAGTGTTGTTGAGAAGATGTTCAAGTTTTCAGTAGCTCAATGCGTATAGGATGACGACTCGCGATAAGTAGTTAAGTAAGCGAGCAACGTGAGATAGTGATATTGCATTGACGTGTTTAAGTGCGTGTCAGATTTCTAAGATTTTTGCAATAATAAGATCAATTAATCAGACTGTTGCTTGACGACGAGTGAGTTTGAAACCTTGAGAGACTTAGCAGAAGGTCAAAAATTAATGGTTGGGCATAGATCAAGATGAGAGTTCGAAAGGAATGGAAGTTGAGGAGCTTTTTCATTTAAGATAAAGTATTGGGGATGATGTTAGATATTCGAGTGAACTTGAAACAGAGTGATAAGCGCGATGGAAAGCAATGAAGTTTTTAGTTTGTTAAACGAATAAGGATTAATTTAAATAAGAGA
>NC_029788.2:72681757-72717882 GCF_000816755.2 Arachis ipaensis | reverse complement strand
TAATAACCTAAAAATTTTAAAATTAAAAACCCTAACCCTAAAATTCAAAACACACAAACTCTAACCCTCACAAACCCTAGCCACCACTCACCCCCTCATAATATACACATCCACACAAAATAAAAGAAAAGAGAAAGAGAGGGGAAGCTCGAGGAAATAGGGAAGAAGAAGAAGAAAGAGAGGGGAAAGAGGAGGGGACAATACTGGCGGGACTGGGAGCCATCGGTGCCGTCGAGAGACAGAACGGAGGGGAGAGAGTTTGAGCTGAGGAGAAGAAGATGGGAGGCCACCGCTGCTACTATCCATGTTGTTATCGCCATCGAGAGAAGTCGCCATCGTCATCCTCTTTGCGAACAGTCGCCGTTCGTGAAGCCATCGCCGTCGCTGAAGCTCAGGGTTGCCGTCGAACAGAACGCAAAGAGAGAAAGGAAGCTCACAAGTGCAGTGAAGGATACGGTGGTGGTTGGTAGTCTCTGTGATGTCGCCACTACTGTTGCTTCCGACATCACGGTCAGAGCTCCTTGCCAAAGTTCTCACTACCGGGGGTTACCTTCAAAGCTAATGCGGTTCTGTTCGATCATTCTTCCTAAGTGTGGTAAGTGTTCTTTGTCTGGAACCCTCGAAAATTAGTGTTCTGCTCAAGTTTGTTAAAGATTTTGAGGTTTTGGTACCTGAGGATTGAGTTCTAGTGATTGCATGTCAAAAATTAAGGTTGCTACTAAACCACTGAAGCTTTTGGTTGCTATCGAAGCTGCTGCCGGATCAGTTCAAACGCTGCTGCTTTGTTATATTGTTGCAATAATTTAACCATGTTCTGAAACAATCACTGCTAGCAGTTGTTAACCTATAAATGATTAATTAAAGAATGGTGTAATAAGCTTGAATAAGAAAGACATGATGGTGTTTGAGTTAGCTTGAGTTTGAGGAGCTTGAATAAGAAAGACATGATGGTGTTTGTGTTAGCTTGAGGTTAATAAGCTTGAATAAGAAAGACATGATGGTTTTTGAGTTAGCTTGAGGTTGAGTATAAATGATTTTGTTCCATAAGTTAGTTTATTCGCAACTTTGACCTTGAGTCTAGGGTATTGTCTTAGATGCCCCATACCTGCAAGCCATATATAACGTGAAGCACGTGTGACTGATGCGTACTTGTGGCCAGGTGTAGCATTGACTGACGCGCATGCTTGCCTAATGTGTACGCATGGCTTGAGGAGTTCACTTGACGCGCACCTGTGACCAACGCGCACCCGTGATGCCCAGCACGTGACTCATTAATGGAAAACATGGTTGGCAATTTCTAAAGGACTCCAGGCCCAAATCTAACTTGCTTCTGCATGGAAAAGACCCAATGATTAATGGGGGAAAAGGGAGAATCAATCATACACAACTTACACATAATTTTAGCTATTTTTGTTCTCATTTTTTTAGAGAGAGAAACTCTCACTTGTCTCTAGATTTAGTTTGTTTTGATCATTTTGTGTTGAATTTCTGAATTGGGTCTTGTTGAATTGAGTTTTAATTGTTCAATCTTAATTTCTTTAGTTGTAATTTGTTTGGATCTTGTGTTAGAATTTTGTTTCCTCTTTATTTCTCCTTTTCTTCTCATTTTATGAACTTTGTTGATTTTGAATTTTTCTTAGTGCATTGATGTTTTCTATGATTGATAGTGTTCTTTGAGTTATTTTCTATTGATAATTGTTAGTGGGTACTTGTAATTTCCAATTAATTTTGCAATTTAAATATGTCTTTAGTTAATGCCTACCATGTGTTTCATGAAATGTTTTCTTTGATTATGGAGTAATTTTCTATACTTTTGGCCTAGGCTAAGGGAATTGGGTGATCTTAAGTCATTGGGTCTAATTGAATTGGTGATTTGAGAACCCTTGTTGGTCAAATTGATACCCATTGACACTAATCGACTACTAAGCCAATTAGTAGATGGTTAGGACTTATGAGTTGAAGTTGATCAAGCCTATTTGACATACTTCACTTGTAGAAGTAAACTTAATGGGCTTGGTTCCTCATAATTGTCAAGATATGGTTATTAGATAAGGATGATGATCCCAATTCCTACGCCTTAGCCAAAAGTCCTTTTTATAATTCATATTTGAAATCCAAAAATCCCAATTACTTGATTTTGTTACAGTTAGTTTAGTTGTTTACTTAGTTCAAGAATAGAAGTAGATTTATATGTTACCTTGTTAGATTACATTTACTTATACCTTGCTTTAATTGCTTTGATTTAGTTTCTTGCACTTTAAGGTTCTTGCATGCTAATCTTTAGTAGTTTAATTTCCTGTTTATGACTCTCAACCCCGGAATTCTAACCAATTTTGATGCACATGTTTGCCCATTCTATTGAGGACGACCCGAGACTAATACTCTCGGTTACTTTTTATTGGGATTGAACTAGTTACAACTATATCAAAATTTGATCAAAGGGTTATTTGTTGGTTTAGGACTATACTATGACATGATCTTCTATTGAGAAATTCTAGACAAACAATAATCCTAGACATCAAATTTTTGGTGCCGTTACTGGGGAATGGTTGCAATGTGTGCTTTGATATTGGTTATGTGAATTTGTAAATATTGTGATTAGTTTACTTACTTTCATTAGCTTCTTTCTAGTTTAGATTTTCTTTAATGCATGAGCTATGACTTCTAAGTTGAATGACTTGGTCTCAACTGGATCTTAGCTTAGCCGAGTTTGATCCCGAAATTAAAAGAACTTTGCTTCATACTCGGCAAGCTTGACGTCGGTTGGATTACACAGCTAGTGCTTCGGCCCCTTTTGAGGAACCTTCTGAAACATTAGATCGAACCGAGAGTGATTAAGAGTCCAATGAAGGAACTTCCTATTCCTCTGTTGGCAATACTGATATATCCTTGCATACTACAGGTGAAAACCACATGGCGGAGCCACGTACTTGCACGAGCAAGGAGCACCGGATCTCATTCTTCAACGGTTGCAAGCTAGGTATCCAAATCTTGATCCTAATTTTGAGCTGAAGAATAGTCTGATTAACTTGCTGCCTAAGTACCATGGACTTCCGGGCCAAGACCCCATTAGGCATTTGAGAGACTTTCAAGTAGCTTGCTCTACGGCTAGAAGGCATGGTGTTAATGAGATTGCTATCATGGTTTTTGCTTTCCCCTTCTCTTTTGAGAGGAAAGCAAAAGAATGGGTCTACTCCCAACCTGAAGAAGTGGTGACTGAATTGGACCTATTGAGAAGAAAGTTCTTAGAAAAGAGAGATAAGTTCTTTTCTTCGGAGAAGACCGACTACAACCGGAAGGAAATTCCGGTATAATGCAAAGAGACCAAGAAACACTCTATGAATATTGGACTCGATTTAAGAGGTTGTTGGAATCTTGCCCATATCATGGGTTAGATACTCATTTGCTCATTAGCTATTTCACTGGAGGTCTTTTTGCACTGGGTAAGAGATTGCTCACCACCTCTAGTAGTGGTTCCCTTTCTAAGAACAAGACGGCGGCGGAAGCATGGAGTTTGATCAATGATGTCGCTGAAGCTATCCAACATGTGAGAGTGAGGAACAATCCCCCCAAGAGTGTGGTGGAAGCACCATCTTCCGACTTGGCTTTGACTAAAGTGCTTGGAGAAATGACCACTCTCCTCAAAGAGATTCACCAAGGACAAAAGGCATCTCACTCAATCCAAGCCATCCAAACCCCACCTCAAATCCTCCAACTTGAAGGACCTCCTAGAGTGTGGGGTTTATGCTCTAGTACCTCACACTACACCGACCAATGCCATCAAGTCCAAGAGGATTACACTCTTGTGGTAGCCAACAACTACAACAACCACCCACCCTACCAATCTCAAGGTCAAAGCAATTACCCCCGTGGTAATAGCTCTAATCAAGGGTGGAGGGACAATGCTCAAGGAAACAACCACAATCAAAGATGGAACCAAGGCAACTCTTGATGAACGGAAAATTGATAGTTTAGAATTCACAATAAATTCTCGTTGCAAGTATAGTTTCTAAACCAACAACAATCCTTTCATACAAAAATTTGTTTGTCACAAGTAACAAACCCCTAAAAATAATAACCGAAGTATTCAAACCTCGGGTCGTTCTCCCAAGGAATTGCACTAAAGTGTTCTTGCTATTGGCTATGAAGTATGTTTGGGGTTTTTGAGATAACAGACAAGAAATACAAATGGCAAAGGAAATAAACTAACAACTAACAACTAACAAAGTTCTAGGCAAGGTATGAGAACTAGAAGTCCTATCCTCATTATCCTCCTTAATTATGACAACAATTGTCCATTGCTCCCACTTAGTTAACCTCTAACTATGAAGGAAAGTCAAGTGGATGAATTAACTTGATTCCATAAATCCTAGCCAAATCATAATGAAAGACTAGCTTTAGTGGCATTCAAGCCAATTAGCAACTTCTAATCATCAATCAACAAATGAGTTTGATAACTCAAGAGTCACCAATTACTCAACCAAAACCAAGAGGAGAAAAACCTATTCTAGCATCCAACCAAGCATTTCCTCAAACATTTGGAAGGCATAAAAGGAAAGTGAAATCAAATTGCAATAAAGGAACATGAATCATAAATTGCATTAAAAGAGAAATAGAAGAAACAAAAGTGCATCAACATAAAAATAGAGAATTACAAGAATTAAATGCTAAACTAGAGAGAGGAGAAGTAGAGGAACAAGAATTGATAAAGGAAAAGTAAATCTAAGCATGAAATTAACCTAGATCTAAGAAATCCTAATCTAGATCTAACCTAATTCTAGAGAGAAGAGAGAGCTTCTCTCTCTAAAACTAACTTTTCCTCCAAAACTAAACTCAAACTAAACTAATGTGATGTAAAGTTGTGATTCCCCTTCAGTCCTTGGGTTAAATAGCATCAGAGATGAGTTAGATTTGGGCCTAGGAAGCCCAGAATTTTCCCCAGCATTTTGCCTTTAAGTGAGTCACGTGCGAGCATCGACGCATACGCATGGGTCACGCGTACGTGTCGCTTGACAATTTTCTATCCACGCGTACGCACCATGTACGCGTACGCGTCGCCATGCGACGTCACAATCCACTCATGCGCGTCTGCTGCGCGTGCGCGTCGATCTCAGCATCCCAAATCCTTGTTTCTTCATGAGTTCTCCACTTGCATGCTTTTCCTCTTCATCCCTTTGATCCATTCCTAGCCTTTTCAATCCTGAAATCACGAGCAAACACATCAAGGCATCTAGTGGAATCAAAGGTGGATCAAAATTAGCAATTAAGGGCCTAAAAAGCATGTTTTCACAATTAAGCACAAATTAGGAGACAATCATGAAACCATGCTATTTCATTGAATAAATGTGGGTAAAAGGTCATAAAATCCCCTAAATCAAGCACAAGATAAACCCTAAAAATGGGGTTTATCAACCTCCCTGCACTTAAACCATATCATGTCCTCATGCTATATCGAGAAGGAAACAAAGGGTATCAACATTTATTCAATGTAAACTACCTAAATGTAATCTATCTAAATGCAACTATCTAAATGAATGCAATTGCTTGGTCAAAATAAATCAATTCCCAAGAAGCATATATGTACAAGGGTTAAAGGTATTAACAACCATGCCAAACCACAATTGAATTGAGTTAGTAAAGGTTTTACAAACCTGCAAGAAAAGTGATGATTCTAGGTGAAAACATGTAATTGAGCATCAAACCCTCACCGGAAGTGTTTGCACTCTATTCGCTCAAGTGTTTAGGGCTGATTCACTCAATTCCCCCTAATCATGCTTTCTAAGATTTGTTTTTCATCTAACAATCAACATTTATTCCATGCATGCATACAAATATCATGAAGTCTTTTCTTTAGGCTGTAATGGGGCTAGGGTAAAGGTAAGATACATATTTGGTCAAGTGGACTTGAAATTTGAATCTTTTATAAGCTTAAACTTCCCACCTAACCTATAGCACCCTATACAATTCAAAGCTAACCTAACTACCCATTCTTCTCACTTTTTCACACACTCATGCATTCTCTTTTTTATTACAACTCATATGCATTGATTTTTATTGAGCTTCACTTTGGGGCATTTTGTTCCCTTTTATTTCTTTTCTTGTTCTTTTCTTTTTCTATTTTTTTCTATTATTTTTTTCTTTTCTATTCCATATTTTTTTTTCTTTTTCTTTCCTTTTTCTCATTTACTTTTATTTCAACTATATACAAGAACATCAATGCATAAGGTTTATACATGTAATCAATACATGAGCATGTACCCAATTCCCAATATTTTCAACAAAAATACAAAACTACCCTTTTATTCAACCAATGTCCCGAGTTTCCCACACTTGAATGATACACAGACACACTAGCCTAAGCAAATCAAAGATCCAAATTAAGGATATTTATTATTTTTCGCTTTAAGGCTTGTAATGTGCTAAATTTAGAACAAATGGGTTAAGCGTAGGCTCAAATTAGCTAACAATAGAAGATAAAAGGTAAGGCTATTTAGGCAAGTGAGCTAATTAAAATGATGGCCTCAATCATATAAGTGCATGAATACCCAAAATAATGGACATAAAGAATCATAGAAAGAGAATAATTCACACAAGATGGAAGATAAGTGGTTATAAGATGTAACCACGCAATTAGGCTCAAAACTCACTAGGTTGTGTGTTCTTAGCTCAAAAATATTATCCACAATATATATATAATTCAAGCAAGTTCTATGAAGAGTTTTGCTCAAATCAATTGGGATGTTAATGCCCAATAGATAGAAATCTTGAAAAATCTCCTTATTTTGACTATGCTTATTGTGTATATATATGCAAAATTAAGAGAATGCAAGTAAAAATCCTAAAAGACCTAAAAAATGGAATGCAAAGGTGTTGGGATTTGAAATTTGTCACCCAAAATGCCGAACGGTCGGACGACCTCCCCACACTTAAAAGTTTGCACTGTCCTCGGTGCATCTAAAGATGAGCAAGGGGTGCGGCGACTCTCCGGGTTGCCACCTTCAGCTGGTAGATCAACCGGTGCTGCGTGTTTTTTCTTCCTCTTCCCTTTTTGCTTATAGAAGGCGGGATAGTAAGAAAAGTAACTGCAAAAGCAATGAAGCCTACATTGTTGGAATAAGGCAAATCACTAGAATGAAATGAGTGACCAAATGTGTGACATGAATAAAAGTAAGTGTGCATTCTAAGTTGCGTGCGGTTTAAAACACATACACCAACATAGAGAGCTATGTCACAATTATTCAAAAGAGGAACATGCACTTCACTCATCCTAGTAGGCTTGAGATGCTCTAAACTTGTAGTTAAGACAACCAAACAAGCAATAAAGAAGCATGAAAGCATTCAAGCCAAAAACATAAGGATGCATATGATCAATAAGCATAATGCATTAAGATAAATGCACAACATCCATCAGGAGATTGCCTAATCAACGAGAGGAATTTACAATAAACCAACGAAAACCACAACAATACCTACCAAGCCAACCAAAACCACCATAATCAACCATACCAACACTCACAACAAAACTAAAACAACAACCATAGATACCAACCACCTCACCAAAGACAACAAACTAATCAACCTTCTTCCTCTTCCACAAACCAAAATGAATATGCCTTCCATTCAATCTACCAAGAACAAGAGAGACCTCGGGCTATGATAGGGAAAAATGAAGAGAACACTAGGAATTACCTACCAACAATACCAACACCAACCAAGCCTCTAGCTCATCTAGCTTTCCTTCCCAAACTATCCCAAACCCAAAGGGTAGCATCAATGCAATTACCTTGAGGAGTGGTACAATGCTTGAGGAAGTTTAGCCCAATCCTATCAAGTTGGCAGAGGATGTTCCTAACGTAGAAGTTGGTGAAACAATGGAGATAGATGAAGATGAAAAGGAGGAAGAAGTTGCAAAGGAAGAAGAAGAGCAGTTGAGGGCCAAGGAACCAAAGAGGAAGAACAACTTAGAGGAACAAATTCCTATACCTATCCCTACAATAGCCAAGAAGGCCAAGAAGCTTGAGGAGCTTGATCCTAACATAGTACA
This sequence comes from Arachis ipaensis, assembly GCF_000816755.2. NCBI lineage: Eukaryota > Viridiplantae > Streptophyta > Magnoliopsida > Fabales > Fabaceae > Arachis > Arachis ipaensis. Next base: position 72,709,838 of record NC_029788.2, on the reverse strand, counting down.
AATCTTCAAGAATGTGGAGGTAACTATTCCACTCTTTGATGCCATACATCAAGTCCTGAAATATGCTAAATTCCTTAGGGATATGTGCACTCACAAAGAGAAGATTGGTGAGCTAGGGATGAATCTATTAGGTAATTCTGTTTCTTCTGTGATGGATGATTTTCCTGAAAAATATAGTGATCCCAGTCCTTGATTGGTATCTTGTATGATTGGTGAGATTCAACTTAAGGATTGCATGTGCGACTTAGGGTCGTGTGTGAGTATTATACCACTCTCGATTTATGAGAATTTGAACCTTGCACCGTTGAGGCGATCTGGGGCTAGGTTTATGCTTGCGGACAAGAGTATAATTTCAGTTGTGGGTATTGTTGAGAATGTATTGGTGAGAATTCAGGACTTAATTTTTCCAGTGGATTTCCATATCCTAGAGACACCTCCTATTGATTCAGATAGACCATCCTCCATCTTACTTTGGAGGCCATTCTTGAAGACATCCCGGTTTAAACTAGATGCATTTACTAGAGATTATTCATTTGAGGCCAAAGGAAAAGTGGTGAAGTATAAGTTGGAGGGAAAAATGAGGCAACCTCTAAAGGTACATTCAATTTTCGGTTGTGACATTGTTGAAGATGACGTAGTTGAAGAATACTTTGGGAGTGATGGTGAGTTAAGTGTCAATAGAAACTTGGGGATAAGAGGAGTTAGCAAGAAAAAGGGAAAGGATCCTGATGAGCGGATCATTTGTACCCTTTTTGGCATTAGTTTTAGGTAGTTTTTAATATGTTTTAGTTACTTTTTATCATATTTTTATTAGTTTTTATGAAAAAATCACATTTCTGGACTTTACTATGAGTTTGTGTGTTTTTCTGTAATTTCAGGTATTTTCTGGCTAAAATTGAGGGACCTGAGCAAAAATCTGATTCAGAGGCTGAGAAAGGACTGTAGATGCCGTTGGATTCTGACCCTCCTGCATTCGAAATGGATTTTCTAGAGCTACAGAAGCCCAATTGGTGCGTTCTTAATTGCGTTGAAAAGTAGACATCTTGGGCTTTCCAGCAATATAAAATAGTCTTTTCCTGAGATTTGATGGCCCAAACTGGCGTTAAACGCCAGCCAGAGACCCTTTTCTGGAGTAAAATGCCAGAACTGGCACCAGAACTGGAGTTAAACGCCCAAACTGGCACCCAAGCTGGTGTTTAACTCCAAGAATGGCCTATGCACGTGAAAGCTTCAATGCTCAGCCCTAGCACACACCAAGTGGGCCCCGGAAGTGGATTTCTGCACTATCTGCACTTAGTTACTCATTTTCTGTAAACCTAAGTTACTAATTTAGTATTAAAACTACTTTTAGAGATTCATTTTGTAACTCATGACATTTTACATTTCATATTGTATCTCCTATGGCATGAGTCTCTAAACCCCATAGGTGGGGGTGAGGAGCTCTGTTGTGTTTCAATGGATTAATGCAATTACTACTGTTTTCTATTCAATCACGCTTGTTTCTGTTCTAAGATACTCACTCGTACTTCAATAAAAAGAATATGATGATCCGTGACACTCATTATCATTCTCAAATTTATGAACGCGTGCCTGACAACCACTTCCGTTCTACCTTAGCTCAATGTAGTAATTGGGCGACAGCTTGAGTGCGTATCTCTTGGGTCTCTAATCCACGGACCCAGTCCGTGGGATTAGAACCTTCGTGGTAGAGGCTAGAACCAATTGGCAGCATTCCTGGGATCCAGAAAGTCTAAACCTTGTCTGTTGTATTTTGAGTAGGATCTGGGAAGGGATAACTGTGACGAGCTTCAAACTCACGAATGTTGGGTATAGTGACAGTGTGTAAAAGGATAGAGAGATCCTATTCCGACACTAGTGAGAACCGACAGATGATTAGCCGTGCAGTAGCTGTACCTGGTATTTTTCATCCGAGATGAGAAATTCGATAGTTGATTAGCCGTGTAGAAACCGTGCCTGGTATTTTTCATCTGATAGGATGATACAGCTTGCCATTGAAGGAAGCCATGCGTGTTTGGAGAAGAAGACAGTAGGAAAGCAGAGATTCAGACGACAGAGCATCTCCGGAACCTCAACCTACTCCTCATTACTGAATCACAAGTACCATTTATTTCATGTTATTTACTTTTCTTAAACAAAATCATTTTTATCATTAATCTCCTGACTAAGATTTACAAGATAACCATAGCTTGCTTCAAGCCGACAATCTCCATGGGATCCACCCTTACTCACGTAAGGTATTACTTGGACGACCCAGTGCACTTGCTGGTTAGTTGTGCGGAGTTGTGAAAAGTCTGATCATAATTTCGTGCACCAAGTTTTTAGTGCCGTTGCCGGGGATTGTTCGAGTTTGGACAACTGACGGTTTATTTTGTTGCTTAGATTAGGAAAATTTTATCTTTTTGGTTTAGAGTCACTAAAATTGCGTCTTCTATTATTGTTTTTGGTTAAAATTTTAAAATCCTTGTTTTCTTTTTCCTAGATTTTTTTATTTCGAAATTTTCTATATAATTAAAAAAAATAAATAAACTAATAATTAAGTCTTCTGTTGAGTTTAGTTTCATGTTTTAAGTTTGGTGTCAATTGCATGATTTTATTTTCCTGCAAATTTTTCGAATTTCATGTTCTTTTTATTCTTCATATTTTCGAGTTTTATGTTCCTTATTCTGTCTTGATCTTCAAGTTATTCTTGTTTATTTTCCTTATTTGATCCTTAAATTTTCTTGTTTGGTATCTGTTGCTGTTTATCTTATACATTTTCGAATTATTAGTGTCTAAAGTATAAAAATTTTTAAGTTTGGTGTCCTTTGTGTTTTTATTTTCTTAAAAATTTTTTAAAAATTGTTCTTGGTGTTCATCTTGAGCTTCAAAGTGTTCTTGGTGTTCATCTTGACATTCAAAGTTCTCTTGTTTGTTTTCTTTGCTTTGATCTAAAAATTCTAAGTTTGGTGTCATTTTATTGTTTTTCTCTTTCCTCATTAAATTCAAAAAAATATCTTTTCCTTTATTTACTCATCATTTTCAAATTCCTTAGGTTGACTTAGTCAAATTTTTTTAAAATTTGGTAGTTTCTTATTAGTCAAGTTGAAATTTCAATTTTAAAAATTTATCTTTTTAAATCTTTTTCAATTTTTTTTTTATACTTTTCGAAAATCTTTTATAAAATTTTTCAAAATCTTTTTTTTATAGTTTTCGAATTACTTGTCCTATTTTATTATTTTGATTGATTTCTTTTACTCTTTTTTTATTTTACAATCCACATCATCTCCCTTTCTCCATCATGAACCTAAGTAGAAATGAACAATCCAGAAGGACTCTGGGGTCATATGTTAACCCCACTACTACTTCATATGGGAGTAGTATCTGTATACCCCACATCAGAGCCAGCAGTTTTGAGCTAAACCCTCAGCTCATTATCATGGTGCAGCAAAATTGCCATTATTCCGGTCTTCCACAGGAAGAACCTACTAAGTTTCTGGCATAGTTCTTACAAATTACTGACACAGTACGTGATAAGAAAGTAGATCAGGATGTCTACAGATTGTTATTGTTTCCATTTGCTGTAAAAGATCAAGCTAAGAGATGGTTAAATAACCAACCCACAGCAAGTATAAGAACATGGAAACAGTTATCAAACAAATTCCTGAATCAATATTTCCCTCCAAAAAGGATGACACAGCTAAGGCTGGACATCCAAGGCTTTAAACAAGAGGATAATAAATTTCTTTATGATGCCTGGCAGAGGTACAGAGAAATGCTAAGGAAATGCCCCTCTGAAATGTTTTCACAATGGGTGCAATTAGATATCTTTTACTATGGGCTTACAGAAAAGGCCCAGATGTCTCTAGACCACTCAGCTGGTGGATCTATACACATGAGGAAGACAATTGAAGAGGCTCAAGAGCTCATTGACACAGTTGCTAGAAATCAACATCTGTATTTAAGTAGTGAGTCTTCCATGAAAGAAGAGGCTAAAGCACTAGCCACTGAACTTAGTTCTCCAGAACAAGTTGTTGAACTCAATCAGCAATTGCTTCTTATAACAAAACAGTTAGTAGAATTTAAAGAGATGTTACAAGACACTAAGAATGCCAACAAGAATGTGGAAGCACAATTGGATCAGACAAGACAACAACTATCTAACCAGATAACAGAAGAGTGCCAAGCTGTTCATTTAAGAAGTGGGAAGACACTGAATGCCTCAACTCAAGGCAGCAGAAAGCCAAGAAAGGAACAACTGAAAGAGGATGACCAAGCCACTGCCCAAAATCCATCTGAGGATAGTAAGAGCCCAGAGAGGAATGATTCTGGTGTTCAAACACTAGAAAAAGGTTAAAACCTGGCGTTAAACGCCCAGTGGATGCCCAATTTTGGCGTCCAAATGCTTGATAAGGGTGGCAATCTGGCGTTAAACGCCCAAAAAGCACCCAATTCTGGCGTTCAAATGCCAACAAGGGATCAGACACCTGCAAGTGCTGATAACAACCCCCTTAAGTAGGCTTCTCCAACCACTTCTGTAGGAAATAAACCTGCAGCAACTAAGGTTGAAGAATATAAAGCAAATATGCCTTATCCTCAGAAACTCCGCCAAGCAAAGTAGGATAAACAATTTGCCCGCTTTGCGGACTATCTCAGGACTCTTGAAAGATTCCATTTGCAGAGGCACTTGAGCAAATACCCTCTTATGCTAAGTTCATGAAAGAGATCTTAAGTCATAAGAAGGATTGGAGAGAAACTGAAAAAGTTTTCCTCACTGAAGAATGCAGTGCAGTCATTCTGAAAAGCTTACTAGAGAAGTTTAAAGATCCCGGAAGCTTTATGATACCATGCACATTAGCGGATGCCTATACGAAGACAGCTCTATGTGATCTTCGGGCAAGTATCAACCTAATACCTGCATTCACTATCAAAAAGCTTGGTTTGATTGATGAAGTAAAACCAACCCGGATATGCCTCCAACTTGCTGATGGCTCCATTAAAATTCCATCAGGCGTGATTGAGGACATTATTGTCAAGGTTGGGCCATTCGCCTTTCCCACTGACTTTGTAGTGCTTGAAATGGAGGAGTACAAGAGTGCAACTCTCATTCTAGGAAGACCTTTTCTAGCAACTGGACGAACCCTCATTGACATCCAAAAAGGGGAGATAACCCTGAGAGTCAATGAGGATGAGTTTAAGTTGAATGTTGTCAAAGCTATGCAGCATCCAAACACATCAAAAGACTGCATGAGTGCTGATATTATTGACTCCCTGGTGGAAGAGGTCAATATGACTGAAAGTCTCGAATCAGAGCTAGAGGACATTTTTAAAGAAGTTCATCCTAATCTGGAGGAACCAGAGAAAACAGAAGAAACTCTGAGAACTCCTCAGGAAGAGGAAAAGCCTCCTAAACCCGAGCTCAAACCACTACCACCATCCTTGAAATATACATTTCTGGGAGAAGAAGATAGTTTTCCTGTGGTCATAAGCTCTACTTTAGAACCACAGGAAGAGAAAGCATTAATTCAGGTGCTAAAGACGCACAAGACAGCTCTTGGGTGGTCCATAAGTGATCTTAAGGGCACTAGTCCAGCCAGATGCAGCACAAGATCCTATTGGAGGATGATGTTAAGCCAGTGGTTCAACCACAGAGGCAGCTGAATCTAGCCATGAAGGAGGTGGTGCAGAAAGAGGTCACTAAGCTACTAGAGGCTAGGATTATTTATCCTATTTCCGATAACCCCTGGGTAAGCCCTGTCCAAGTTGTCCCCAAGAAGGGAGGCATGACAGTGGTTTATAATGAAAAGAATGAACTGGTTCCTACGAGAACAGTTACAGGGTGGTGTATGTGTATTGAATACAGAAGGCTCAATACAGCCACCAGAAAGGATCATTTTCCCTTATCATTCATAGACCAGATGCTAGAGAGACTAGCAGGTCATGAATACTACTACTTTTTGGATGGCTATTTAGGTTACAACCAAATTGTAGTAGATCCTCAGGACTAAGAGAAAACAGCATTCACATGTCCATCTGGAGTGTTTGCCTACAGAAGGATGCCATTTGGTCTGTGCAATGCACATGCAACCTTTCAGAGGTGCATGCTCTCCATCTTCTCTGATATGTTAGAGAAATTTCTGGAAGTCTTCATGGATGACTTCTCAGTATTTGGAGACTCATTCAGCTACTGTCTTGACCATCTAGCACTTGTTCTGAAAAGGTGCCAAGAGACTAACCTGGTTTTAAACTAGGAGAAATGTCACTTTATGGTGACTGAAAGAATTGTCCTTGGGCATAAAATTTCGAATAAGGGAATAGAGGTGGATCAAGCTAAGTTAGAGGTAATTGAAAAATTACCACCACCTGCCAATGTTAAGGTAATCAGAAGCTTTCTGGGGCATGCAGGATTCTATAGGAGGTTTATAAAGGATTTTTCTAAAATTGCAAAACCTCTGACCAATCTGCTAGCTGCTGACACGCCATTTATATTTGACACAGAGTGTCTGCAGGCGTTCGAGACTTTGAAAGCCAAGCCGGTCACAACACCAGTCATTTCTGCACCAGACTGATCATTACCATTCGAACTAATGTGTGATGCCAGTGACCATGCCATTGGTGCAGTATTAGGACAGAGGCATGACAACCTTCTGCATGTCATTTATTATGCTAGCCGTGTTCTGAGTGATGCACAGAAGAATTACACAACCACAGAAAAAGAGTTGCTTGCAGTGGTTTATGCCATTGACAAGTTCAGATCTTATTTAGTTGGATCAAAAGTGATTGTGTACACTGACCATGCCGCTCTTAAATATCTCCTCACAAAGCAGGATTCAAAACCCAGACTCATAAGATGGGTGTTGCTTCTGCAAGGGTTTGATATAGAAATAAGAGATAGAAAAGGGACCGAGAACCAAGTAGCTGATCACTTGTCCCGAATAGAACCAGTAGTAGGAGCGCCCCTCCCTCCTACTGAGATCTCTGAAACCTTTCTGGATGAGCAACTCCTTGCCATTCAGGAGGTACCATGGTTTGCAGACATTGCAAACTTTAAAGCTATGAGATTCATACCCAAAGAGTACAGTAAGCAGCAAACGAAAAAATTGATTTCTGATGCTAAGTACTACTTGTGGGATGAACCATATCTCTTTAAGAGGTGTGCAGACAGAGTAATCCATAGATGTGTGCCTAGAGAAGAGGCATAGAAAATCCTATGGCACTACCATGGATCACAATATGGAGGACATTTCGGAGGTGAGCGAACAGCCACAAAAGTTCTCCAATGTGGCTTCTACTGGCCTACTCTCTATAGAGACTCCCGAGAGTTTATATGTAACTGTGACAGTTGCCAGAGAGTTGGTAATCTGTCTCACTGTTATGCCATGCCTCAGCAAGGAATCTTAGAGATTGAGTTGTTTGATGTATGGGGTATTGACTTCATGGGGCCTTTCCCACCATTATACTCAAATATGTATATTCTGGTAGCAGTAGACTATGTATCTAAATGGGTAGAGGCAATTGTAACACCTACTAATGATATTAAGACAGAGATGAAGTTCTTCCAGAAGCATACCTTTAGCAGGTTCGGTGTCCCTAGGATAGTGATCAGTGATGGAGGCACTCATTTCTGCAATAAACAGCTTGACTCTGCTCTGGTCCGATATGGAATTAACCACAAAATGGCGACTCCATATCATCCACAGACTAATGGGCAGGCTGAAGTCTCAAATAGAGAACTAAAACGAATCCTGGAACAGACTGTAAGTACCCGTAGAAGGCATTGGGCAAAAAGTCTGGATGATGCTCTGTGGGCATACAGAACAGCATTCAAGACCCCTATAGGGACCTCTCCATACGAGCTTGTGTATGGAAAAGCTTGTCATCTGCCAGTGGAATTGGAACATAAAGCCTACTGGGCAACCATATTCCTCAACCTTGATGCTAAGGTAGCTGGAGAGAAAAGATTACTCCAGTTGAATGAGCTGGAAGAGTTCAGACTCAATGCTTTCGAAAATGCTAAAATTTACAAGGAGAAAGCAAAAAGATGGCACGACAGAAAGCTATCATCTAGAGTCTTTGAGCCAAGACAGAAAGTTCTGTTGTTTAACTCCAGGCTCAGATTGTTCCCTGGGAAATTGAAATCCCGGTGGAATGGACTATATGTGATTACAAGTGTGTCACCATATGGATACGTAGAGCTTCAGGATATTAACTCTAACAAAAATTTCATTATTAATGGACAGAGAGTAAAACATTATCTTGAAGGCAATGTTGAGTAAGAGTGCTCAAAACTGAGACTAAATTAATAGCTCAGTAAAAGTCCAGCTAAAGACAGTAAAGAAGCGCTTGCTGGGAGGCAACCCAGCCATTATAAAAAAATAGATATTTATAACAATTATATAAGTCCATTTAATTTTGTTATTCATGTTTGTTAATGCTTTTCAGTGAACAAGTCAAGGAAATAAAGGTTTAGAACATAACGCACAGGAATCACAGAGAAAAAGTGCTCACTGGTGTTAAAACGCCAGTAAAGAGGCAATTTGGGCGTTAAACGCCAGAATGGCTACCATTTTGGGCATTTAACGCCATTAAAGGTATCATTCTGGGCGTTAAATGCCAGAATAGGCAGCATTCTGGGCGTTTAACGCCAGAAATGGCAGCATTCTGGGCATTCAGAAAAATACCCAGTAAGAAAGGATTTCTGGCGTTTAACGCCAGCCAGGGTACCTGGCTGGGCGTTAAACGCCCAAAATGGCCACCAGATGGGCCTTAAACGCCCGAATGGCTATCATTCTGGGCGTTTAACGCCAGCACAGCAAGGGGGAGGTAATTTCGTTTCCAATTCAAATTTTTTCGAATTTTCATGTTTTAATTCAGAATTTTCGGCATCAAAATATTACAAACATTCACTTTTTAATTTCCATTCCCAAAAATTAATAATCTTATAAATTCTCTTTAATTCTTTTTCAATTCTTTGCAATTCTTTTTCAAAATGTTTTTGAAAACTCATTTATCTTTCCAATTTCTTTTAAAATCTTTTTAATTCATTCATATTCTCTTTTATTTCTTAGAAGCATAAACGAAAATTCAGATTTAACTTCCTCATATCATTTTCAAATCTTTCATATTTTATAAATTGTATCTTTCATCAATCATATCTTCCTATCTTATCTTCTTCAAAAATAAATTAAAACCCATTCCCTCTCTCCCTTTTACATACACATTCGGCCAGCCCCTCCTCCCTCATCATTCGAATCCTTCTCTCCATCTATTCTTCTTCCTTCTTTTTATTTTTTCTTGAGGACAAGCAAATCTCTAAGTTTGGTGTGATTCTCGTGATCTCTGAGCTAAAATAAATGAATCTCATGGCTCCCAAAGAAAGACAAACCACTTCAAGAGGCAAGAAAGAAAGCAATCCAAAGCCACTGTGGAAGCATGAGAATTTCTACACCAAAGAACATGCAGACCATTACTTCAAAATTGTGTGCAGAAGATCAGTGATCCCAGAAATTAGGTTCAATCTGAAAGAAGATGAATACCCGGAGATCCAAGAACAGGTTCGAAACAGGGGCTGGGAAGTCCTAGCTATTCTTGAGATATATGTTGGAAGAAACATGGTCAAGGAATTCTATGCAAATCTGTGGATGACGGATAAGCAAAGATTAGAGGGAACTCATTTTCACTCCTTTCGGACCATTGTCAGAGGGAGGATTATTTACTTCCACTTTGACAAGGTAGGAAAAGTTCTCAAGCTTCCTCAACTACAAGATGATCCAAAATCCTTTAATAGGAGAATGGCCAAAGATAAAAGGCTAAATCAAGTTCTAGAGGACATATGCCTCCCTAGAACCGAATGGATTACCAATACAAAAGGTGTCCCAAACCAGCTAAAGAGAGGAGATCTCAAGCCAGTTGCTAGAGGTTGGGTGGATTTCGTTGGGCATTCTATACTCCCAACCAGCAACTGTTTTGAAGTCACTGTCAAGAGAGCAGTGATGATTCACTATATTATGCTGGGGAAAGAAGTAGACATTCATCAGTTGATTCTTGGTGAAATTTACATATCTGCAAACAAGGAATCCACCGATGCTAAATTGGCTTACCCAAGCTTTATCAGTCTGTTATGTAAAGATGCGGGGGTACAGATAGGCGTGGATGAATACATCCCAGTTGAACACCCAATTACCAAAAAGGTGATGGATGGACCTCAAGTTCAAGACAACCCCATCAAGAGGAGGGCGCATGAGCTCCTCCCAGAAATTCCTCAATTTGAATATTGGACCCACTTAGAAACATCTGTCACCAAGCTGCAATAAGTTATGGATCAACTCAAAGAAGAGCAGCAGAATCAAAACAGCATGCTCTGCAAACTGCTCAAAGAACAAGAGAAACAAGGGAGTGAGATACAGGAGTTGAAGCGCCAGAAGCTGCCCCTTGAAGAGCTAGACGTCCCACAGATTGAAGGAGCAAGTATCTCTCAAAATAAAGGTTGTTGAGTCCTAACTCTGTGATAACTTTTGTTATTAGAGACTTATTTTAAGAGTTACATGAGCATTAGTATTAGAGTCGTTTATTTTTATATCTTTAATTTCCTTTCTTTTATTATTATTTGTCTACTTTTATGTTTAATTTCTATCTTGTTCTTTTTATCTTTATTACATGGTTATTAGTGTTTAGTGTCTATGTCTTAAAGCTATGAATGATTCTATGAATCCCTCACCTTTCTTAAAAGAAAAATGTTTTTATTTACAAAAGAACAAGAAGTGCATAATTTCGAAATTTATCTTGAAATTAGTTTAATTATTTTGATGTGGTGACAATACTTTTTGTTTTCTGAATGAATGCCTGAACAGTGCATATTTTTTATAGTGAAGTTTATGAATGTTAAAATTGTTGGCTCTTGAAAGAATAATGAAAAAAGAGAAATGTTATTGATAATCTAAAAAATCATAAAATTGATTCTTGAAGCAAGAAAAAGTAGTGAAAAACACAAAGCATGCGAAAAAAAAGAGAAAAATGGCAAAAAAAAAGAGAAAAAAAGAAAGAAAAAGAAAAAGCAAGCAGAAAAAGCCAATAGCCCTTTAAACCAAAAGGCAAGGGTAAAAAGGATCCAAGGCTTTGAGCATTAATGGATAGGAGGGCCTAAAAGAATAAAATCCTGGCCTAAGCGGCTAAATCAAGCTGTCCCTAACCATGTGCTTGTGGCGTGGAGGTGTCAAGTGAAAAGCTTGAGACTGAGTGGTTAAAGTCGTGGTCCAAGGCAAAAAAAAGAGCGTGCTTAAGAACTCTAGGCACCTCTAACTGGGGACTCTAGCAAAGCTGAGTCACAATCTGAAAAGGTTCACCCAGTTATGTGTCTGTGGCATTTATGTTCCCGGTGGTAATACTGGAAAACAAAATGCTTAGGGTCATGGCCAAGACTTATAAAGTAGCTGTGTTCAAGAATCAACATAATGAAATAGGAGAATTAATAACACTATCTGAATTCTGAGTTCCTGTGGATGCCAATCATTCTGAACTTTAAAGGATAAAGTGATATACCAAAACTGTTTAGAAGCAAAAAGGCTACTCATCTAATTGAAACTAAGCTTCATTGATCTTTTGGAATTTATTGTATATTCTCTTTTTTTTATCCTATTTTGTTTTTAGTTGCTTGGGGACAAGCAACAATTTAAGTTTGGGGTTGTGATGAGCGGATAATTTATACCCTTTTTGGCATTATTTTTAGGTAGTTTTTAGTATGTTTTAGTTACTTTTATCATATTTTTATTAGTTTTTATGCAAAAATCACATTTTTGGACTTTACTATGAGTTTGTGTATTTTTCTATAATTTCAGGTATTTTTTGGCTGAAATTGAGGGATCTGAGCAAAAATCTGATTCAGAGGCTAAGAAAGGACTGCAGATGTTGTTGGATTCTGACCCTCCTGCACTCGAAATGGATTTCCTGGAGCTACAGAAGCCCAATTGGCGCGCTCTCAATTGCGTTGAAAAGTAGACATCTTGGGCTTTCCAGCAATATATAATAATCCATACTTTGCCTGAGATTTGATGGCCCAAACTGGCGTTAAACGCCAGCCAGAGACCCTTTTCTGGAGTAAAACACCAGAACTGGAGTTAAACGCCCAAACTGCCACCCAAGCTGGCGTTTAACTCCAAGAATGGCTTATGCACGTGAAAGCTTCAATGCTCAGCCCTAGCACACACCAAGCGGGCCCTGGAAGTGGATTTCTGCACTATCTGCACTTAGTTACTCATTTTCTGTAAACATAAGTTACTAGTTTAGTATAAAAACTACTTTTAGAGATTCATTTTGTAACTCGTGACATTTTACATTTCATATTGTATCTCCTATGGCATGAGTCTCTAAACCCCATAGGTGGGGGTGAGGAGCTCTGCTGTGTTTCAATGGATTAATGCAATTACTACTGTTTTCTATTCAATCACGCTTGTTTCTGTTCTAAGATACTCACTCGTACTTCAATATAGAGAATATAATGATCCGTGACACTCATTATCATTCTCAAATTTATGAACGTGTACCACTTCCGTTCTACCTGAGCTCAACGTAGTCATTGGGCGACAGCTTGAGAGGGTATCTCTTGGGTCTCTAATCCACTGACCGAGTCCGTAGGATTAGAACCTTCGTGGTAGAGGCTAGAACCAATTGGCAGCATTCCTGGGATCTAAAAAGTCTAAACCTTGTCTATGGTATTCCGAGTAGGATCTGGGAAGGGATGACTGTGACGAGCTTCAAACTCACGAATGTTAGGCGCAGTGACAGTGTGCAAAAGGATAGAGAGATCCTATTCCGACACTAGTGAGAACTGACAGATGATTAGCCGTGCGGTAGCTGTACCTGGTATTTTTCATCCGAGACGAGAAATCCGATAGTTGATTAGTCATGCAGAAATCGTGCCTGGTATTTTTCATCCGAGAGGATCATACTGCTTGCCATTGAAGGAAGCCATGCGTGTTTGGAGAAGAAGATAGTAGGAAAGTAGAGATTCAGATGACAGAGCATCTCTGAAATCTCAACCTGCTCCTCATTTCTGAATCACAAGTACTATTTATTTCATGTTATTTACTTTTCTTAAACAAAATCATTTTTATCATTAATCTCCTGACTAAGATTTACAAGATAACCATAGCTTGCTTCAAGCCGACAATCTCCGTGGGATCGACCCTTACTCACGTAAGGTATTACTTGGACGACCCAGTGCACTTGCTGGTTAGTTGTGCGGAGTTGTGAAAAGTGTGATCACAATTTCGTGCACCAGATCCATAACTTCTACATTCTCAAGGAAACAAGGCGCCCAATCATGGTTCAATCGACAAGTGGAAGCATCTTCCCTTGAAGGACACTCTTACCAAGGCCAACAAGAAGGATAAGATGGATATCCTTGAGGATGTTCCAAAGAAATGATCTTGAGCTCATGCCCGTCCAACTTAAGGACATTAAAGAAAAATGCTAGGTGGGAGACACCCCACCATGGTATGATCCTCCTTGTACATAGTTTCTGGCATGTAGTTTTAGAGTCTTTGTTTGATTTTGTTGAGTTTGTTTAAGTGTGATTGATTTTGTTTGATTTTGTTGAGTTTGTTAGAGTCTTCATGAGGATTTCATTGATCTTGGTTTAGTTAAATTGGACATTTTGAAGAAAAATGAATGATTTTGATTATTGCATGAAATTCTAAGTGTTTCTGAAGTATCTAGCTTGTATGAATGCCAAGATTATGCTATAATTATCTTTCCTGATGTTATAAAAAAAAGGGGCGTTCCACGCGTAAGCGTGGACGACGCGTACGCATCGAATTCTGCATAATTTTAGCTAGTTTTAGTTCTTGTTTTTCTAGAGAGAGAAACTCTCACTTCTCTCTAGATTTAGTTTGTTTTGATTATTTTGTGTTGAATTTCTGAATTGGGTCTTGTTGAATTGAATTTTAATTGTTCAATCTTAATTTCTTTAGTTGTAATTTGTTTGGATCTTGTGTTAGAATTTTGTTTCCTCTTTATTTACCCTTTTATTCTCATTTTATGAACTTTGTTGATTTTGAATTTTTCTTAGTGCATTGATGTTTTCTATGATTGATAGTGTTCTTTGAGTTATTTTCTATTAATAATTGTTAGTGGGTACTTGTAATTTCCAATTAATTTTGCAATTTAAATATGTCTTTAGTTAATGCCTACCATGTGTTTCATGAAATGTTTCCTTTGATTATGGAGTAGTTTTCTATACTCTTGGCCTAGGCTAAGGGAATTGGGTGGTCTTGAGTTATTGGGTCTAATTGAATTGGTGATTTGAGAACCCTTATTGGTCAAATTGATACCCATTGACACTAATCTACTACTAAGCCAATTAGTAGATGGATTAGGACTTATGAGTTGAAGTTGATCAAGCCTATTTGACATACTTCACTTGTAGAAATAGACATAATGGGCTTGGTTCCTCATAATTGTCAAGATATGGTTATTAGACAAGGATGGTGATCCCAATTCCTATCCCTTAGCCAAGAGTTCTTTTTTAATTCATATTTGAAATCCAAAAATTCCAATTACTTAATTTTGTTATAGTTAGTTTAGCTGTTTACTTAGTTCTAGAATAGAAGTAGATTTATATGTTACCTTGTTAGATTACATTTACTTATACCTTGGTTTAATTGCTTTAATTTAGTTTCTTGAACTTTAAGGTAATTGCATGCTAAGCTTTAGTAGTTTAATTTCTTGTTTATGACTCTCAACCTCGAAATTCTAACTAATCTTGATGCACATGTTTGTCCATTCTCTTGAGGGCGAACGGTTACTTTTTATTGGGGTTAAACTAGTTGATGAGGGAAAAACGATTCCACACAAACTCACCGACAAGTGTACCGGGTCGCATCAAGTAGTAATAACTCACAGGAGTGAGGTTGATCCCACATGGACTGATGGATTGGGCAACTTTAGTATGGTGATGATTTTAGTTAAGCGAATATTTGATGATTTGGGGTGAAATTTGATTAACAGAAGTTAAATTGCAAGGAAATGAAATGCAGAAAGTAAATTGAGCAGAATCTTATATTACAAAAGAGATAAATTGCAGAAACTTAAAGTGCAAAAAATTAAAAGAGCACGAAACTTAAATTGCAAGAAAGGTAAATAACTGAAACTTAAAGTTCAAGGAATTTAAATTGCTGAATCTAAATTGACAGGAAACTTAAATTGCTTAAAGAGTAAAGGGATTTGGGTGCTGGGATTCAGAATAGAACTCGAAAATGTAAATTGCAATAAACTAAAGAACTTTCAGATGACAAAACTCAAATCAGGATCTAAGTACCAAAACGGAAATGTAAAATTGAAGAAGAATCAAAATAGAGTGAAAACTTAAATCAACTTTAAATTCCTAAAAGAGAGATTGACAATTGCAGTAGAATAACAAAACAGAAAGAAAACTCAAACCTCAATTGCTCTCTTGACAAAAATAGAAAAGAAGAAATTGAAGAAGAAAGGAAATAAAACAGAAAGCTAAGATCAGATCTCTAATTCTGAGAACTATGAAAGGGAAAGTAAAAAAATGATTTCGAGATGAAGAAATTCAGCAGAATTCTCCAATCCCAAAACTCAGACCCAAGAACAGAAAAGTAAAAGTTGCAGAAGAGAGAAAACCCAAAACAGAAAAGAAAACTCATATCTGATCTAAATTCTAAATTGCTAAAATGAAAACTAAAAGAGAGCTCCCTAATGAAATCAAATTCCTAGCTATTTATACACTTTCTAATTATGGCCTCCAGTACTTGGAGTGGGCTTTTTGGCCTTGTATGAAGTGGATCAGAATTCAGCTTTGTTGCAGCTTCCAGGGGAACGTTGCGTTCTCAAAGTGAGTGCAGCGTTCACTTTCCCACGCATACGCGTCGCTGACGCGTGCGCGCCCTTTTGCGTTTTTTTCTCATCGACACGTACGCGTCACCTACGCGTATGCGTCATTATCAATCTTCAGCTCCCAAAGCTCGCGCACCCCTTTCACGCGTACGCGTCCTCAATGGCGTTCACTTACTGAGCGCTACGTTGGCTTAGTGAGCGCTACCCCACGTGTGCGCGTCATGTACGCATGCGCGTGGGTAGCAAAATCTCAACTCATGCTTCAGCGCTAGCCACGCGTGCGCGTCGTTTGCAAAAACTTTGCCTCCAACTTTGAATCTTTCCCGAAAATGCTGAGTAGATGAATGTAGCGCTCTCTTTGAAAATGAGCAGCAGACACTTCCATGCGTACACGTCATGCACGTGTACGCGTGGGTCTTCGAAAATTGCCCCTGATGCGTAAGCCTCCTGCACGCGTGCGCGTCGCTTACTGAGCGTGGCGTTCTTTCTTTGAACGCAACACTATTCTGCAGTGCTCCTTCTTCCCTTCATTTTCTCACCTATAATCAACCAAACAAGCAATCAAAGTCTCACCAAAATCATAAGAATTTTCATCATTCATTCTAATCACTTAATTCTTGCATAAATCTCATGATTTTGTATAAAATAAATGATGTTTCATTGAAGCACAACAATCATGAAATTCTGCTCCAACCACTTAGTTATTGTGCAAGAAAGTGCATAAAACCTAATGAAAAAAATGAAAAATGCTTGTGAAAATAACATAAGATGACTTGTCATCACAACACCAAACTTAAATCTTGCTTGTCCCCTCACTACAACAAATATGGGCTTTAGCAACGCCAAATTTTGCAACGCCTTAAAACCGTTCTCTTAGATAGTTTTAGACAACGATTTTTTATAGTGTTACGGTTGAATTCAATTTTTTATTATTTTACAGCAACAAATTAAAACCGTTCTCTTTGACTATTTTAAAAAACGGTTTTATAGCCGTTACCATGATTTGGTTTTAAGCAACGGTTTTTTGTTGTTGTTTAAATAATTGTACAAAAGAAACGCATAAAAACCCGTTGCCAAAATGCTACACTTTAAAACCGTTCTATTAGATGGTCTTAGACAACGGTTTTTACAGTGTTACTGTCGAAGTTCAATTTTTCATTACGTTATAGCAACAAAATAAAACCGTTTTCTTTGACTATTTTAAAGAACGGTTTTATAACCATTACAACAATTTTTTATCAAACAATAATTTTCTTATATTATTTAAATAATTATACAAATTTAAATAATTTTCTCTATAAATATTAAATTTTTAGAACACTCAAAATTATTGTTATAAATATATTACAAATATTATTTATAGAAGAAATAAATTTAAAATAAATTTATAACAATGATATATTTTTGGTTTCATTCCCCCTCTAAAATTTAAGATAATATTTTTTTAACACTTCAAAAAAATTTCAACAACCTCCCTTCAAAATAAAACATAGAGACTTGTTAATTTTTCCTTCCTTTATTAGCCCTAGTGCTCCATAACCGACACCACTCATCATTAGAGCCATCACGAACAATGCCAAACTTGTAACAACCCAAATTTTTGGAAAATTAAATAATAATTTATTTATAATTTATCATATTTGTTGATAATTTTTGTAAGCCCTAGATTTTTAGAAAATAAATAATGAATTATTTATAATTATATATATGATTTTCTTTTTAGAAAGGTTATGAGACTTCATGTTTTAAATTAATTTGGTTTTATATAAATTTCAATTATAAATTAGATATTTTTTATTTACTAAAATTAATGATTTTTGCTTAATTAAAATTCAGAGTTTTAGTAATTGGAGATGAAAGAGAGTTTTGTATATAATTTAAATTGAAATAATTTAAAGTTTTGATTAATATTATGAACTAAAAAAATTTATTTATTTATCTATAATTTTAAATTAAAGTATTTAATTACAAATAATTTGTAATTTGAAGAATAAAATAGTATTTTTAAAATTAATTATATTGATTAAAATGATTAAATTGAGTTTTAACTCAAAACTCTACTCAAATCCTAAATTTCCAATTCTAAACTCTAATTCCTAATTCATTAACCTTAACCCCTTTCTATCCAACCCACACACACATGTACCCCTCCCCCTACCACATGTTCATTCTCCGCTGAGCCACTTCACCCTTTCTCACCGCTACTCACTCACAGCACACACCACACACCAAATAAACAAACATGCACAGACACATAAACATACATAGAGGGAGAGAGAGATCTGAGAGTGAGAACCGAAGGGAGAAGAGGAGAGGAGGGGAAGCCGTGCCTTGCCGCCGCTGCTATCCGCAAAGTCATCTTCATTACGAATCAGAACTGAGGCGAGAGAGAGGACCGCGATGGAGGAAGGAATCGCGCCGCCCAGTCGACGTCCATGGGAGTCATCGCCGGCGTTGTCGCGAGGAGGAGAGGAGCCCGCGTTGGAGGAGAAGAGCCGTCGCGTTCTACCACCGCTGAGGGACCAGTCGCCGTTAGAACCGTCACTGCTGTTGTGTTCCATCACCGCCGCCACGTCGTGACCCCATCGTCACTACCGAAGGCTCTAGCGATGCCGCTACTTCTATGGCCGCCATCATCTGTTGCATGTGCGAAAGGAGAGAGGAGCCTTGAGAACAAGAAAAGGAGTCGTGTGAGGCTTGTGCCGAGAGGCAGAGGGCTGTTCAGCCGCCACCACTGCTGTCATGATCACCGTTGCGGTTTCAAAAAAAGGGGGATGCCATTGAAGTACCTCTGATATGGTCTAGATCCCTTCCTCTAATTTGCTCTGTTTCCATTCTTGCTCTGCTGCTATTTCATTGGTTACCCTATTCTCGTTTTATTTTATTTCAGTCCCTATAGCTATGATTATTGATAATGTTACTGCTATTGCTACTGCTGGGTCTAAGCCGCTGCTGCTGTGAATTTAGAATAAGAGGGTTTGTCGCGTTTAAATTCTACGGTCTCGACTAATTGAGGTAGGGGATTTGTTTTAAAAATAAATGTTTTAAGTTATGAATACCAATAAAATTAAATGAGTAACTGCAAATGGTTTATGGTTGCTTTGTGTGAATAATTGTTGGAATTGAGTTGAATCATGGCTGTAGTTGGTGATTGGTTTAATGGTTTAATGTAGTGATTATTGTCGATGTTGTGTATTTTGAAGTTATACTTGTTGCTAGTACTTGATGATGATTTTGTGTATGAAATGTTGCTATGGTTGCTGGAAATTCATTTGATGAATCAGAACATGAGATATGTTGTTATAGATGAGATGCTGAAGAATGGATGCTATGATAATATGGTTACGTTGCACCTATGATATGAAATTGTGATATATTGAATTAAGAGTTCTTGGGCAACTTTGGTTAGTCAAAATAAAGTTAGAAATGTGATTTTAGATGAATCCTAGGCTTGAATATAGGATTTGGTATGTGAGGTTGTTAGAAATACTTTGTGCAGAATTTCTGCAGAAATCTGCATAATTGGCAGCAGAATGAATGACTTTTTGGGAGCAGTCCAGACCTAATTTTTAGATGAAATTATTTTTCTGTAAAACTTTAGTGTGTCTTGAAAATTCCATAAAAATTTCAGGGAATTTGGCCAAGTAGTTTGGAAGATATGATTTTTTGAAGTTTAGTGGGTGCTGCAGATTTTTCTGGTTTTCTGGTTCTGCAGTACCAACTTGCAGACGCTATAACTTTTAATTTAAACAGAATTTTGAGTTGATTTTAAAAGGATTTTAAAGATCTATCAGTCTATTTTAAGTGAGTACAAGTTTCATGTTCATATCGATTTTGTAGACTTAGATAAGTCACTTTGAAGGTCGGTTGTTTGCTGAAAACTCTGAACTGGTTTATGAAAACAGGGCTCCACTTCCAATTGATAATTAATTAATCAAATGAAGTGATATGAATCTGAAACTTGTGGATTCTGAAACTTAGGGATGTTGACTGTAATCTCACCAAAATTTAGAAGCAACGGATTAGAATTGAACTAAAAGCTAATAGCATAGAACTCGCACAAATAATATCATTTTGAATGTGTTTTAAGCTAATCATGTTTACCTTTATTTATTAGAATCTAGTTTTACTAATGCAAGTAAAATTGTTGGATACATTCTTAACAAACAATAATGAGTTCTATCTAGAAAAATAGAATTAAAGTGAATGCCACATTCTCAGATTCCCACAGTGCCAGGTTATTGAAGTGAATGCACATTCTTTATTCAGTAAATGGTTTTCTGAAAATGGCAAGCTGGTATGCATGTACAATAGTTATTAGAAGTAACAATGCTTTATAGTTGATGAATTTCCAATTTGTTATTACTTCAGAGGTTATTGATAGATGAACTGTTATTATGTTGTATTATTGCACTGAATGCACAATTGTGTTTTCTTGTTGTTTAGGTAGCAAAACTTTTCCAAAAGATTCAAGAAATGCTAAAGAAGAAAGCAATCTAGTATTTGTTTTGACTGGTGAGGCAGAACAAAATTTAACTTAATGCTATATGCTTGTCATGTGCTTTGGGTTAAGTGTGTGGTCATGCAGATGAAGTTGAAAGCCTTGCTGTGGCGAGGAAAGCTGCGATATCCGGTTCAGAACCTTCAGATTCTATTCGGGTATACCAATCTCTCTGGTCATTCCTGGAGGAAAATACCCCTTTTCTTCCCCGCTATTCCTTTTTTTTCTTTCTTTTTTTTAAATAGTGTGTAAGAATGTTAAATATCATTTAAAAAATGCAACCGAGAGATGTTGGATTTTCTTGGGTATTTGCTTAGTGTGTTAGTAATCCTTAAATATGAATATTTCAGGTTGTAAATGCATTACTAACTCAGATTGACAAGTTAATATCATCTCCAAATGTGATAATCCTAATCACATCCAACATAACTACTGCTATTGGTAAGCCTAAATCAAACTTCCATTCCTTTAATTATTAGCATTAGGCTTAACATTATATTTAATTTGCTAATTTTTTGTTCACAGGAAAATTTTTATGAAGTAGAAAAAGAACTTAATCACACAAATTGTGAAGATCAAATATTAGAGAGTAAAAATCACCAATTTGTGAAGATGATGAGGAATCTATTTACTATTGTAATATATCAATCTCTTTTCTTTATGATTAGATATGGTTATGACTTAGACTCTTATTATGTAATTTTAAAGTATCTTAGTTTATTTGATAGTATCTTAGTTTATTTGACTTCTAAAAGATTCACAAATATGTATGAATCTTATAGAATACTTTAAAAATCAAATTTGATGGTAAATATTCAATTAGTTTTCTTTAGTAATTTGATTCAAATAGTTAAGGTTATTTATTGACACTAAATTAAAAACATAGTTGGAATATTAATTTTAATGCAATATGAGAAAATTATTGTAAATAAAAAAATATATAACTACAAAAAATCGTTGTCAAAAGTCACAAAAGGAATGATTTTAAAAAACCGTTGCCAAAAAATGAAACTAATGGTAACGCTTTAAAACCGTTGTCTTAGACGACTATTAAATGGCAATGGTATTAAAACCGTTGTCAAAAAACGACACTAACGGTAACGCTTTAAAACCGTTGTCTTTGTGAATAATAAAACTATAACAGTTTAAAACCGTTGCCTATTCAGTTATGGTTTTAAACCGTTGGATCATGAAAGAGAACGGTTTAAAACCGTTCCTTATCGAGTAACGGTTCGAAACCGTTGTTTAAAATTTTCTATCAAAACTGTTGTCTATACCAGTAACTTTGGCAACGGTTTTTTTTGTTACCGTTGCCTTAGGTAAAAAACCGTTGCCTTTGAGCATTGGTAACGGCCGCATATACCACAGGTCAAAAACCGTTGCCAAAGCGTTGCCTAAAGTTTTGGGAACGGTTTTTCAATCAACGGCAACGGTTTTTGACTGTTGCGAAAACCCTTATTTGTTGTAGTGCCAAACAAGAAAAGAATTATGCATAAAGGTTCTTTCGATTGGAATGGATTAAAGAATAACTCGTAATATCCTGTGAGTGAAGTGATTAAGTGACAGTGGGTGAACTCTAAATTATATGCTCATGCAAGGGCTTCAGTGCTTACTAGTCCCCACATCTTGGAAGTCTTAGATCTTAGGATTTTCCTCCAAATAGTATCATGGAGATCTCCCTATAGGTAATCACCTTGAAACAGCTTATGGTTTTTGTGTTTTGGCATTAACTCTAAATGTCATGTCTCAAAGCGGCTTTTTAAATAAGCTTTCAATCAATACTCCTAAACCAGTTGGTTTTAAGGTATTGGGTGTTGAAGCACCCCTTAGGATTTACTTGCTCAAGCCTCTCTCCTTGACATAATTCTACCACAAGCATTTAACTAGGACAGTAACTCTTTGAGTTCTTATTTCTTTCTTTTTTTTTTTAGTAATTGATGCTCAGAGCCTTTTGCCATGTTCTTTTGTTTTTCTGTTTCTTTTGTCTTCTTTTGTTGCTGCTTCTTGGATCAATAAATGTTTGAGAATCTCCACACTACTTCTTTGAACTCTATATCCTGTCTATGAGCTCCCATGCAAGTTTTCATAAACATGCAACCTCAATACACAATCATACAACTAGAACCACCACTTCTCTTAATCTTTTGCTTGCCTCAAAACTTTTTAATTCCTCAATCCTTCTTTTCAAAGAACTGTCCTTTGATGCCTTTTTGAAATATTGAGTGCAAACAAGTTTTTTAAGAGTATAGTGTTGTGAACTATCAAGCATCTCAGTTATTGAACTACAGAGAAGTTATACTACGCAGACAGACAGGGGTACAATATCACTTCCAATCATAGCAGTGTTTAATACGAAACAGTTACTTAACAATACAACCTTTTGGAGTTTACTTGCTTTACTCTTTATCATCATCATTGTTGGTCTTCACATTCCTTTCTATCTCTTTGGTTGATGATGTTTAATCCTTCCAAAAGCTTGGATAATTCTCTGCAATGATTTTGAAAGTTGCTTGTTCCCCAAGCACTTGAAACATGGTTAGCATGCATGTATGTTTGTAGACTTCTGAACTTAGATTGGTGTGTGAATACCAAACTTAGTTCCTTGCCTTATGCAGCAGTTTGTACATATGCAGAAAACCTCATGTGCTTTGATTGAGAAAACATATTATGAATAGAAAAACGAGCAATAACCTAAAGAACAGACTATGAACTAAAAACTAAACAATTGTTAAGTAGTTTCTCTGATTGTTTGGAGCTGATAACTAGTCATGTCGAGGGTGCAATGTATTCTAAAATCTTTGGTGGAACACCAAACTTAGCATCCAGCATCCACCCTTGAGTTACTTTGGTGTGCAACACCAAACTTAGCTCCTTGCAATACAACTAACCTACTTAACTTTCTTATTGAAACAATGAAGGAAAAAGGGAGTTACCTCCGGTTGGGTTGTCTCCCAACAAGCGCTCTTTTATCATCACTAGCTTGACGGTTGTTCCTCATTAGGGAGGGTGATGAACATAATGCCTCAACCCCTCCCTTCTCACTATGAGCTTTCCTCCAGTATCATTCTTGATAATTTCCACATGTTCAAGTGAGAGGATCTCATTCGTTGTGTAGTATCCATAGAAATGTGTGGATGTTTCCATTGGTTGGTAAGCTAGCATCACTTTGTCCCCTGGTGTGAAGCCTTCAGTGGGAATTTTCTTATTTCTCCATGAAGAATGGAAGATTGACGGTTTAGAATTCAGAATAAATTCTAGTTGCAAGTATAGTTTCTAAACCAAGCAATTAACCTTTCTTACAAACGTTTTGGTTGTCACAAGTAACAAACCCTTTATAATTGATAACCGAAGTGTTCAAACATCGGGTCGTCTTCTCAAGGAACTGCAGGGAGGTATGTTCTTATTATTGGTTATGAGTTTTGTAAATTGGGGGTTTTGAAAGTAGGGGACAAGTAATTTAAATGACAAATAAAATAAATAAATAACTGTAAAATAAACTCTTGGCAAGGTATGAAAATTCGGAAGTCCTATCCTAGTTATCCTTATCAATGGTGATGAGAATTATATTTTGCTATCCACTAAATCAACCTCTAACTATGAAGGTAAGTCGAGGGGGTAAATCAATTTAACACCTAAAGTCCAAGTCAATTCCTAAGGAAAGACTAGAGTTATAGGGATTAAAATCAATCAGCAAGGATAACAATTATCAATCACGCTGAGTTTGACAACTCAAGAGTTACCAATTAATCAACCAAAGCCAAAAGAAGAAATTTAAATTATTAATATAAATAAAAGAAAGCAATCATAATTCTGAAATACCTCAAATTATATTAATAGCAAATCAAATCTAAACATGAATGGTTCATAAGCCAATTTGGCAACAAAAGTAATTAAAGGAAAGCATTAAAATATCTGAATGTAAAAGAGAAATATAAAGTAAAAGGAATATTGAACCTGATGAAGAATTGAAATTCTAAATCCTTTAAGAGGTATCCTAATCCTAAAACCTAAGAGAGAGAAGAGAACCTCTCTCTCTAAAAACTACATCTAAAACTATAAAAAGTGAATAATTGAAGACCTCCTCATGAATGGATATATTCCCCCACTTTACAACCTTTAATCTCTACCTTCTGGACTTGGATCTGGGCCAAAAAGGGTTTCAAAAATCGCTGGGAGTATTTTCTGTAATTTCTGGTGCGTGGCGTCTGTCATGCGTCCGCGTGGGTCACGCGGTCGCGTCATCTGGAGTTTTCCTTGTCACGCGTTCGCTTCGGTCATGCGTACGCGTCATCTGTGTTCTGCTCATGGAACGCGTCCACGTTAGTCACGCGTTCGCGTCGCTGCCTTTTCGCGCTGGGCATGCGACAGCGTCATCCATGCGTTCGCGTCGCTGCCGGTTTCTTCAAAAACTCCATTTGGTGCTTTCCTTCTATTTTTGTATGTTTCCTTTCCATCCTTTAAGTCATTCCTGCCTTAGAAGATCTGAAACTTCTCAACACACAAATCACGACATCGAATGGTAAAAAAGGGTAATTGAAATAATTATTTTTAAGCATAGGAAACATATTTTTCACATATATCACATAATAAGGAAGAAAAAGTGAAACCATGCAATTTACATGAATAAGTGGGTGAAGGGTTGAATAAATCACTTAAATTGAGCACAATATATATCATAAAATATGGGTTTATCAACCTCCCCACACTTAAACAATAGCATGTCCTCATGCTAAGTCCAAGATAAAGAGTAAGGTAAGGTTAAAGTGGTGAAATCTCATGCAATCTATTCTAAATGCAACTACCTAAATGAATCATGCAATCCTAATTGTTATTCACTTGTATATAAAACTTACATGTAGTTAAATTAATTCACATTCTCAAGGAATCATATATGCATAGCCAAACCCTAGATATTGTTAAAGCACTTTTACAATTGAGATGGGTAAAATATTTTACAAACTTGCAAGACAATTAACAATTCAAGCAGAGATATATGGTGATGAGCTATTGAACCCTCACTGGATTTTGTGTTTACTCTCTAGTCACTCAGTATTTATTGGGTTAATCACTCTATTTTTCTTTTTATCCTTACTTTCTATAACTTTGTTCTTCATCTAACCAATCAACAATTATAGAAAATAGGCATACAAAAATCATGAGGTCTTTTTCACGGTTGTAATGGGGCCAAGGTAAAGGTAAGGGTATAAGTATAAGGCTAAGTGAGCTAATAAGCGAATCCTTGGTTAGTCTAAGATCTCAACTAACATACATATTTTGTAATTTAAAGTTTCTTAACATATTTGCCCAAATTTTTCTCACTTTGTATTGCAAGCTCATGTATTAACTTTAATTTTGTCCCATGTGCATTGATTCTTTTTATTTTGCAGTTGGGGAATTTTTTAGTGTCCCCTTATTTAAATACCGAATAATTTTTTTTTTGCAATGCACATGGTAATTCAATTGTTTTGATTTCACATGAGCATGCTTCCCAAATTTTTTTATTTTGAAACATCTTTATTCTTTTCAACTTTCTACCCTTGTTTCTATCATCCATGTTTCCATAAAGTTCCCCACACTTAAATTATACACAATACTTATCTTAAGCTAACCAAGGATTCAACTTGGGATTTTTATTTTGTTTTTCTACTTAAGGCTAGTAATGTGGTTTATTGAACAAGAGGGGATTAAAAAGCTCAAGGGGGCTAACAAGGGTGATGTAAAAGGTAGTCTAATTTGGGAGAAGTAAGGAAAAATTCAAATGATGGCCTCAATCATCTCTTAGTATGTATTTATACTCTATAATTGGACATATAGATTAAAACAAAGTAAAGAACATCAGAAGAAAAAAGAAGGGCAAAACACACAGGAATAAAAATTATGGTTTGAATGTAACCATACAATTAAGCTCAAAACTCACAGGCTGTGTGTTCTCTAGCTCAAAAATCATATATCAGTTATATATGTCATGCAAGTAAAAATTAAGAGTTCCCATTATTCTCAATGTAAAAATTTTTTGGGTGGCTTTAAAGTTTTAGTGTTTCTCCTTGAAGAAATGTTGTTAACTAACTAACATGTAATGCTATATATACAAGGTGTGGATTGTTTTGATTACGTTAAAGTCTCTGGTTTACTTCCTTTTTATTTTCAATTTAAACCAAACTATCATATGCTAGAAGGGTAAACTATACTAATTAATCCACATATTCTATAACTAATAAGTTTAGAATTGCAACTGAACTAACTGGCTAAGGTATAAACTAAAGTGCAAAATGCGGAAGTAGAGTGAAAATATAGCAAAAGAACAATGTATAAGTACTAAAAAGTAAAAACAAAGATAAAAATACAGAAAAATAAACAAAATAAGATAGAAAGAATCTGTAGTGGTTCACCAAAAAGAAATACGCCAAGGATGGTGACCTCCCCACACTTAAAATAAAGCATTGTCCTCGATGCTCACTCAAGCTAGGTGTGAAGGAGTGTCATCACTGGAAGGATGGGCTGCTGGAGTCTCGGTGGTGGCCTGAGGATCTGCAGACTGGATAAGGGTAGGAGGATCTGTCTGCTGCGGTGGGAGCTCTGACTGGATAGGAATCTCTGTAACTGCGCCATGTAGCTGGTGTGGCTCCTCCTGCTGTGACACAGCCTGCTCTGGTCCTGCCTGGGCAGCCTGGGTGGGTGTCTCCTCCTTGTGATCATCCTCCTCCACCTCAGATGTATCAGAAGGGGTGTCAAGCTTGGAGAGGATGTCGCCGCCGGATCGGATCATCAACTTGACGTGCTCATAGCGTCGCTTGTTGCGACACTCTATACGATCCAAGCAGGCGAAGAGTCGATGCAACAAATGGTAAATAGGCTCAGGAGCAGGTGGAGGTGCAGTGGGTAGGGGGGCTGGTACAGCAGTTGATGAAGAAGGGGCAGCTGAAGGTGTGGCTGTCTCATCAGAAGCAGTAAGGAATAGCGGTCTGTAGCCCAAGGCCTGAAACTTCCTGCTGTGAGGAATGATTTTCTTGCAGTCTGTAGCAGGTGGCTTCTCGTCAGCATCTTCCCAAGGCACGTTAGCTCAACGGCCTAGCTGGGTGACCAGGTAAGGGAAAGGAAGGGTGCCTCTGACATGGACCTTGGCCATATAGTGCCGGATGAATCGTGGGAGGTACAGGTCCTTACCCTCCAGCACACACCAGAGAAGGGTGATCATAGTGGTAGGCAGCTCCAGCTCATGAGTGCTCGGTGGTGCACGAAATTGTGATGTCCAGGCTCGAACAATCCCTGGCAACGTGAGCAACTTGGTACGCGTAATCGTGATTACACTTTAATTATGTAAAATTCATGGCTCTTTCTTGTCTCTGGCAATGGCGCCAAGAACATGATGCCAATGCCATGGTTCACAACTTCGATACAACTAACCAGCAAGTGCACTGGGTCGTCCAAGTAATACCTTACGTGAGTAAGGGTCGAATCCCACGGAGATTGTTGGTATGAAGCAAGCTATGGTCACCTTGCAAATCTCAGTCAGGCAAATATAAATTGATAATGATGTTTTCGAATAATAAATAATAGAATAGGGATAGAAATACTTATGTAATTCATTGGTGAGAATTTCAGATAAGCGAATAGAGATGCTTAGTTCCTTCTGAATCTCCGCTTTCCTACTACTTTCATCCAATCCTTCATACTCCTTTCCATGGCAAGCTGTATGTTGGGCATCACCATTGTCAATGGCTACATCCC
>NC_029788.2:72678628-72679948 GCF_000816755.2 Arachis ipaensis | reverse complement strand
ATTCATTGGTAGGAATTTCAGATAAGCGAATGGAGATGGTTTTCGTTCCTCTGAACCTCTGCTTTCTTGCTATCTTCATCCAATCAGTCTTATTCCTTTCCATGGTTGGCTTTATGTGATACATCACCACTGTCAATGTCTACTTTCGGTCATCTCTCGGGAAAATGATCCAATGCCCTGTCACAGCACGGCTAATCGTCTGGAGGCATCACCCTTGCCAATGGCTTCATCTTATCCTCTCAGTGAATAATATACTCATGCACCCTGTCACGGCACGGCTATTCATCTGTCGGTTCTCGATCATGCTGGAATAGGATTTACTTTCCTTTTGCGTCTGTCACTAACGCCCTGCAATCGCGAGTTAGGAGCTCGTCACAGTCATTCAATCATTGAATCCTACTCGGAATACCACAGACAAGGTTTAGACTTTCCGGATTCTCTTGAATGCCGCCATCATTCTAGCTTACGCCACGAAGATTCTGGTTAGGAGATCTAAGAGATATTCATTCTAGCTTATTTCATGTAGAACAGAAGTGTTTGTCAGGCACGCGTTCATAAGGGAGAAGGATGATGAGCGTCACACATAATCATCACCTTCATCACGTTCTTGGGTGCAAATGGATATCTTAGAAGCGAAATAAGATGAATTGAATAGAAAACAGTAGTACTTTGTATTAATCTTTGAGAAATAGCAGAGCTCCACACCTTAATCTATGGAGTGTAGAAACTCTACCGTTAAAAATACATAAGTGAAAGGTCTAGGCATGGCCGAATGGCCAGCCCCTCTGATCTAAGAACCATGCGTCCAAAGATGTCTAATACAATAGTAAGAGGTCCTATTTATAATAAACTAGTCACTAGGGTTTACATGAGTAAGTAATTGATGCATAAATCCACTTCCGGGGCCCACTTGGTGTGTGTTTGGGCTTAGCTTGAGTGTGGCACGTGTAGAGGTCCTCCTTGGAGTTAAACGCCAGTTTTAGTGCCAGTTTGGGCGTTCAACTCTGGTTTTGGCTCCTTTTCTGGCGCTGGACGCCAGATTTGGGTAGAAAGCTGGAATTGAACGCCAGTTTACGTCATCTATTCTTGGCCAAAGTATGGACTATTATACATTGCTGGAAAGGCCTGGATGTCTAACTTCCAACGCAATTAGAAGCGTGCCATTTCGAGTTCTGTAGCTCCAGAAAATCCCCTTTGAGTGCAGGGAGGTCAGAATCCAACAGCATCAGCAATCCTTCTTCAACCTCTGAATCTGATTTCTGCTCAAGTCCCTCAATTTCAGCCAGAAAATACCTGAAATCACAGAAAAACACACAAACT
>NC_029788.2:72674453-72676785 GCF_000816755.2 Arachis ipaensis | reverse complement strand
ATCCCTAAAAGTAACTAGATCCTACTAAAAATATACTAAAAACAATGCCAAAAAGCGTATAAATTATCCGCTCATCACAACACCAAACTTAAATTGTTGCTTGTCCCCAAGAAACTGAAAATCAAATAGGATACAAAGAAGAGAATATACTATAAATTCCAAACTATCAATGAAACATAGCTCCAATCAAATGAGCGGGACTTATAGCTTTTTGCCTCTTGAATAGTTTTGGCATCTCACTTTATCCATTGAAGTTCAGAATGATTGGCTTCTATAGGAACTTCAGATTTCGAATAGTGTTATTGACTCTCCTAGTTCAGTATGATGATTCTTGAACACAGCTTCTTTATGAGTCTTGGCCGTGGCCCTAAGCATTTTGTTAGAGACAGCTTGGTTTAGCCGCTTAGACCAGGATTTTATTCCTTTAGGCCCTCCTATCCACTGATGCTCAAAGCCTTGGGATCCTTTTTATTGCCCTTGCCTTTTGGTTTTAAGGGTTATTGGATTTTTGCTCTTGCCTCTTGGTTTTAAGAGCTTTTGGCTTTTTCTGCTTGCTTTTTTTCTTTTTTTTTTTTCTATTTTTTTCGCCTATTTTCTCTTTTTTTTTTCTGCAAGCTTTGTTCTTTGCTGCTTTTTCTTGCTTCAAGAATCATTTTTATGATTTTTCAGATTATCAAATAACATGTCTCCTAGTCATCATTCTTTCAAGAGCCAACATATTTAACATTCTTAAACAACAACTTCAAAAGACATATGCACTGTTCAAGCATACATTCAGAAAACAAGAAGCATTGTCACCACATCAATATAATTAAGCTAAGTTCAAGGATAAATTCAAAACTCATGTACTTCTTGTTCTTTTGATTTAAAGCATTTTTCATTTAAGAGAGGTGATGGATTCATAGGACATTCATAACTTTAAGACATAGTTACTAACTACTAATGATCATGTAATGAAGACACAAACACAGATAAGCATATTAGAAATACTTATGTAATTCATTGGTGAGAATTTCAGATAAGCGAATAGAGATGCTTTTCGTTCCTCTGAACCTCCTTCATTGCTTTTAGATCTTCTCTGATTTCATGAAGGATGATGGAGTGCTCTTGATGTTCCACCCTTAGCTGCTTCCAATAATTGTGTGGAAGAAAATGTATCCCCTGAGGTATCTCAGGGATCTCTTGATTTGCAGTCAAATGTTCTACCACTGAGCTATAGACCCTTGATGGAAGCTTTTGTCTTCCCTTTCCTCTTTCTAGAGGCTTCTCTGGCCTTAGGTGCCATCAATGGTTATGAAAAAAAAACAAAAAAGCTATACTTTTTACCACACCAAACTTAGAATGTTGCTCGCCCTCGAGCAAAAGAAGAAGGAATAGAAGTAGAAGAAGATATGGAGGAGATGGAGGGATGTGTGTATGGATGTGAGTGGTGGATGAAAAACAGAAAGGATGGTCATGAATGGAGAGATAGAGGGTGAGGTGGGTGGGGATCCTGTGGGGTCCACAGATCCTGAGGTGTCAAGGCATTTACATCCCTGCACCAATTTAGGCATGCAAAATGCCCTTGCACACAACTCTGGGCGTTCAGCACCAGGTTGGTGCCCATTTTGGGCGTTCAACGCCCATTTGCTACCATTTCTGGCGTTGAACGCCAGAACCATGCTTGTTCTGGGCGTTCAGCGCCAGCACCATGCTCTGTTCTGGCGCTGAACGCCAGACAGGTGCTCCTCCAGGGTGTGATTTTTCTTCTGTTGTTTTTGATTCTGTTTTTTATTTTTTTGTTTATTTTGTGACTCCACATGATCATGAACCTATAGAGACATATAACTAAGAAAAATATAGTTAGATAAAAATTGGGTTGCCTCCCAACAAGCACTTCTTTAATGTCAATAGCTTGACAGTGGGCTCTCATGGAGCCTCACAGATGTGCAGAGCTTTGTTGAGACTCTCCAACACCAAACTTAGAGTTTGGATATGGGAGTTCAACACCAAACTTAGAGTTTGGTTGTGGCCTCCCAACACCAAACTTAGAGTTTGACTGTGGGGGCTCTGGTTGACTCTGCTTTGCGAGAAGCTTTTCATGCTTCCTCTCCATGGTTGCAGAGGGAGATCCTTGAGTTTTAAACACAAGGGAGTCCTCATTCCATTGAAGGACTAGTTCACCTCTGTCAACATCAATCACAGCTCTTGCTGTGGCCAGGAAAGGTCTTCCTAGGATGATGGATTCATCCTCTTCCTTTCCAGTATCCAGGACTATGAAATCAGCAGGGATGTAAAGGCCTTCAACCTTCACTAACACGTCCTCTACTTGTCCATAAGCATGTTTTCTTGA
>NC_029788.2:72672468-72674326 GCF_000816755.2 Arachis ipaensis | reverse complement strand
TCATAGAATATATCCAGGATGGTCCATTCTGAAAGCATGTCAGAAGGACACTTTTTGGTCAACTGTTTGAATCTTTCCCAAGCTTCATAGAGGGATTCACCTTCTTTCTATCTGAAGGTTTGAACATCAGCTCTAAGCTTGCTCAGCTTTTGAGGAGGAAAGTACTTGGCTAAGAAAGCCGTAACCAGTTTATCCCAAGAGTTCAGGCTGTCTTTGGGTTGAGAATCCAACCATAATCTAGCTCTGTCTCTTACAGCAAAAGGGAAAAGCATGAGCCTGTAGACTTCAGGATCTTTTTTGAAAAAGATTTGATTTTTAAAATCACAATTAATGACTTGATTCACAAGAAATCACAAAATATGATTCTAGAACTTAAAGTTTGAATCTTTCTTAACAAGCAAGTAACAAACTTGAAATTTTTTAATCAAAACATTAATTGTTATTGTTATTTTCGAAAATATGATGTAAAATTAAGAAAAAGATTTTTGAAAAATATTTTTGAAATTTTTGAAAATAACTAAAAAATATTGAAAAAAGATTTGATTTTTTTTTTTGAAAAAGATTTTGAAAAAGATAAGATTTTCAAATTGAAAATTTGATTTGACTCATAAGAAACAACTTGATTTTTAAAAATTTTTGAAAAATTCAACTCAATTTTCGAATTTGATGAGAGAAAAAGGGGAAGATAATTTTTTGATTTTTGAATTTTTTTTATGATGAGAGAGAAAAATATGAAAATGATGCAATGCATGAGATTTTTAGATCAAAACAATGAATGCATGCAAGAAGGTTATGAATGTCAAGATGAACACCAAGAACACTATGAAGATCATGATGAACATCAAAAACACATTTTTGAAAAATTTTTTAATGCAAAGAAAACATGCAAGACACCAAACTTAGAATTCTTTAATGCTTGGCACTAAGAATTTAAGAATGCATATGAAAAACAAGAAAAGACACAAAACATGCAAATGCAAAGATCAAACAAGAAGACTTACGAAGAACAACTTGAAGATCATGAAGAACACTATGAATGCATGAGAATTTTCGAAAAATGCAAGATGTACATGCAATTGACACCAAACTTATAACATGACACATGACTCAAACAAGAAACATGAAATATTTTTTATTTTTTTTTATTTTCTAAATTTTTTTTTGGATTTTTATTTTATATTTTTTCGAAAAATTATTTTGAAAAAGAAAAATAAGGATTCCAAAATTTTTAATATGAATTCCAGGAATCTTATGCTCTAAAGCTCCAATCAAAGGGTCAGGCATGGCTTAATAGCCAGCCAAGCTTTAGTATGTAACTCAGACATGACACGCCTGACATTCCCTACATTCAACAGCCAATTGGCTAAGAAAGATAAAGAAGCTCTTCTCTTGAGTATAAGAATTGAGACATGGCTTTACAGCCAGCCAGGCTTCAACATGCTTCATGAAACACTAGAATTCATTCTTAAAAATTTTGAAGCCATAGAATAATTAATTTTTGAAAACAATTTTTTTTTTCGAAAACAAAGGAGAAAATTTTTTTGAAAGGTTTTTGAAAAATTTTTGAAAACAAAACAAAAAGAAAAATTACCTGATCTGAGCAACAAGATGAACCGTCAGTTGTCCAAACTCGAAGAATCCCCGGCAACGGCGCCCAAAACATGGTGCACGAAATTGTAATGTCCAGGCTCGAACAATCCCTGGCAACGTGAGCAACTTGGTACGCGTAATCGTGATTACACTTTAATTATGTAAAATTCATGGCTCTTTCTTGTCACTGGCAATGGCGCCTAGAACATGGTGCCAATGACATGGTTCACAACTTCGATACAACTAACCAGCAAGTGCACTGGGTCGT
>NC_029788.2:72667417-72672412 GCF_000816755.2 Arachis ipaensis | reverse complement strand
TTCTTGGGTGCGAATGGATATCTTAGAAGCGAAATAAGATGAATTGAATAGAAAACAGTAGTACTTTACATTAATCTTTGAGAAACAGCAGAGCTCCACACCTTAATCTATGGAGTGTAGAAACTCTACGGTTAAAAATACATAAGTGAAAGGTCCAGGCATGGCCGAATGGCCAGCCCCTCTGATCTAAGAACCAGGCGTCCAAAGATGTCTAATACAATAGTAAGAGGTCCTATTTATAATAAACTAGTCACTAGGGTTTACAAGAGTAAGTAATTGATGCATAAATCCACTTCCGGGGCCCACTTGGTGTGTGTTTGGGCTTAGCTTGAGTGTGGCACGTGTAGAGGTCCTCCTTGGAGTTGAACGCCAGTTTTAGTGCCAGTTTGGGCGTTCAACTCTGGTTTTGGCTCCTTTTCTGGCGCTGGACGCCAGATTTGGGTAGAAAGCTGGCGTTGAACGCCAGTTTACATCATCTATTCTTGGCCAAAGTATGGACTATTATACATTGCTGGAAATCCTTGAATGTCTACTTTCTAACGAAATTGGAAGCGCGCCATTTCGAGTTCTGTAGCTCCAGAAAATCCACTTTGAGTTCAGGGAGGTCAGAATCCAACAGCATCAGCAGTCCTTCTTCAACCTCTGAATCTGATTTCTGCTCAAGTCCCTCAATTTCAGCCAGAAAATACCTGAAATCACAGAAAAACACACAAACTCATAGTAAAGTCCAGAAATGTGAATTTAACATAAAAACTAATAAAAACATCCCTAAAAGTAACTAGATCTTACTAAAAACATACTAAAAACAATGCCAAAAAGCGTATAAATTATCCGCTCATCACTCGGCATAACAAAGTTGCTCAGGATCTGGTGCCAGAGCTGAGCCTCATCATTCAGATACATAAGCTTGATTCCTTTAGGCATAGTGGTGTTCTTACCCATGACCCATGGGACAGTCAGATCAAGGGCTATCCTCTACTTGACAGCATCCCAGTCAAATCTCATGAAGCGCATGTCCTCTTCAGCCTTTTGGAAACCGTCAGGCTGATCGGACTTAGGCTGAAGGCGCAAAATATCCTTAATAGCCTCTTCAGTGACCAGTATCTGTTTCCCTCTGAGGTGCACTGCATCCAGGGAAGTCTTGAAATAGTTGCAGTAAAACTCTCTTACCCAGGAGGCATTGACCTCTGTCAAATTTCTCTCCAAGAAGAACCAGCCTCGCTGTTTGATCTGATCGGAGGTGTACTACTGTAGTTCTTCTGGAATTTTTAGAGTTTGCTCCAGGTACAGGTTTCTGGAGGTGGCAAACACTGGATACTTCAGCTCACAGTATCTGTTTGCAAATTTAATGGGATCATTGGCAGGGAGGAGCTGGTCAGCCTTCTCCTGCAGGGTAAAGTGCTTTTCCCGCCAGGAGTCATCATGCATAATCTCCAGGATAGACATAGAGGATTACCTCTTTTCTATTTGCCAGTTTTGGCTTTTCCTTTTCCCTTACACTGAGGGTCAGACATCCTGAAAAACAGAAATCTAGGATATAATAAAAACAGGAAAACAAGTAGGAAAATAACAAGATAAGCACATAGTGGCAAAAGAGCAGTAGAATTATGAAATGAGTTGAATAATTGTGCATTTTGGATTGTTTCGGAGTTAAAAAGCTGAGATGAGAAGTTACAATCCAAAATATGTTATAAGTAGAACACCTGGTAATTAGGAAAAACAATAATCATGCAATGAGTTAAAAAGTTGAAGGAGTTAGTAAAAAGGGCAAAGGGAGAAGTTAGAAAGTTAAAAGTGGTTAAAAGTGAAAAAGTGGAAAGCAGTGAGTTAGGAGAGAGAAAAGTAAAGTAAGTGGCATTGAGAAATGTTTCCTAAGTAACAAGAAATTCATAAATTTAAAGACTAGTCAACTCATATTCAAAAATATCAGGTTATTGATGATGATATAAAAATAGTAAAAATTAATATCGAATCATCAAAAGTGCAACTTATTAACCAGGAAATCGAAAGGAAGAAGAATGCTGGCCCGTGCATTCAGGAATTGGTTTGGTAAAAGTTAAGTAATGCAAAATTCAAATTGCCAAAACCAAAACATGAATGAAAATCAAAATAATTTACAGAAAATTGGGCGGCATTCCGGCTGAAATTGGATGTTCCCGGGAAATAAACAGTATGAAAAATAGTTCATATGAATCAAAATAGAGCTATAATTAGACACAGATAGTAAGAACAGTAAGGAATAGTCTCAACAGCAGCATGAAATACAAAAGAACAGCATATGAACAGTAGTAACATCACAACCAGACCAAAATTGGAAAATAGGTAAAACAAACAGCAAGTACGGCGTAATTATCAGGCCTAAATCCACTAACCACATCCTAGCTACCTAACCACCTAGAATCCACTACAAACATGCATCTCTAACTAGCCTAATTTGAACAGAAACTGAAAGATATGCAACTAACTACGAATAGGGGAAAAGTGGCGTTCGGCGGAACCTGGTGTGCGGATGAACTAAGGTAAGGCTCAAAGAGATGGCGGTGGTGAGATGGCGGTGCTGGGGGAGGAGCACGGCGGTGCTGTGGTGGAGCAGGGTGGTTGGCGCGGGTGGGGGGCAGAGAGGGAGCAGAGGGGGGGTTGGGGAGGGAAGAATGGGGGCGCGATAGGGGTAGGGTGGTGCACGAATTGTGAATCACACTTTTCACAACTCGTACCACTAACCAGCAAGTGCACTGGGTCGTCCAAGTAATACCTTACGTGAGTAAGGGTCGATCCCACGGAGATTGTGGTTTGAAGCAAGCTATGGCTATCTTGCAACACTTAGTCAGGATATTAATTTGTGGTTATCAATTGACTTGCAAATGAACAAGAGAGCATGAAGTAAAGGTTACTTGTTATGCAGTAATGGAGAATATGTTGGGGTTTTGGAGATGATTTGTCTTCTGAATTTTAGCTTTTCTTTTGTATTCCTCTTCCCTCATGCATGCAAAAGTGCAAAGTTCCTTCCATGGCAAGCTGTGTGTTGGTGGATCACCGTTGTCAATGGCTACCATCCGTCTTCTCAGTGAAAAGGGTCCACGTGCGCTGTCACTACACGGCTAATCATCTGTCGGTTCCCACTCATGCTGGAATAGGATCCATTGATCCTTTTGCGTCTGTCACTACGCCCAACACTCGCGAGTTTGAAGCTCGTCACAGCCATCCAGTCCTAGAATCCTACTCGGAATACCACAGACAAGGTTTAGACTTTCCGGATTCTCATGAATGCCGCCATCAATCTAGCTTATACCACAAAGATTCTGATTAAGGAATCTAAGAGATACTCATTCAATCTGATGTAGAACGGAGGTGGTTGTCAGACACACGTTCATGAATTGAGGAAGGTGATGAGTGCCATGGATCATCACCTTCTCTATAATTAAGCGCGAATGAATATCTTAGATAGGAACACGCATGTTTGAATGGAAAACAGAAATAGTTGCATTAATTCATCGAAACACAGCAGAGCTCCTCACCCCCAACAATGGAGTTTAGAGACTCATGCCGTCAGAGATTATAAAGTTCAGATCTAAAATGTCATGAGATACAAAATAAATCTCTAAAAGTTGTTTAAATACTAAAGTAGTAACCTAGGTTTACAGAAAATGAGTAAACTATGATAGATGGTACATAAATCCATTTCTGGGGCCCACTTGGTGTGTTTTGGGGCTGAGACTTAAGCTTTTCATGTTCCTGGGCTGTTTTGGGCGTTCAACGCCAGGTTGTAACCTGTTTCTGGCGTTGAACTCCAACTTGTAACCTGTTTCTGGCGCTGGACGCCAGACTACAACATGGAACTGGCGTTGAATGCCAAATTACGTCGTCTATCCTTGAGAAAAGTATAGACTTATATATATTTCTGGAAATCCCTGGATGTCTACTTTCCAACGCAATTGGAAGTGCACCAATTGGACTCCTGTAGCTCCAGAAAATCTATTCCAAGTGTTGAGAGGTCAGAATCCAACAGCATCAGCAGTCCTTTTTCAGCCTGAATCAGATTTTTGCTCAGCTCCCTTAATTTCAGCCAGAAAATACCTGAAATTACAGAAAAACACACAAACTCATAGTAAAGTCCAGAAATATGAATTTTGCCTAATAACTAATGAAAATATACTAAAAACTAACCAAATGATACTAAAAACTATATGAAATTAACCCCAAAAAGCGTATAAAATATCCGCTCATCACAACACCAAACTTAAACTGTTGCTTGTCCCCAAGCAACTAGACAAATAAAATAGAATACAAATAAGTCACGAAGCAATAATATCTCAGAGTTCTTGAGT
Source organism: Arachis ipaensis (assembly GCF_000816755.2). NCBI lineage: Eukaryota > Viridiplantae > Streptophyta > Magnoliopsida > Fabales > Fabaceae > Arachis > Arachis ipaensis. The sequence continues at coordinate 72,668,087 of NC_029788.2, read as the reverse complement.
GAAGCTCAGATTCTAATTAGATGAGCAGGACTAGTAGCTTTTTGCTTCCGAACAATTTTGGCATCTCACTCTATCCATTGAAGCTCAGAATGATTGGCATCTATAGGAACTCAGAATTCAGATAATGTTATTCATTCTCCTAGTTTAGTATGTTGATTCTTGAACACAACTACTTTATGAGTCTTGGTCGTGGCCCTAAGCATTTTGTTTTCCAGTATTACCACCGGATACATAAATGCCACAGACACATAATTGGGTGAACCTTTTCAGATTGTGACTCAGCTTTGCTAAAGTTCCCAATTAGAGGTGTACAGAGTTCTTAAGCACACTCTTCTTTTTGCTTTTGACCTTGACTTTAACCGCTCAGTCTCAAGTTTTCACTTGACACCTTCACGCCACAAGCACATGGTTAGGGACAGCTTGATTTAGCTGCTTAGACCAGGATTTGATTCCCTTAGGTCCTCCTATCCACTGATGCTCAAAGCCTTGGATCCTTTTTATTACCCTTGCCTTTTAGTTTTAAGGGCTATTGGCTTTTTCTGCTTGCTTTTTTTTTTTGCAAGCTTTGTATTCACTGCTTTTTCTTGCTTCAAGAATCATTTTTATGATTTTTCAGATTACCAATAACATGTCTCATGTTTATCATTCTTTCAAGAGCCAACATATTTAA
>NC_029788.2:72655853-72658676 GCF_000816755.2 Arachis ipaensis | reverse complement strand
GACTTTAACCGCTCAGTCTCAAGTTTTCACTTGACACCTTCACGCCACAAGCACATGGTTAGGGACAGCTTGGTTTAGCCGCTTAGACCAGGATTTGATTCCCTTAGGTCCTCCTATCCACTGATGCTCAAAGCCTTGGATCCTTTTTATTACCCTTGCCTTTTGGTTTTAATGGCTATTGGCTTTTTCTGCTTGCTTTTTCTCTCTCTCTCTTTTTTTTTTTGCAAGCTTTGTATTCACTGCTTTTTCTTGCTTCAAGAATCATTTTTATGATTTTTCAGATTATCAATAACATGTCTCATGTTCATCATTTTTTCAAGAGCCAACATATTTAACATTCAAGAACATCAAATTCTAAAGACATATGCTCTGTTCAGGCATTCATTCAGAAGGCAGAAAGCATTGCCACCACATGTAAACAATTAGAATTTGTTTTATTAAGAATTCGAAAAAATATTGCCTCCTTATTCTAAAGAAAATCTTCTATTTTATTCATGTTTAATGATGATGAGAAAAATAAATTATAGCTTAATTGGAGATAAAATCACTACTAATTACTACTATAACTTCTAAGGTAAAACTCAAATAAGAACAATTATCACAGAGTTAAGGCTAAGATTAGAACTTAACAACCTTGAGTTTGGGATGTGGATGTTCCTCTAGTCTGTGGGGTGCTTGGTCCTTCAAGAGATAACTTCTGACGCTTCAGTTCCTTTAAGTCACGCCCTTGCTCTTCTTGTTCCCTGAGCAGTTTGAAGAGCATACTGTTTTGATTTTGCTGTTCTTCCTTTATTTGGTCCATAGATTCTTGCAACTTGGTAACAGATGCTTCAAGTTGTTCCCAATATTCAAATTGAGGGACTTCCAGAAGAAATTCTTGCGACCTCCTCTTGATGGGGTCATCATGCACTTGTTGTTTTTCCATTGTGGTTTTAGTGATTGGTTGCTCCACTGAGATGTACTCCGTTATTCCCATCCTTACTCCAGCATCCTTGCAGAGCATAGAGATTGATGGGAAAATGTTGGAAAAACGGATGGATTTCCAAACACCCAAAACTCACCGGCAAGTGTACCGGGTCGCATCAAGTAATAATAACTTACATGAGTGAGGTCGATCCCACAGGGATTGAAGGATCAAGCAACTTTAGTGGGTGATTAGTTTAGTCAATGAATTTAAATGGCAATGAATTTAAAGTTGCAGAATGTAAATTGGCAAGTAACTTAAAGAGCAAGAAATGTAAATTGCAAGAATCTTAAATGACAAAAAATGTAAAGTGCATGAAATATAAAGGGGAGTGGGTGCTGGAAATTAAAATTCAACAAAAAAGTGTAAATAGCAATCAAACAGAGAAGTAAAAGATGCAAAATCATGCAACAGATCCAAACAGAAGAATAAAATGCCTTGAAGAATTTTAAAGACAGAAAAGCAATGCTTAATTTGCAGCAATTTAAAAGTGGTTCAAGATCTCAGGAGTGGAAGAGACTAGATAACAATTCTAGATCTCAAATCCTTCCTTGATCTAATAAGAACAATTACAAAATGAAAATGGAAAAGTAAATTGCAGAAGAAGAACAAGAGACGTTGCAGATGGAGAATGAAAACAGAATTCCTTCCAATCTCAATCCAAAATTTCAAAACAGAAAAGAAAACTAAGAAAGAAAGCAAAATGAAAACTAAAGAGTGCACCACTCCCTATTGGAGCCAGCCTCTTTTCTAATCGAGCTTCCTTTTTGAAAATGAGAGTGATGCCTTTATATAGGCTTTTTTCAAAATAAAATGAAATTGAAATGAAAAACAAATTAAATGAAAATCCTAATTCTAGCTTGTTCTTGTGCCTTTGAGTGATGATGTGGGCTTTGCTTGCTTTGGATTTGAAGAGAGATGGATTTGTTGGCCTTGATTCAATTTGGTGAAGAATTGAATTTAATTGAAATTTTGGTTGAATTTTGGCCCAATATTGCACCTCCCAGGGACGGCTCAGTTGGAAAACCAAACTGAGCACCCCAATGTTGCTGTCCGTGTCAACTTGTGCATCCCAGCCTCCTTGGTGTGCTTCCAAGCGTTCCAAAGTGTGGAGAGTGGGGGGGAAGATAGTGCTCAGTTGGGAAAACCAACTGAGCTCCCCTTGTGTAGCGCCTTGCTTGAGGGTGGGGTCTTGGGTTCGAACTTTCGTGGAGGCCTTTTTCAAATGTTGCACTTTGATTTTCTTTGGGGAGGAGCCCGAAAAAGCTAAGTTGGAAAAGTGAACTGAGCACTCTTTTCTTGCTTTCCTTGTTTTCCTTGTGTCTCCCCCTTCGAGCCTTGGTGGAAGCATTGGCTGATTTTTTTGCTTATTTTTGGCCCTTAAAGATGCATTTCACTTGTGCCACAATTTTGTGCCAAATTTGGACTATGATATATCGTTGGAAAGCTGTGAATGTCAGCTTTCCAACGCAACTGGAAGCACATCAATTGGACGTCTGTAGCTCAAGTTATTGCTCTTTGAAGGAGGCATGGTCATGCTGTAAACGCCCAGATTTTAACTTAGCGAAATTTCTTGCCTCCAAGCACATTTTTCTTGTACGGCAAAGCTAAGTTCACTTAGTGAACTGAGCTTTGTGTGCTGATTGTTCATACTTCCTTGATTTGGTCATGGGCCACGCTTTTAAAAGCGTGGCCTAAGGCTCCAAAGTGTGCTCCAACTTCAAAGTGTGCCCCAAAGCTCTTTTTTACTCCTTTTTAGCTTATTTTGTGCTTCTTTTTCTTCTTATTTCCTACCAAATTTATAAAATTAAAAGATCAAGGAAATATACCATTTAAGCATAAAAGAATGCAATATTTAA
>NC_029788.2:72648023-72654757 GCF_000816755.2 Arachis ipaensis | reverse complement strand
CTTCAAAGTGTGCCCCAAAGCTCTTTTTTACTCCTTTTTAGCTTATTTTGTGCTTCTTTTTCTTCTTATTTCCTACCAAATTTATAAAATTAAAAGATCAAGGAAATATACCATTTGAGCATAAAAGAATACAATATTTAAGCACTAATTATCAATTTCTTATATGAAAAAGCATAGAAAAACATGACATGATGACATGTCATCACAACACCAAACTTAAACCTTGCTTGTCCCCAAGCAAGAAAAGAATCATGCATTAAAGATTGACAATCCAAGGTAAGAAGAATAACAACTCAATTTTCATGGTAAGCTAGTTTTCTAAGCATGCTACAATCACAAAAGAGATGTAAATGATTGATGCTTCTATCTAGCTCAATTTATTAAATCTTTCTCTTATATTCCTTCCTTGAAACAAGCTTTTGATTTTCTTATTAGCTTCTCCTTTTGGGTGCTTTGCCCCATGAGTTAATAACAAAGCTACGACTCTAAATGCTTTGTTTTCAAGTATTAACACTTGATACGTAAGCACCACAAGCATTTAATTAGAGGACTTCATTAAGCTCATTTTTCCTTTCTTTTCTTGACTCTCTAATCATTGATGCTCAAAACCTTGAGCTTTGAGGGAGTGCTTTTGCACTTGAGCCTAGCCTTGACTTCTAAGTGTTTTGTTTTCAAGCATTTGGCTTGATACATAAACACCACAAGTACTTAACAAATAAATTGCCATTGGTACTCAGAGCCTTCAGCTTTCTCATTCTTTCCCTTTTTCTTTTTTTTGCTTTATTTGCAATTGCTTCTTCAAGGTTTTCATGTTTTCAAAAGATTTCACAAAAAGTACTAGATGAAAACTTCAATTAAATAAAATCCAATGCAATTGAGCAATAATTAATCATACTAGCTTTCCAATACTTGTATGCACATGCTAAAATCTTCTTTAATGCCTTGTTTGTTTATGATCATGATACTTTACTGCTTTAAGCTTTACAAAACTCAAGTTGGTAGTCATAATAGCATGGCAACATGTTACAAATCAATATTCAAGCTATGCTTATTCATACCACACATGCATACAGAAAAGATAAAGGCAATCATGCATTTTACTTTCTTCCTCTTCTTCCAGTTTGTTAAGAGGAATGACTTCAAGGGAGGAGAAGATTCAGCTATTGCCCCCTGTCTTGGTTTCCTCTCAGCAAGCTTTCTTTTGTACATGGCTTGCTTGAGCTTGTTTGCTGTTGGTCCAGGGGTTGGATTGCTTGTGGTTGACCTCCTCTTGAATGTTGTCCTTGGTAGCTTGGTCACAATCCTCTTTTTGGTGCTTTTGTTAATTGCCTTCACTTCCTCCAAGTCTTGGTGGTTGTGTGATTGTTGGAGTCTTCTTTTCATCAAGAGCCTCTTGTATTGGTGGTTCCCTAAGCTCTTCCTCTGTGCACTTTTCTACTTCACTTGAGTGTGAATTCTCTTGAGTATCTTCCTCCATTTCTTTTTTATGATTTCCCATTAATTCCTTTGGGAGGGAGGTTTCATGTTCCTCTATCACCTCAAGTGCAGTTTCATTTTCAACCACCTCATTCTTCATTGAAAGTTCACTTGATGCAGTAGCCTCCTCATCTTGCTCTTCCACTTTATCCTTCACATCCATTAATTGGTCTTCATTTTCCTTGCTTTGTAGTTCTAAGTGTTTCTCTGTGTCCTCCAATTGCTCATCCGTCTCCTGAGAAATGATTTCTAGTTCTCTCCAGAATTGTTGTTGTTTCTCCACAAGTCTGTTGAATCTGGACTCAAACATTGAGAATCTTTGGCTCGTGGAAGTTTGTGTTGGTTGTGAGTCTTGGGATGGTTTTTGTGTTGAGGCATAGTCAAGTGATGAAGAATTTTCAGATGAAAAACTGAAACGTGAGGTTGGACAGTTTTGCATAAGTGAATTGAAGGCACGTTCAGGTGAAGATGGCTCTTGATAAGTGGAATATGGGCTCTCAAATGTTTTCTGGTTTTGCTCCTCCCAGCCACCATTAGAATAGCAGCTTGCATCATTTTGTGGTGGAGGAAGATATCCCATATGATTCTCTTGCTCATCTTGTGTTTCTGAAATAAATCTCCATGGATTGGAGTGCTCAGACTTTGTATTTTCTTGGTGAGGAGCTCGAAAAAGCTAAGTTGGAAAAGTGAACTGAGCACTCTTTTCTTGCTTTCCTTGTTTTCCTTGTGTCTCCCCCTTCGAGCCTTGGTGGAAGCATTGGCTGGTTTTTTTTGCTTATTTTTGGCCCTTAAAGATGCATTTCACTTGTGTCTCAATTTTGTGCCAAATATGGACTATGATATATCGTTGGAAAGCTGTGAATGTCAGATTTCCAACGCAACTAGAAGCACATCAATTGGACATCTGTAGCTCAAGTTATTGCTCTTTGAAGGAGGCATGGTCATGCTGTAAACGCCCAGATTTTAACTTAGCGAAATTTCTTGCCTCCAAGCACATTTTTCTTGTACGGCAAAGCTTTGTGTGCTGATTGTTCATACTTCCTTGATTTGCTCATGGGCCACGCTTTTAAAAGCGTGGCCTAAGGCTCCAAAGTGTGCCCCAAAGCTCTTTTTTACTCCTTTTTAGCTTATTTTGTGCTTCTTTTTCTTCTTATTTTCTACCAAATTTATAAAATTAAAAGATCAAGGAAATATACCATTTGAGCATAAAAGAATGCAATATTTAAGCACTAATTATCAATTTCTTATATGAAAAAGCATAGAAAAACATGACATGATGACATGTCATCAGAGATTAGGCTTGGATAAGCCAACCTGGCATCCTTGGAGTTCTTGTTTGTAAGTATGTAAAATTCAGATGGAATTAGTTGATGAACTTCCACTTTTTTTCCCAACATAAAACAATGGATCATCACTGCTCTTTTAACGGTGACTTCAGAACGGTTGATAGTGGGCAATATAGAATGCCCAATGAAGTCCAGATTCTCTCTTGAGTTGATTTGGGACACCCTTGCTGCTGGTGGTCCACCTGGCTCCAGGGATGCATATATCCTCTAGAATCTTGTCCAGGCCTTTGTTTGTTCTCATCATTCTCCTATTAAAGGAGTCTGGATCATCTTTCAGCTGAGGTAGCTTAAAGATCTCCCTGATTTTGTCAGGGTGGATGTGAACAATCTTTCCTCTGACCAAAGTCCGATAGTCATAGAGGGCAATTCCAGATATTCTCTGCCTGTCTGTTTGCCACAGATTAGCGTAGAACTCCTGAACCATATTCATTCCCACTTTTGTTTCAGGATTAGCTAGGATTTCCCAGTTCCTGTTTCGAATCTGCTCTTGGATCTCCGGATATTCATCTTCTTTCAGATCGAACTTGACTTCCGGGATCACTGATCTTAGACCCATTATTTTGTAGTAATGGTCTGAATGTTCTTTGGTTAAGAACTTCCCTTGATTCCAAAGTGGTTTTGGAATACTCTCTTTCTTGCCTCTTAGAGTGGGTTGTTTTCCTTTAGGAGCCATGATCTTAGTGGGTATGGTTTAGTGATCATGGGTAAACACACCAAACTTAGAGGTTTGCTTGTCCTCAAGCAAAAGAAAAGAAAGGAGAGGGATAGAAGGAGAGCTAGTGTCGAAAGGTGGATGGGAGGAGGGAGGCCGAATGTGGCTTTAAAAGGAGGGGTGGGTTTCGAAATTTTTTAAAAAGATAAGATAGAAGATATGATTTATAAAAAATAAGTATGATATGAAAAGATGTGATTTAAAATTGAAAAGATATGAAAGATATTTGAAAAAGATAAATTTGGATTTTGAAAAAGATAATGTAGAGATTTGAAAAAGATATTGATGAGTTGAAAAGATTTTAGAAGGAAAAGAGATAGATTTGTTTTGGAAAATTTGAACAATAGTTGGATTGGATTGAAAAAGAATTTGTGTTTATGGATTAAGATACATTTGATATTTTTAAAGTAGGGTTTTTAGAAATTAGGGTTTGTAACATGTTTATGCAAGAAATCATGAATTGAAACATGAAAATTTAAAATTAAAATAAAAAAATGTGAAAAAAAAAATGAATTTACCTCCTCCCCACCATCCTGGCGTTAAACGCCCAAATGCTGCATGTTTTGGGCGTTTAACGCCCAAATGCTGCTTCTCCTGGGCGTTCAACGCCCAGCTGTTGCTTCTTTCTGGCGTTGAACGCCAGGAACTCCTTTGTCACTAGGCATTTTTCTGAACGCCCAGAAGCTGCTTCTTTCTGGCGTTTAACGCCCAGATGGCTATCATTACTGGCGTTAAACGCCCAACAGATGCTCCTTTTGGGCGTTTAACACCAGTTGTGCCTCTTACTGGCGTTTTCTTGCCAGTGAGCTCTTTTTCTTTGTTTTGATTGCTGAATCCTTCTGTAACCCTGTGAACCTATGCAATTGACTTCTTACCTTATTAATGGTGAACTTTATATAAACAAATAAAATCATGAATAGGGCAAAACAACAGAAAAAGTTTTCCCAATGGCTGGATTGCCTCCCAGCATGCGCTTCTTTATTGTCTTTAGCTGGACCTTGCTGAGCTTTTAATCTAGCCTCAGCCTTGAGCACTCTTGCTCAACATTACCTTCAAGATAGTGTTTGATTCTCTGTCCATTAACAATGAACTTCTTATCAGAATCAATGTCTTGAAGCTCCACATAACCATATGGTGAAACACTTGTAATCACATATGCTCCCCTCCACTGGGATTTCAGTTTCCCAGGGAATAGCCTGAGCCTAGAGTTAAACAACAAAACTTTTTGTCCTGGTTCAAAGACTCTTGATGTGCCATCTTTTTTATTTTTTCTTATAAAGCTTGGAATTTTCGAAAGCAGTGAGTCTAAATTCCTCTAGCTCATTTAGCTGGAGCAATCTTTTTTCTCTGACTAATTTGGCATCAAAGTTCAGGAATCTGGTTGCCCAGTAGGCCTTATGTTCTAGTTCCACGGGCAGATGACAGGCCTTGCCATATACAAGCTGGTATGGAGAGGTCCCTATAGGAGTTTTGAATGCTGTTCTGTAAGCCCACAGAGCATCATCCAAGCCTCTTGCCCAATCCTTTCTACGGGTACTTACAGTCTGTTCTAGGATTCTTTTTAGTTCTCTATTAGAAACTTCAGCTTGCCCATTTGTCTGTGGATGATATGGAGTGGCCACCTTGTGCCTAATCCCATACCGGACCATGGCAGAGTAAAGCTGTTTGTTGCAGAAGTGAGTGCCCCCATCACTGATTAGTACTCTAGGGACACCAAACCTGCTGAAGATATGTTTCTGGAGGAACTTCAGCACTGTCTTAGTATCATTAGTGGGTGTGGCAATGGCCTCTACCCATTTTGACACATAATCGACTGCCACTAGAATATAAGTGTTTGAGTATGATGGTGGAAAAGGTCCCATGAAGTCGATTCCCCATACATCAAACAACTCAATCTCCAAGATCCCTTGTTGAGGCATGGCGTAACCATGAGGCAGATTACCATCTTTTTGGTAGCTGTCACAGTTACGTACAAACTCTCGGGAATCTCTATATAGGGTAGGCCAGTAGAAGCCATATTGGAGGACCTTAGTGGCTATTCGCTCACCTCCGAAATGGCCTCCATATTGTGATCCATGGCAATGCCATAAGATCCTCTGTGCTTCTTCTCTAGGCACACACCTACGGATTATTCCGTCTACATATCTCTTAAAGAGATAGGGTTCATCCCACAAGTTGTACTTTGCATCAGTAGTTAATTTTTTCTTTTGTTGCCTGCTGTACTCCTTGGGTATGAACCTTGCAGCTTTATAGTTTGCAATGTCTGTAAACCATGGTGTTTCCTGAATGGCAAACAAATACTCATCCGGAAAGGTTTCAGAGATTTCAAGAGAGGGGAATGACGTCCCTTCTACTGGCTCTATCCGAGACAGATGATCAGCCACTTGGTTCTCTATTCCTTTTCTGTCTCTTATTTCTATATCAAACTCTTGCAGAAGCAACACCCATCTCATGAGCCTGGGTTTTGAATCCTGCTTTGTGAGTAGATATTTAAGAGCAGCATGGTCAGTGTACACAATCACTTTTGATCCTACTAAGTATGATCTAAACTTGTCAATGGCATAGACCACTGCAAGTAATTTCTTTTCTGTGGTTGTGTAATTTTTCTGGGCATCATTTAAAACACGGCTAGCATAATAAATGACATGCAGAAACTTGTCATGCCTCTGCCCCAGTACTGCACCAATGGCGTGATCACTGGCATCACACATTAATTCGAATGGTAATGTCCAGTCTGGTGCAGAGATAACTGGTGCTGTGACCAGCTTAGCTTTCAGAGTTTCAAACGCCTGCAGGCACTCTGTGTCAAACACAAATGGCGTGTCAGCAGCTAGCAGGTTGCTTAGAGGTTTTGCAATTTTTGAAAAATCCTTTATAAACCTCCTATAGAATCCTGCATGCCCTAGAAAGCTTCTGATTGCCTTAACATTGGAAGGTGGTGGTAATTTTTCAATTACTTCTATTTTAGCTTGATCCACCTCTATTCCCTTGTTTGAAATTTTATGTCCAAGGACAATCCCTTCAGTCACCATAAAGTGACATTTTTCCCACTTTAAAACCAGGTTAGTCTCTTGGCATCTTTTCAGAACCAGTGTCAAGTGATCAAGACAGGAGCTGAATGAGTCTCCATATACTGAGAAGTCATCCATGAAGACTTCCAGAAATTTTTCCACCATATCAGAGAAAATAGAAAGCATGCA
>NC_029788.2:72623924-72648004 GCF_000816755.2 Arachis ipaensis | reverse complement strand
TTGAGCCTTCTGTAGTCAATACACATGCGCCCCCCTGTAACTGTTCTTGTAGGAACCAGTTCATTTTTTTCATTATGAACCACTGTCATGCCTCCCTTTTTGGGGACAACTTGGACAGGGCTCACCCAGAGACTATCAAAAATAGGATAAATAATCCCAGCCTCCAGTAATTTGGTAACCTCTTTCTGCACCACTTCCTTCATGGCTGGATTTAGCCGCCTCTGTGGTTGAACCACTGGCTCAGCATTGTCCTCCAATAAGATCTTGTGCATGCATCTAGCTGGGCTTATGCCCTTAAGGTCACCTATGGACCACCCAAGAGCTGTCTTGTGTGTCCTTAGCACTTGAATTAGTGCTTCCTCTTCCTGTGGATTTAAAGCAGAGCTTATGATCACTGGAAAAGTGTCACCTTCTCCCAAAAATGCATATTTCAGGGATGGTGGTAATGGTTTGAGCTCGGGTTTAGGAGGTTTATCCTCTTCCTGAGGAAATTTTAGAGGCTCTTTCAATTCCTCTGAATCCTCAAGATCAGGCTGAAAATCTTTAAAGATATCTCTCATGCAGTCTTTTGGTGTGTTTGGATGCTGCATGGCATTGACAGCATTCAACTTAAACTCATCCTCATTGACTCTTAAGGTGACTTCCCCCTTTTGGACATCAATGAGAGTTCGTCCAGTTGCTAGGAAAGGTCTTCCTAGGATGAGAGTAGCACTCTTGTGCTCCTCTATTTCCAGCACTACAAAGTTAGTGGGAAAGGTGAATGGCTCAACCCTGACAACCATGTCCTCAATCACGCCTGATGGGTATTTAATGGAGCCATCAGCAAGTTGGAGACATATCCGGGTTGGTTTGACTTCTTTAGTTAAACCAAGCTTTCTGATAGTGGATGCAGGTATTAGATTGATGCTTGCTCCAAGATCACATAAAGCTGTCTTGGTGCAATTACCCTCTAGTGTGCATGGTATTAGAAAGCTCCCGGGATCCTTAAGCTTTTCTGGGAAGCTTTTCAGAATGACTGCACTACATTCTTCAGTGAGGAGAACTCTTTCAGTTTCTCTCCAATCCTTCTTATGAATCAAGATCTCTTTCATGAACTTGGCATAAGAAGGTATTTGCTCAAGTGCCTCTGCAAATGGAATCTTTATTTCAAGATTCCAAATATAGTCTGCAAAGCGAGCAAATTGCTTATCCTGCTCCTCTTTGTGGAGTTTTTGAGGATAAGGCATCTTGCTTTGTATTCCTCAACCTTAGTTCCTGCAGGTTTACTTCCTACAGAGGTGGTTGGGGAAGCCTTTTTAGAGGGGTTGTTATCAGTACTGGAGTGTATCTGATCCCTCACTGGCATTTGATTGCCAGAGTCAGAAACTGGAGTGGCGTTGGACGCCAACTCCTCACCTGTTCCTGGCGTCTGAACGCTAGAACTGTGCTTCTTTTGGGCATTCAATGCCGATTCCTTGCTTGTTTCTGACGTTGAACACCAGGACTGAGCATGGTTTGGGCGTATCAATGAGCTCTTGAGCTTCTTCAATTGTCTTTCTCATGTGGATAGATCCACCAGCTGAGTAATCTAGAGAAATCTGAGCTCTTTTTGTAAGCCCATAATAGAAGATGTGTAACTGAACCCACTCTAAAAACATTTCAGAGGAGAATTTTCTTAGCATCTCTCTGTATCTCTCCCAGGCATCATAAATAGATTCATTATCTCCTTGTTTAAAGCCTTGGATGTCCAGCCTTAGCTGTGTCATCCTTTTTGGAGAAAAATATTGATTCAGGAATTTTTCTGACAGTTGTTTCCATGTCCTTATGCTAGCCTTAGGTTAGTTATTTAACCACCTCTTAGCTTGGTCTTTCACAGCAAATGGAAACAGTAATAGTCTGTAGACATCCTGATCTACTTCCTTATCATGGACTATGTCAGCAATTTGTAAAAAATGTGCCAGAAACTTTGTAGGTTCTTCCTGTGGAAGACCAAAATACTGGCAACTTTGCTGCACTATGATAATGAGCTGAGGATTCAACTCAAAGCTACTGACTCCAATGGAGGGTATACTGATACTACTCCCATATGAAGCAGTAGTGGGGTTAGCATATGACCCTAGAGTCCTTCTGGACTGTTCATTTCCACTTAGATCCATGATGGAGAAAGGGAGATGATGTAAAATAGAGAAAAAATATTTTTATTTATTTATTTATTTATTTATTTATTTATTTCAAAAATAAAATAAACTAAAATAAAATAAATAAAGACAGGTGAAGATTTTCGAAAAATGAAGAGTGAGAAAGCAGAAAAATGGTTAGGAAGTTTTGAAAAAGATATGATTGAAAGGATTTGATTGGAAAAGATATGATTTGAAAAAGATATGATTTTTAAATTTGATGACTAATTTAATGCTAATTTTTTGAAAATTATGAGTGGAATGAAGAAAAGATATTTTTTGATTTTTGAATTTTATGATGAAAGAGAAAAACACATAAAAGACACACAACTTAAAATTTTTGGATCTAATGCGCCTTGTTTTCGAAAATTTTGGAGGGAAAATACCAAGGAACACCAAACTTAAAAATTTTAAGATCAAAACACAAGGAGGACTCAAAAACACTTCAAAGAATCACAAGAACAACAAGAACATGAAGGTAGAACACCAAACTTAAAATTTTTAGAAAACCAAAATAAAATTTTCGAAAACCAAAGAAAAATCAACAAGAAAACACCAAACTTAAAGTTTGGCACAAGATTTAATAGAAAAATTATTTTTGAAAAAAGAATTTAAAAAGAAGATACCCAATTACCAAGAACATAGACCAACGCTCTAGCCAATTGGGCAGTAAATGTAACACTTGTATTGAAGAAGTATTTTTAATAACTAAGAATAATTTTTTTTCTTTTTTTGAAAACTAATATTTTGAAAAGACACACGAAAAACAAGAAAAGAAACAGAACAAGAAAAACTAAAGATCAAGCAAGAAAAATAAACAAGAACAACTTGAAGATGAAGGAAGAACAAAGAACACAAATTTCGAAAATTTTAAAAGAAAAAATTTTTTTCTAATCTAAGCAACAAAATAAACCGTCAGTTGTCTAAACTCAAACAATCTCCGGCAACGGCGCCAAAAACTTGGTGCACGAATTGTGAATCACACTTTTCACAACTCGTACCACTAACCAACAAGTGCACTGGGTCATCCAAGTAATACCTTACGTGAGTAAGGGTCGATCCCACGGAGATTGTGGTTTGAAGCAAGCTATGGCTATCTTGCAACTTTTAGTCAGGATATTAATTTGTGGTTATCAATTAACTTGCAAATGAACAAGAAAGCATGAAGTAAAGGTTACTTCCCGTGAGTTTTTATTACTTGATGCGACCCGGTGCACTTGCCGGTTAGTTTTGGGTGTTTTGGGAGAGATTTATTTTTCACCAAAATAACTCATCAAGTTTTTGGCACCGTTGCCGGGGATTGATTAGATTGACAATGATTAAGTGAGGTGGTGATCTAGATCAAGCACTTTTTCTTTAATTTTGATTAACCCACTAACTGTTTGATTTTTTGCTTAAACTAACTAACACTTCAATCTGGCAGTAAATTGAAGTGTTACTGGTTTTGTGCATTCCTCATGCTCTGCTTGTATGTCAGGTACAAGAAGAACCATACTCAATTTTCATGAATAAGACGAAAGAACTCTCAGGAGGTTAAGAAGAGCTGAAAGAGGGAAAAATATTGTTGGAGAAGAGGAATCAGACGAAGAATTCTAAGAGATGGAGGAACATTTAACCAATCCACCAGGTGGAGAAGACAACAACAATGGCAACCCACCCCAGAGGAGAGTTTTGGCTTCCTACACCTTTGCAAATCCTAGACATTGTGGGAGCAGCATCTTGGCTCCAAATGTCAATGCTAACAACTTTGAACTCAAGCCACAACTCATCACCTTGGTTCAGAACAACTGCTCTTTTGGTGGAGGACCACTTGAGGACCCACACCAATATCTTATCAACAAGAAAAGAAGTTGGCTTGAAAGGGAAACCGTATTACTCACCGAGGAATGCAGTGCTGTGATTCAACGGGGTATTCCACCAAAACTTAAGGATCCGGGAAGCTTTGTAGTCTCATGCACTATTGGCAAGATAATTCTCAACAAGGCTCTCTGTGACCTGGGTGCCAGCATCAATTTAATGCCAATCTCAATGATGAGAAAACTTGCCATAGAAGAACTTAAACCCACCAGGATGTCACTAGTCATGGCTGACAGATCAACTAAGACACCCAATGGAGTTGTGGAGAATCTGTTGGTGAAGGTTGGGGAGTTTATTTTCCCAGCAGACTTTGTAATTTTGGACACTGAAGAAGAAGGAAATGACTCAATCATTCTAGGAAGGCCATTTCTACACACAGCAAGGGCCATCATTGATGTAGAAAAAGGAGAAATGACATTCAGGGTCCATAATGAACAAATGATCATAAATGTGTTCAAATCAATGCAAAACGTTCCTGAGCAAGAGGATTACGTAAGAGTGGATATGATAGACAGTTTGGTGGAAGAAACAGTGGAAGAAAATTTTCCAGAGCAAGAAGGAAATCAAGGGGCAACAGAGGAACAAGTGGCTGAGACCTTCACTGAGCAAGATGAAAGACAAGATAGCAATAAAGATGTGCGAAAACAAGAACTGAAACCTTTACCCACCCATCTCAAATATGCATTCCTTGGCACATCGGAGAGCTTCCCAGTAATCATTAATTCATCCTTGACAAAGAAGGAAGAAGGAGAACTACTTGACATACTCAAAGCTCATAAGGATGCTTTAGGATGGACCATTGATGACCTGAAGGGAATCAGCCCTGCAGTATGTATGCATAAGATCCTCTTGGAAGATAATTCCAAACCAGTGGTTCAACCGCAAAGAAGGCTAAATCCTACAATGAAGGAAGTTGTCCAGAAGGAAGTAATGAAGTTGTGGAATGCAGGGATAATCTTCCTAATATCTGACAGCCCATGGGTAAGTCCGGTTCAAGTTGTGCCAAAGAAGGGAGGGATGACGGTCATCACTAATGAGAAGAATGAGTTGATCCCTACTAGAACGGTGACTGGGTGGAGGATGTGCATAGACTATAGAAGATTGAATGATGCCACCAGGAAGGATCATTTTCCTCTCCCATTCATTGATCAGATGCTGGAAAGGTTAGCCGGCCATGCCTATTACTGCTTTTTGGACGGATATTCTGGGTATAATCAAATCGTGGTGGACCCAAAGGACCAAGAGAAAACTGCCTTTACATGTCCATTCGGAGTTTTTGCATATAGGAGGATGCCTTTTGGGCTCTGCAACGCCCCTGCCACATTTCAAAGGTGTATGCTCTCCATTTTTTCTGATATGGTCAAAAAATTTTTAGAAGTCTTCATGGATGACTTCTCTGTTTTTGGTGATAATTTCAATGCTTGCCTAAACCATTTAACTCTTGTCTTGAAACGGTGCCAAGAAACTAATTTGGTTTTAAACTGGGAGAAATGCCATTTCATGGTACCCGAAGGGATTGTTCTTGGCCATAAAGTTTCAAGAAAAGGGATAAAGTGATCAGAAGGTGTATTCCTGAAAGTGAAGTGAGGGACATCTTGTGGCATTGTCATGGTTCAGCTTATGGTGGACACTTTGGCCCAGAAAAAACAGCCGCAAAAATATTGCAGAGTGGCTTCTATTGGCCAACTATCTTCAAGGATGCCAGAGAATATGTACACCAATGTAATGAATGCCAGAAAGCAGGAGGATTAACAAGAAGGAATGAGATGCCTCAAAACTTTATCTTAGAATTAGAATTGTTCGATCTATAGGGAATTGATTTCATGGGGCCTTTTCCTCCTTCCTATTCTTTTAGATACATCCTGGTAGCAGTGGAGTATGTCTCAAAGTGGGTGGAAGCCATAGCCACAACCACCTGTGATGCACAGATCGTCCTTCAATTCCTTAAAAAGCACATCTTCACTAGGTAAGGACAGCAAGTGCTCCTGTATAATTCGAGGCTTAAAATTTTTCCTGGCAAACTGAAGTCTAAATGGACTGGCCCATACTTGGTGACAAAGGATTTTCCCTATGGGAGTATTGAACTGCTAGATGAGGCAACAAAGAATCAATTCACAACAAATGGTCACAGAGCAAAGCTGTATTTGGGAGGACAATTGGATAAGGAAAAAGAGGTTCAACACCTCCAGCCCTCTTAAAAAGAATTGAAAGATGTCAAGCTAGTGACAATAAAAGAGCGCTTGTTGGGAGGCAACCCAACCGGAGGTAGTTTTCTTTTCATAACTTTTTCAATAAGAGTGTTGGATAACTGCTATGTATTGCAAGAAGCTAAGTTTGGTGTTACACACCAAAAACAATCGAAGGGAGAATGCAAGATGCTAAGTTTGGTGTTCCACCAAAACTTCATTCTAACTTCCTGCACATCGCTAGTTCCAAGCAATCAAATAGATTTTTCAACAACTTAACTATTTTTGTTTAGTCCCAATATCTTAACCTTTAGCAAGGACACAAAAGTTTGCCCAGAGTTAACCTGTTGAATCAGAAGAAGTAGCAAGGAATTAAGTGGGAATTAACCACCAATTGAAGGTCCCATGCATAAAGACTCAAAAAGGGGCACAACAGAAAGGAGAACAAAAGAAATGCACACCAATAGGTTGTATCTATACTTAACCTTTACTGTTGGGAAATATTTTTGATTGATGTCTTGATAAAGTGTTCATTTAGTTCAAACAGATTCAAACTTCCCTTAGAACAAGTAAAACTAGTCTATGTGTATGCTTGTGTATTCACTTTCACTTGACAAGAAGCATGAGTTGTCCCCTGCATCTTTTCGCTGTCACTACACGGCTAATCATCTGTCGGTTCCCACTCATGCTGGAATAGGATCCATTGATCCTTTTGCGTCTGTCACTACGCCCAACACTCGCGAGTTTGAAGCTCGTCACAGCCATCCAGTCCCAGAATCCTACTCAGAATACCACAGACAAGGTTTAGACTTTCCGGATTCTCATGAATGCCGCCATCAATCTAGCTTATACCACAAAGATTCTAATTAAGGAATCTAAGAGATACTCATTCAATCTGATGTAGAACGGAGGTGGTTGTCAGACACACGTTCATGAATTGAGGAAGGTGATGAGTGTCACGGATCATCACCTTCTCTATAATTAAGCTCGAATGAATATCTTAGATAGGAACACGCATGTTTGAATGGAAAATAGAAATAGTTGCATTAATTCATCGAAACACAGCAGAGCCCCTCACCCCCAACAATGGAGTTTAGAGACTCATGCCGTCAGAGATTACAAAGTTCAGATCTAAAATGTCATGAGATACAAAATAAATCTCTAAAAGTTGTTTAAATACTAAACTAGTAACCTAGGTTTACAAAAAATGAGTAAACTATGATAGATAGTACAGAAATCCATTTCTGGGGCCCACTTGGTGTGTGCTGGGGCTGAGACTTAAGCTTCTCACGTGCCTGGGCTGTTTTGGGCGTTCAACGCCAGGTTGTAACCTGTTTCTGGCGTTGAACTCCAACTTGTAACCTGTTTTTGGCGCTGGATGCCAGACTGCAACATGGAACTGGCGTTGTGATAAACCACTATTTCATGGTTTATCTTGTGCTCAATTGATTGGATTTTATCAACTCTTTACCCACTTATTCATACTATTTGTATGGTTTTACATTTGCCTTCCTAATATTGTGCTTTGGTTGAAAACATATTTTCTATGGTTTTAAATTACCTATTATTAATCCTCTCTTATTACCATTAGATGCCTTGATATGTGTGTTAAGTGATTTCAGAGATTACAGGGCAGTAATGGCTCAGAGGATAGAAAGGAAGCATGCAAAAGTGGAAGGAATACAAGCAGTTGGAGAAATTGCTAAGCTGTCCAGCCTGACCTCTTCACACTCAAACGGCTATAACTTTAGCTACAGAGGTCCAAACGACGCGGTTCCAGTTGCGTTGGAAAGCTAACGTCTAGAGCTTCGATTTGATATATAATATGCTATAGTTTCTCTGACGCTAGGCAACGCGATTGCGTGCTCCATGCGGCCGTGTCGCAGTGACGGAAATCAGCGTGTTTGAATTCGCAACCAGCGAATTCTGGGCTGATTCTGACCCAGTTTGCGGCCCAGAAAACACAGATTAGAGGCTATAAAGTGGGGGAATGCATCCATTCATAAGGAGGGTTCTCATAATTCACTTTTCATGTTTTAGATGTAGTTTTAGAGAGAGAGGTTCTCTCCTCTCTCTCTCTTAGGATTAGGATTTAGGACTTCTCTTAGTTTTAAGAGTGACTCTCGATCCCAGGTTTAATGTTCCTTTCTATTTAATTTCGTTTCTATTATTATTCACCTTAGTACTTTAATTGATATTTATCTTTTGAGTAGTTGGCTTATGGCATTCATGTTATGATTTTCTTTGAGTTAGTATTATTTGAAGTATTTTAGTTATTATTGCATTGTTTTATTTACATGATTATTGCTTCCCATCTGAAGGCATTTTAATTCCAGTGGATTTACTTTTTCCCTTTTGGTTTTGGTTAAGAAATCAGTAACTCAGGAGTTATCCAACTCAACAGCATAATTGATAATTGTTATCTTACCAATTGAATTGAACTTCAATAATCCCAATCTTTTCTTAGGAATTAACTAGGATTTGAAGATCAAACTAATTAATCCCTTGACTTTCCTTTACTTTAGTAAATGTTGACTAAGTAGAATTAAGATTCAACTTTCATTATTATTGATAAGGATAACTAAGTCTGGACTTCCAATTTCTAATACCTTGCCAAGAGTTTATTTTGTTATTATTATTTATTTTTCTTATCATTCAACATACTGCTTCCTTACTTTCAAAACCCCCAATTTACAAGGCTCATAACCAATAATAAGAACACCTCCCTGCAATTCCTTGAGAAGACGACCCGAGGTTTAAATACTCGGTTATCAATTTTAAAGGGGTTTGTTACTTGTGACAACCAAAACGTTTGTATGAAGGGATTTCTGTCGGTTTAGAGACTATATGTACAACGCGACTGTTTTCATGAAATTCTTTACTGGCAAAAATCTTAACGTCACGTTGAACGCCAGTTTACGTCGTCTATCCTTGAGCAAAGTTTGGACTATTATATATTGCTGGAAAGCCCTGGATATCTACTTTCCAACGCAATTGGAAGCGCGCCAATTGGACTCTTGCAGCTCCAGAAAATCTATTCCGAGTGTTGAGAGGTCAGAATCCAACAACATCAGCAGTCCTTTTTCACCCTGAATCAGATTTTTGCTCAGCCCCCTCAATTTCAGCTAGAAAATACCTGAAATTACAGAAAAATACACAAACTCATAGTAAAGTCCAGAAATATGAATTTTGCCTAAAAACTAATGAAAATATACTAAAAACTAACCAAATCATACTAAAAACTATATGAAATTAACCCCAAAAACCGTATAAAATATCCGCTTGATAAACCCATATTTCATGAGTTCTTTTGTGCTTAATTAGAGTGATTTATTCAACTCTTCACCTACTTATTCACATTAATTACATGGTTTTACTTTCCCTTCCTTATTATGTCATATTGTGAAAAACATGTTTCCTAAGCTTTAAAAAAATTAATTATTTTAATTACCATTATTTCCATTCGATGCCGTGATTAGTGTGTTGAGTAGCTTCAGGTTTCCTAAGGCTGAATGACTTAAAGGATGAAAAAAGGAAACATACAAAAATGGAAGGAGAAGGCAAAACGGAGCTTTAAGGAAACTGGTATCCACGCGATCGCATGGACGACGCGATCGTGTGCCAGAAGCAAAGAAGCAGCGACGCGGCCGCATGACTGACGCAACCGCACGCCTTGAGTAGAACACCCACGACGCAGACGCGTGACTGATGCGACCGCGTGGAAAGGAAAAGCTCCAGATGACGCGACCGCGTGACCCACGCGGACGCGTGACAGAGGCCACGTATCAGAATTTACAGAATACGCCCCGAGCAATTTTTGAAGCCCTTTTTGGCCCAGATCCAAGTACAGAAAGCATAGATTAGAGGTTATAAAGTGGAGGAATGCATCCATTCAAAGGGAGCTCGCCAATTTCTAGTTTTCATGATTTAGATTTAGTTTAGAGAGAGATCATAGGTTAACTAAGTGGAATTAAGATACAACTTTCATTATTGTTGAGAGGGATAACTAAGTTGGACTTCTAATTTCCCTTATCTTGCCAAAAGTTGTTTTACAGTTATTATTTATTTTTAATTACCATTTAATTCACTCGTCATTTAAATTACTTGCTTCTCACCTTCTAAACCCCGATTACAACCTTTATAACCGATAATAAGAACATACTTCCTCGCAGTTCCTTGAGAAGACGACCCGAGGTTTGAATACTCGGTTAACAATTTTTAAGGGGTTTGTTACTTGTGACACCCAAAACGTTTGTATGAAATGGATTTCTGTCGGTTTAGAGACTATATTTACAACGCGACTGTTTTTATGACATTCTTTACTGGCAGAAATCACGATCGTCACCGCTCATCATAGGGTTCGTGTCACTGGGGATTAGTGAATTTGAATCCATGCGAACGCGTGGAGCACGCGGTCGTGTGGATAGGGTGGAATGGGGTTGACGCGATCGCGTGGGTGACGCGATCGCATGGAATGGGTAAAAGGATGAATGACGCGGTCGCGCGAGGCATGCAACCGCGTCACTGGAAATTGTGCTAAACGCACAATTCCAGCGTCATTTCAGCGCAACTCTCTATCTCCATTTAGGGTGTTGTGTAATCCACGTGACGCGGACGCGTCGCTCACGCTTTCGCGTGGGATGGGTGTTGTGCAAGTGACGCGTTCACGTGATGGACGCAAACGCGTGAGCCGTGTTGTGCTAAACGCACACCAGCCGCACAATTCCAGCCCAGATTTCTGGGCGTTGGATTTTTACGCCGATTTTCAGATCACGCGTTCGCGTGATTGACGCGGACGTGTGGGAGGTGTTTTCCGCAACTGATGCGAACGCTTTAGCGATGCGGTTGCGTCGCACGCCTTCCTCTTTTTTTTTTTTTTACATATGTAGGTATGCAATTATGCAGTATGCCATGCTAATGCAAATGCTATGAATAACATCCAGGTTCAATAAAAATAATATAACAGAAAATCAAACAGTACGAAATAAAAATTGAAAAAGAAATGACCATACCATGGTAGGTTGTCTCCCACCTAGCACTTTTAGTTAAAGTCCTTAAGTTGGACATTGGATGAGCTTCATGTTATGGTGGCTTATGCTTAAATTCATCCAGAAATCTCCACCAATGTTTGTAATGCCAACGGCCTCTGGGGTCCCAAACTAGGCATGTGAAGCTTTTGAGCAGCCTCAAACAGGTTCTCAGGCTCCCGGGGTGGCGAATGTCAGAATAGATTCCAGGATCCCAAACTTTGCTGTTAAATCCACCTTTGTCTTGATCTATATGCTTTCATCCGGGCGGTTTAGAAATTGTATTCTCACCAAGATGACCAAACGTCTTTCGAGATCTATTCAATTGAACTTGATACCAATCCTTGCACTTCGAATTGAAGCGTGGAACCTTATTGAATCTTGTACACCAACTCTGAGTACAAGCCATTTTCCTCTTACTCTTAAAGTCGCAGAGAGCTCTAAGCTGGCCATCTATTTCAAGCAAACCATATTCAAGTGGAAAAGTAAAGATAAAGGTTAAGGATTGAACCCACTTGAAGCTTGTATTAGGTGGTAATGGCCTTGGGATAGGTGTTTCCAGTGGCTCTATAAGTTCTACTCCCTTGTAATCTTCTGTGAATTCTTCCACTTCTTTGCGAAATTCTTCAGCTGCAACTGCGTCCTGATCAATGTCTTCTATGTCTTCCTCATCACTTAAGTCATACGTTGGAGGTTGAGAGAAATCTACCTCGACGTCATCTTCGTATTCACTTGGGTAAGGTTCTTCAGGCTCAAAGAATTCAGTTGTGGATGTGAGTTCGTGACGAGGAGAGCTTGATTCAAGATCATCACTGCCCATGGAATCAACTTCTTGGTCTGTTCCGTCCAATTTTTCACAAGACATATGCTGTGGAGGTTGTCCACTATCCTCCTTGGCATCAATTTCGGACTTCTCAGCAGAATTCTTTACGGTTCTTGATTCCTATGGAGATTCAGCATCTCCTAAATCTTCAACCACTTCCTCTTCTACAACAATCATGGCTTCCTCTACTCGTTCCAGTACAAAGCCATGCTCCTCATTGTCCACCGAGGTCTCTAGTGTCTCCTTCATGCTACGCTTTTCTTTTGATTCCCCACATGCAGCCATGGGAGTACCATGAGTTCTCATATGTCAGGAAGCTATTAAATTTACTACCTTAGTTATGGCAGTAGTGAGTTCCAGTACGCCCTTTTCTATCTTTGCTTGCCCTTGAAGAAGAACACGAAGTTTGTCATTCACTGGAGGATAGGGTGGGTGTGAGGTTTCATTGGTTGGAGGAGAGGGTTCAAAATAAGAATGTGGTGGTTCTTGGGAGTAATTGGATTGGGATTATGGTAAATAAGGATCATACGGTGGTGAATGGTGAAAAGGAACTTGTGAGTGTGGTGGTTCAAATCTGTGTTGAGAGGATGGTCTATAAGCACAGGGTAGGGCTTGTTGGTAGTTACAATGTTGTCCACCATATCTATTAGCTTGGTATGCATTGTATAGCGGTCCTCTTCCATGATATCTTGGAGGGTGTTGTTGCCTAAAGGGTTGATCAGATCCTCTTGGCTCCATCCATCTTTGATTGCTCTGACCTTGATGCATGTTCCTGCTATAACTTCCGTTCACTTCAACAATATTAGAACCAAACTCAAAGCGAGAGGGGTGAGAATTCATAGTAGCTAATAAAAATGAAAAGGGAAAAACAAAAACAAATAAACAAATAAAAGAAAAATATTTACAATAACCAATAATAAGGCACATGTTTGCAATTCCCCGACAACGGCGCCATTTTGAAGAACGGAAGATTGACGGTTTAGAATTCAGAATAAATTCTCGTTGCAAGTATAGTTTCTAAACCAAGCAATCAACCTTTCTTACAAAAGTTTTGGTTGTCACAAGTAACAAACCCCTTTATAATTGATAACCAAAGTATTCAAACCTCGGGTCGTCTTCTCAAGGAACTGCAGGGAGGTATGTTCTTATTATTGGTTATGAGTTTTGTAAATTGGGGGTTTTGAAAGTAGGGGACAAGTAATTTAAATGACAAATAAAATAAATAAATAACTGTAAAATAAACTCTTGGCAAGGTATGAAAATTCGGACGTCCTATCCTAGTTATCCTTATCAATGGTGATGAGAATTATATTTTGCCCTCCACTAAATCAACCTCTAACTATGAAGGTAAGTCGAGTGGGTAAATCAATTTAACACATAAAGTCCTAGTCAATTCCTAAGGAAAGACTAGAGTTATAGGGATTTAAACCAATCAGCAAGGATAACAATTATCAATCACGCTAAGTTTGACAACTCAAGAGTTACCAATTAATCAACCAAAGCCGAAAGGGGAAAATCTAAATTATTAATATAAATAAAGGAAAACAATCATAATTCTGAAATACCTCAAATTATATTAAATAGAAAATCAAATCTAAACATGAATGGTTCATAAGCCAATTTGGCAACAAAAGTAATTAAAAGAAAGCATTAAAGTATCTGAAAGTAAAAGAGAAATATAAAGTAAAAGGAATATTGAATCTGATGAAGCATTAAAATTCTAAATTCTTTAAGAGGAATCCTAATCCTAAAACCTAAGAGATGGGAGAGAACCTCTCTCTCTAAAAACTACATCTAAAACTATAAAAAGTGAATAATTGAAGACCTCCTCATGAATAGATGCATTCCCCCACTTTACAACCTCTAATCTATGCCTTCTGGACTTGGATCTGGGCCAAAAAAGGTTTCAGAAATCGCTGGGAGCATTTTCTGTAATTTCTAGTGTGTGGCGTCTGTCACGCGTCCGCGTGGGTCACGCGTCCGCGTGGGTCACGCGGTCGCATCATCTGGAGTTTTTCTTGTCACGCGTTTCCTTCGGTCATGCGTACGCGTCATCTATGTTCTGCTCATGGCACGCGTCTGCGTCAGTCATGCGTTCGCGTCGCTGCCTTTTTGCGCTGGGCATGCGACCGCGTCATCCATGCGTTCGCGTCGCCGCCAGTTGATGTGCGGAAAACGATCCGACACAAAACTCACCGGCAAGTGCACCGGGTCGCATCAAGTAATAATAACTCATGGGAGTGAGGTCGATCCCACAAGGATTGAAGGATTGAGCAATTTTAGTTTAGTGGTTGATTTAGTCAAGCAAATCAAGATTTGGTTGAGAGATTTGTGATTTGCAGAATTTAAATTGCATGGAAAGTAAAGGGAATGGGTAATTGGCATGAAATTAAAGAGAACAGGAAATAAAGTGCTGAATCTTAAAGAACAAGAAATTAAATGGCAGAAACTTAGAACGCAAGAAATGTAAATTGCAGAATCTTAAAGTGCAAGAAATGTAAACGGCTTGAATTGTAAAGGGAATTGAGAATTGGATTTGCAGAAATTAAACAAGGAAAAGTAAAATTGCAACAAGCAAAGGAATAGAAGAAAACTTGGATTGAATCAGATCTAATAACAGAATTGTAAATGAGCATGAAAATCGTTAAACAGAGAAAGTAAAATGAGAATTTAGATCTCAGGACTCAAGAGACTAGATAACCAAGTCTAGATCTCAATGCCTTCCTAGATCCAACAAGAACAATTGCAAAGGAATTGTAAATTGTAAATTGCAGAGAAAGTAGAAGGCAGAAGCAATTAACCAAAATGGAAATTCAATTATGCAGTAAAATGAAACAGAGAGATCTCAAGATGAGATTGAAACAGATTTCCTTCAATTATCCAACCCAAGATCCAAGACAAGGAAAGTAAAGAGTGCTGGGCAAGAACAAGGAAGAAGAGAGATCAATTCTCCTCCCAAATTCTCTTGAATTAAAACAACAATGCCAAGAAAAGTAAAGTGAGCTCTCTACTAAGTGTACTAATCAAAACCGAAAAGAAAGCTCTATGAAAACTAAAAGGGAAGCCCCTTAAAAACTTAAATCCTATGCTATTTATACACTTTCTTCAAATGGTCTTCAAGCCTTCAATTGGGCCTTTGCTCTTGATGGAATTGGGTTGATAGAGGTCTTGGTTGATTGCTCTTGGAGTTTGGAGAAGAACCGAATTGAACCGGGTTTGGAATCATGAAAGCTTGAGTAAAAGTTTGAGTAAAAGTTTGAGGCAAACTTTTACTCAAACTTTTCACATCAGCCACCCCATTTTGCTGATACCAACGTTTGGGCAAAAGTTTGGGGTCAAACTTTTGCTCAAACGTTGGCCTCCCCTTGCACACTTATGGCGCCAACGTTTGCCAAAAAGTTAGAGGCAAACGTTGGCGCAAACGTTTTCTCTCCAGGGTGTGTTATTCATGCGCCAACGTTTGCCAAAAAGTTTGAGGCAAACGTTGGCTCAAGCTTTTCTCCCAAAAGTTTGAGCTAAAGTTTGAGGCAAACTTTTGCTCAAGCTTTTTGCCCAAAAGTTTGCACAAAAGTTTGAGGCAAACTTTTGGTCCAGCTTTTTGCTCCCTGGTTCATTTTCACTTATTCCAAAAGTTTGAGCTAAAGTTTGAGGCAAACTTTTGCTCAAACTTTTTGTCCTCTCTTCCTCCTAGCCATTCCTTCTTGCTTCAACCTTTCTCCAAACTTTCTTCACCTATCAATAATCAACCAAACACATCAAAGCTATGCTAAAAATCATGAGATATTCATCCTTTCATAATATGTGACAATTATAGCATAAAACCTCATGAAATTGCATTAATTCATCTATGGTTGATTAAATCAAAGGAAGCATGAAAATCCACCAAATTAGCTTGCTTATGGTTCAAGAAAGTGCATAAATCAATTGAAAATAAAAGAAAAAGGCTAGTGAAACTAGGCTAAGATGACTTGTCATCACCAGTTTTTTCAAAAACTCCATTTTGTGCTTTCCTTCCATTTTTGTATGTTTCCTTTCCATCCTTTAAGTCATTCCTGCCTTAGAAGATCTAAAACTTCTCAACACACAAATCACGGCATCGAATGGTAAAAAAGGGTAATTGAAATAATTATTTTTAAGCATAGGAAACATGTTTTTCACATATATCACATAATAAGAAAGGAAAAGTGAAACCGTGCAATTTACATGAATAAGTGGGTGAAGGGTTGAATAAGTCACTTAAATTGAGCACAATATATATCATAAAATATGGGTTTATCACTCCACCCTCTTGGTACTTTCTTCTTAGAATTCTTTTCTTTTCCATGAGGTGATTCACGTTTTGGAGTCTCAGTTTTTGGAAGGTTCTTGCTGAGGATCTCATATAGAGGTTTTGGTTGTGGTTCCTTCTCAACTCCTTGAGCTTGTTGCAGCACTTCTACCTCTTCCTTTTCTATCCAGCATGAGCTTGAGTGCATTGAGAGTGACTCATTAGGTGCCTCTTCCAAGTTTGGATCTCTCAGATCAATCTTCTTACACTATTCTTCTTGATTAAGATCTTGCAAACTCTTGAAGATATGAAACACTATATGCTCTTTGTGCACTCTCAGCATTAATTTTCCATTCTCAACATCTATTAATGCTCTTCCTGTAGCTAGGAAAGGTCTCCCTAGAATGATGGGAGTGCTATGATCTTTCTCTATGTCTAGAATGATAAAGTCAACTGGGAGGAAAAATTTTCTCACCTTTACCAATACATTGTCCACAACTCCAAGTGCTTGCTTAATGGATTTGTCTGCCATTTGGAGGGCTATTTGTGTGGGTTTCAATTCATGAATTTGAAGCTTCTTCATCAAGGATAAAGGCATCATATTGATGCTTGCACCAAGGTCACAAAATGCTCTCTCAATTATCATATTGCCTATGGTGCAGGGGATATGAAAGCTCCTTGGGTCCTTCCTCTTCCTTGGCAATTCTCTCTGGATGATGGCACTACACTCCCTAGTCATCACAACCATTTGTCCTTCTTTCAGGGATCTTTTCTTGGTCAACAATTCCTTTATGAACTTAGCATATAGTGGCATATGTTCAAGTGCTTCTATGAAAGGGATGTTGATGTGCAATGTCTTGAATATCTCCAAGAATTTGGAGTATTGCTTCTCTTTGTTCTCTCCCTTGAACCTTTGAGGATATGGTAGTATTGGTTGGTATGCTTTCACTGCCTCCTTCTTGGTTGACTTATCATTCTGTGTGGGAGTTTCTTGCTCCTGCTTTTGTTCGTTCACTTCTTCTTTTGAGCCTTCTTTGTTGTGCTCTTCTTGAGTAATGGCTTCTTTCTCCACCTTCTTTCCACTTCTCAAAGTGATTACTTTGCACTCTTCTCATTTGATGGCTTTTCCTGTGTCTCTTGGGTTATTTTCAGTGGTACTAAAGAATGCATTTGCTCATTTTTCACCTATCTCTGTAATTTGTTTAGCCATTTGTCCCATCTGTCTCTCAGGATTTCTCATTGAGGCCTCTTGGTTTTTGAGTGCCAGGACTTGATCTTGTCTTGCCATTTCTTGAGTTTTGATGAGTTCCTCCATCAACATTTCTAAGCTAGAGATCCTCTGAGAGTTTGGATGTGGTTGCATGGGATATGATGGCTATTGGTGAAAGTTGTTTGGGGCATTGAGATGGGTGTTTTGTGAGTTGTTGTGGGGTGGATAATATGTGTTTTGTGGGCTTTTGTATTGGTTAGAGTTGTTGAACAAATGATTGTGGTTGTTTGTGTTGCGGGAGTTGTTTTGGTTGGAGTTCCTTTGCCAAAGTTGTTGGTTTTGGTTCTCTCCCCATTTCAGATTGGGGTGGTTTCTCCAAGATGAGTTGTAGGTATCTCCATGGAAATCATTCTATCCGGCTCCTTGATTTTGCATGTACTGCACTTGTTCAGGTTGCTGTTCTTCATAACTTTCCTTCCACTATCCCCACACCATTGGTGGTTGGTTAGTTGTGCTCACTGCTGCAAGTTGTAATCCCTCCATCCTCTTTGACATCATCTCCATTTGTTATTGTAGTTGCTGATGCATCATTTTGTTGTGAGCTAATATTGCATTAACTCCTTTATGTTCAAATACACCTTTCTTTGGAACTGCTTGTCTTTCAGATGAGTAGAATACTCATTGTTGGCCACTATGTCTATGAGATCATGTGCCTCTTGAGCAGTTTTCATCATTTGCAAAGATCCTCCTGAAGAATAATCCAAAGCTTTCCTTGAAGGCATAGATAAGCCTTCATAGAAATTTTGCAGCTCCACCCATTCACTGAACATTCCTTCTGGACACCTTCTGATCAAAGCTTTATACCTCTCTCAGGCTTCATACAATGATTCTTCCTCTAGCTGCCTGAAGGTTTGTACATCAATTTTTAGCTTAATGACTCTTTGAGGTGGGTAAAATTTGGCTAGAAATTTACTCACTAGATCATCCTAAGTGGTGATGCTTTCTTTAGGGAAGGTTTCTAACCAATGTGTGGCTTTGTCTCTTAGTGAAAATGGAAATAACAAAAGCTTATAGATGTCAGGGTGGACTCCATTGGTTTTGACAGTGTCATAAATTCTTAAGAACACAGAGAGATGTTGGTTTGGATCTTCAGCAGCACTTCCTCCATACTGACAATTGTTCTGGACTAGGAAAATGAATTGAGGCTTGAGTTCGAAGTTGTTAGCATGGACATTTGGTGTTAGGATATTGCTCCCACAATTCCTTGGGTTAGGGATAGTGTAAGAGGCTAAATCTCTTCTCTGAGGCTGGCAATTGTTGTTAGCCACATCCTCAGGTGGATTCGGGATGTTACCCTCCATCTCTTGATCGTCTTCTTCCGATTCTTCTTCTCCAAGAACTCCCTTCCTTTTTCTTCTCTTCTCAATCCCAGAAATGTCCTCTCTGGTTCAGAATCAAAAGAGGTAGATGCACCTCTTCTTCCTCCTGGCATACAACACGAACAAAACCAGAAAACTAAAATGAAACACTCTACTGCTAGAGTGTGGTTAAGATTAGTTAAAATGCTTAACAAAAACAAAGAAAAAGTGCTTAATCTAGATTATCACCTACTTAATCATTGTCAATCTAAATCAATCCCCGGCAACGGCGCCAAAAACTTGATGAGGGAAAAATGATTCCACACAAACTCACTGGCAAGTGTACTGGGTCGCATCAAGTAGTAATAACTCATAGGAGTGAGGTCGTTCCCACAGGGACTGATGGATTGAGCACCTTTAGTATGGTGATGAATTTAGTTAAGCGAATATTTTATGATTTGGGGTGAAATTTGATTTACAGAAGTTAAATTGCAACGAAATGAAATGCATAAAGTAAATTGAGCAGAATATTAAATTGCAGAAGAGATAAATTGCAGAAACTTAAACTGCAAGAAATTAAAAGAGCACGAAACTTAAATTGTAAGAAAGGTAAATAACTGAAACTTAAAGTGCAAGGAATTTAAATTGATGAATCTAAATTGATAGGAAACTTAAATTGCTTAAAGAGTAAAGGGATTTGGGTGCTGGGATTCAGAATAGAACTCGAAAATGTAAATTGCAGTAAACAAAAGAACTTTCAGATGACAAAACTCAAATCACGATTTAAGTACTAAAATGGAAATGTAAAATTGTAGAAGAATCAAAATAGAGTTAAAACTTAAATCAAATTTAAATTCCTAAAAGAGAGATTGACAATTGCAGTAGAATAACAAAATAGAAAGAAAACTCAAACCTCAAATGCTCTCTTGACAAAAACAGAAAAGAAGAAATTGCAGAAGAAAGGAAATAAAACAGAAAGCTAAGATCAGATCTCTAATTCTTAGAACTATGAAAGGGAAAGTAAAAAAATTATTTCGAGATGAAGAAATTCAGCAGAATTCTCCAATCCCAAAACTCAGACCCAAGAACAGAAAAGTAAAAGTTATAGAAGAGAGAAAACCCAAAACAGAAAAGAAAACTCATATCTGATCTAAATTCTAAATTGCTAAAATGAAAACTAAAAGAGAGATCCCTAATGAAATCAAATTCCTAGCTATTTATATACTTTCCAATTATGGCTTCCAGTACTTGGAGTGGGCTTTTTGGCCTTGTATGAAGTGGATCAGAATTCAGCTTTGTTGCAGCTTCCAGGGGAACGTTGCGTTCTCAAAGTGAGCGCAGCGTTCACTTTCCCACGCGGACGCGTCGCTGACGCGTGCGCGCCCTTTTGCTTTATTTTCTCATCGACGTGTACGCGTCACCTACACGTACGCGTCATTATCAATCTTCAGCTCCCAAAGCTCGCGCGCCCCTTTAACGCGTACGCGTCCTCAATGGTTTTCACTTAGTGAGTGGTACGTTGGCTTAGTGAGCGCTACCCCACGCGTGCGCATGGGTAGCAAAATCTCAACTCATGCTTCAGCGCCAGCCACGCGTGCGCGTGATTTGTCTCAGATGCACCATCGATGCGTCCGCGTCGGGCATGCGTGTGCGTCGTTTGCAAAACTTTGCCTCCAACTTTGAATCTTGCCCGAAAATGCTGAATAGATGAACGTAGTGCTCTCTTTGAAAACGAGCGCCAGCCACTTCCAGGCGTACGCGTCATGCATGTGTACGCGTGGGTCTTTGAAAATTGCCCCTAACGCGTAAGCGTCCTGCACGCGTGCGCGTCGTTTACTGAGTGTGGCATTATTTCTTTGAACGCAACGTTATTCTGCAGTGCTCCTTCTTCCCTTCATTTTCTCACCTATAATCAACCAAACAAGCAATCAAAGTCTCACCAAAATTATAAGAATTTGCATCATTCATTCTAATCACTTAATTCTTGCATAAATCTCATGATTTTGTATAAAATAAATGATGTTTGATTGAATCACAACAATCATGAAATTCCACTCCAACCACTTACTTATTGTGCATGAAAGTGCATAAAACCTAATGAAACAAATGAAAAATGCTTGTGAAACTAGCATAAGATGACTTGTCATCACTAGTGACAACCATATCAAAATTTGATCAAAGGGTTATTTGTTGGTTTAGAACTATACTATGACATGATCTTCTATTGAGAAATTCTAGACCAACAATAATCCTAGACATCACATACGCATGGGTCGTGCTTGCGCACAACCCCAACTTTCACCCGTTATTGGACTGTTTTGAAGATCTTTTAATTAGCTTTAACTTAAGATAGATTTTACTCAATTTCATGCTCCGAGTGGTAGGTTATGGCTCGTCTAAGCAAAAAATATGTTTTTACCAATTCTACCCAGTTATGTATTTCTACCAAATTCCTCAATCCAATTCAATTCTCAAACCATCCCAAACCATTTCAAATCATTCTCAACACTCATTTATCAATTCCTACCCATTCAACACCAAATTAAACAATTCCGATACAATCAATCCAATTTCCAAAGTTTCCATCACCAAACCAATACCAACAATATAATTATCCAATCCAACCACATAATTTAACAACCAATCATAACATGACAATTATGCAACTTACCACAACTTACCAAATATGGGATGCTTCACTCTATCACGGCCTTAGGCCCAAACTCTCACATCAATAATTATAATCAGCAATTAAACCACACTATTTTATAATTTTTAGGTTTTGACTATTCAAGGTAGGGGTATTTTCTTAAACTCATTTTACTTTCAAGAATTGTTACAAGTCAATATTAATATGAAAAATATATTTTTATGATTATGTGAGTATTATGGATTGAACTAAACTATTTTTGATGGATGTGAAAATTTATTGGTTGATTTATTAAATTATTGAGAAGGCTGGTTATTCTGATTTGCTGTTTAAATTTGTTGAGTTGGTCATTGTTGGACTGATTTCTTAAAATTGGTTTATGGAATATGATAGAATGCTTTGAGATATTGGAATCGGTTTTGTTTGATTTACCGAAAATGATTTTGAGAATTGAAAATGACTTGAGATATTGAAATTGGTCTGATTTTAGAAATAATTTGAAAAAAGTTTGAGAAATGGTTTGATTGGGACCCGAGAAGGGAAGCAAAGTCTGAGTTTTAAGAGAGGTGTTGCCAAGATTTTTATGAGAATTTTGGAAGTTTTATTTTGGTTAATTTGATTGAAGAATTGTGTTCTTTGATTTTTGATTTAACTAAAGAAAAGAATTATGATTTAAGAATTTTAATAAATTTAAAGAAAAATGAGTTTCATTTGATAAACTTTATCAAAAGAGATATGTCTTGAGTAATTTTAAAGATTTTAAAGTAATTAAAATAATGAGTTTGAGGATAAATGCTTTTGGAATTTTCAATTTGGATTTTCAATTTCTAACTGGTATGGCTTTGAACCTTGTTGAAAAGTTTTAAAACTTGAAATGGTTTTGAAGTTGGTATATGATTTAACTTATTTAATTTTGAGATGACGGTTGGAGACTGTGAGGGTACTTTAAATTTGAGATTTTGATTCTTGAGGAAGTTTTGTAAGTTGCTTTGAAAAGATGTGATTGGTTGTCGCTCCCCTAAAGTTTAGAGGCCTTGCTGAAGGATTTAACTAATAAATGATTTTTTATCTTCTAAAAGAGGTTTGAACTTGAAATGGTTTGAGGTAGTTTGGAAAATTTTGATTAAGTAAGAATTGAGTTTTGAAAGAAGAATTGATTATTGGAGTTGATTTGAGACTTTTGGATTTTGGTGAAACTGAGTTTTATCAAAGAGAAAATGGATTTAACTTGTTTTTAAAAGATATTTTCATAGTTGAGCTTTCGGGGTAGATGCAAGCATTGTGGTTTCGTCCTGCTTGCTGCTGGTCGGTATTTGAGCTTCCCGAGTAATATGCAAGGATTGGGATTTTATCCATCTTGCTCCAGGATATTATTCGAGCTTTCTCGGTAGACGCAAGGATTGTGGTTTTGTCCCGCTTACTCTAGGTCGGAATTTGAGCTTCCAGGTAGATGCAATGATTGTGGTTTTTTCTCACTTTGCTCCGGGTTAGTATTTGTTGTCCCTCAGTCGCAATATGTGGTCGGACACTTAGACCTTTCCGAATAATTCCTCCAAGAAAAGTAAATTTTCCTTGGGACTACACACACTGACGGACTGTCCAGCGTACACTACCGGATATGTTGGGTTTGGCTATATAACCGACAGATGAGCTCATTGGTCATAGGGGAGGTATGCATCATTTGCATAGATTTAATTTTAATAACTTAATTAAATCTAATAACACCAAATTTCATACATTTCAACATAGGATTTCACATATAATGGGAGAAATCAACGGAAGAACATCCTCTTATCTTTTCTAATGGTACCGTGTGCAAAAATCCCGCTAAGATGTAATATTAATCCTCCCCTAAACATCAAAATCACCCTTCCTTCAATATCCTAAACCCAAACTCGAAATTAGAAGCAAACTGAGAACTAGATGGTGTAATTACCATCACTTATGTAAGATCTCAAGAAAATTTAGCAGACCCTTTAACAAAAGGTTTGTCAAGGGATAAAATAAAAAAGACTATTGCTAAAATGAAATTAAAACCTATTGTTGTTAAATGATGGGAACCCAACCTTATTTGAGTGACCACTAGTTTCAAGGTTTAATGGGTAATAACAAGTTATTTAGCAATTGGAGTACTAAGGTATAGGATTTAGTACTATTTACAATAAATTAGGAGGGTGGGTTAAAACTCTTAAGGGAATAATAATATTATTTATCAAAGAATTTTGCCTATATGAATATAGGAGTGGTGCCGCTCCAATCGAGAATTTTATAGGTTTTATTCTCGTAAATATTCATGAAATCAGGATGCAGACAAGGTCATATAAATGCTTAAAATTATAGACTCTTAAACTTGGAGAGTATAAGTAATGTGTGCGATTTTTGGTACTAGCATATGGAGTATAGGTTTAATCGATCGAATACCTATTATTTCATTAGAACTTTAAAATTTATACTAAAAGAATATTTAATTTTAGTAACACAATTTTTATGCATATACTTGTTTGACATTTAAATTTTATAAACAGTGGAGACTTGAAGGATATTTA
>NC_029788.2:72619296-72623829 GCF_000816755.2 Arachis ipaensis | reverse complement strand
GGATTTTTTTAAAATAAATATATTAATTACTGAAATATGTATTTTTTATTATTTTTACTGAAAAATATCATATTACTTATCTTGTTTACAGTGTAAATAAAATAAGTGAACATGTATCTCGTTTATGTTGTAAAAGAGATAAGGCTTGAGAAGACGTGGTCGTATCACGTATACACATGTTGTGTAACGGGCTTATCTCGTTTACAGCGTAAACGAGATACGTGTTAATTATTTTATTTACACTATAAATAAGATAAGTGGAGTGCAGACCTATATATGTATCTCATCCACAAGGGTCATTTTTACCCTTTGATTTTTCTTTTTTGGCCTTTTCTCCCAATTTTAACCCTTTTTAGTCATATTTCTGAGTTACTCGAAGAATATGGCACGTGCTGATAACTATAATGGAGACATTAACAGACTCAACGTGACTTTGAACATTGCAGGGACAGAGGACTTCGAGGTTGGTATCGTTTTTTCTTTTATGGTTATGTTAAAGCATAGATGTTACTCCCTAAGTATGATAATTTTACGTAGGTAATATGCAGTACATGTTAGGATCAATTTAAATGTCAGGATAAGATGTTAGGTACGCGTTAAGTTGGATGTTATTGATTTAGTTATTAATTAGTGTTACTAAGTGAGGCTAGGATTTCTTTAAATGGACGGATATGATGTTAGGTTTAAATGCTAGGAGATTAACAATTTATGATAAACCTAATGACATAGTGATAAACCCATATTTTATGATATATTTTGTGCTTAAATTGAGTGATTTATTCAATCCTTCACCCACTTATTCATATTAATTGCATGATTTTACTTCTCCTTCCTTATTATGTGATGTATGTGAAAAACATGTTTCCTATGCTTTAAAATTAATTATTTTAATTACCTTTATTTCCATTCGATGCCGTGATTAGTGTGTTGAGTAGTTTCAGATCTTCTAAGGCAGGAATGACTTAAAGGATGAAAAATGAAACATACAAAGATGGAAGGAAAACACAAAACGGAGTTTCTAAAGAAACTGGCATCCACGCGATCGCATGGGCGACGCGGACGCATGCCAAGCGTGAATCAACAGCGACGCGGCCGCATGACTGACGCGACCGCGTGCCTTAAGCAAAACACATATGACGCGGCCGCATGACTGACGTGACCACGTGACAAGAAAAGCTCCGAATGACGCGACCGCGTGACCCACGCGTCGTCACGCGGTCGCGTGACAGAGGCCACGCACCAGAAATTGCAGAAAACGCTCATAGCGAATTCTGAAGCCCTTTTTGGCACAAATCCAAGTCCAGAAGGCATAGACCAGAGGTTTAGCATGAAAGAAATACTAGAAACTCCAGTGGACAAGACAGAGAATGAATTCGTACTAGAACAAGTAGAAGAAGCTGTCATTACGCAAGAAGAAGAGTTGGTTGAAGATCTAGGAGACGCTGAACCTCCATGGGAATTCAGAGCTGAGGAGAACTCCGTCAAGGACGTTACAGTTGATGCCAAAGAGGACAGTGCACAATCCCCAAGGCAAGTCATTTATGAATAACTAGACAGAATAACCCAGGACACGAATTCCCTTGATGATGATAGTCACAAGTCAAGCTCTCTTAGTAATGAACTTGCATCCGCAAGTGAATTCTCTGAGATCGAAGAATCTTCCCCAATTGAATACGAAGATGATGCAAAGGTAGATTTCTCTCAACCTCCAATCTATGACTCGAGTGACGAGGAAGACACAGAAGACTTTGACCAGGACACAGATGCATTTGAAGAACCTTGCAAAGAAGTGGAGGAATTCACAGAAGAGCACAAGGGAGTAGAACTTACAGAACCACCGGAAACACCTACTCCAAGGCCATTACCACCCAATACAAGCTTCAAGTGGGTACAATCTTTAACCCTTAACTTTACTTTTTCACTTGAATACGGTTTGCTTGAAACAGATGGCCAGCTTAGAGCTCTCTGCGGCTTTAAGAGTAAGAGGGAAATGGCTCATGCTCAGAGCTGGTGCACAGGATTCAATAAGGTTCCACGCTTCAACTTGAAGTGCACGGATTGGTATCATGTTCAATTGAATGGATCTCGGAAAATGTTTGGTCACCATGGTGAGAATCTACTTTCTAAACCGCCCGGATGGAAAAGTATAGATCAAGACGGAGGCGGATCTAAAAGCAAAGTTTGGGATCCTGGAATCAATTCTGACATTCGTCATTCCGGGAGCCTAAAAATTTGTTTGAAGCTGCTCAGGAGCTTTACATGCCTAGTTTGGGACCCCGGAGGCTATTGGCATTCCAAGCATTGGTGGAGATTTTTGGATGA
Source organism: Arachis ipaensis (assembly GCF_000816755.2). Classification (NCBI taxonomy): domain Eukaryota; kingdom Viridiplantae; phylum Streptophyta; class Magnoliopsida; order Fabales; family Fabaceae; genus Arachis; species Arachis ipaensis. The sequence continues at coordinate 72,621,507 of NC_029788.2, read as the reverse complement.
ATTTAAACATAAGTCGCCATAACAGGAAGCCCCTCCAATGTCCAACTTAAGGACTTTAACTAAAAGTGCTAGGTGGGAGACAACCCACCATGGTATGATCGTTCATTTTTCAATTTTTATTTCGTTTTGTTTATTTTCAAGTTTTATTTTATTTTATAATATTGAACCTGGAATTTCGCATCGCATTCATATTAATAATTCCATTATGCATACTGCATAAAAAAAAAGGGGTGCGCGACGTGACCGCATCATCCACGCGATCGCGTCAAATGGCGTAAAATATTACCCACGCGACCGCGTCATCCACGCGGCCGCGTGACCTGGAGATCGACGTAAAGATCCAATGTCCAGAAAGTTAGGCTGGAATCATGCGGCCATTGTGCGTTTTGCACAAATGACCCACGCGATCGCGTCGCATGGATTGCATCACATCCCTAAAAGGAGACAGAGAGTTGCGCTGAAACGACGCTGGATTTGTGCGTTTAGCACAAATTCCAGCGACGCGATCGCATGCCCCAGGCGATCGCGTTATTCACTCTTTTTACCTTCCACGCGATTGCGTCATCCACGCGATCGCATCACACCCTTTTTCGCTCCAGCCACGCGACCGCGTACCCACGCGGCCGCGTGGATTCAAATTTATAACCCCCCAACCACGCGAACCCTATCAGTCGCGCCCCCCTGAAACCCTCTCCTCCCTCTCTTCCCCTCCTTCTATCCTTAGTCGTTATTTCATTATTTTCTGTTTATGTTCATGTTTAGGCTAGTTAGATATGCATGTTGTAGTGGATTTTAGGTTGTTAGGTAGCCTAGGATGTGATTAGTGGATTTTGGCCTGTTTACTTGCACTGTTCATGTTTCTGTTTTATCAAATTTGCAATTCTGCTGTTGCTGTGATGTTTGTAATGTTCATATGCTGTGATTTCTTATTTCATGCTGCTCTTTACATTGAATTTTCATGTTTATATTCCTTATATGTAATTGCAAGCTTTAATTTTAATTCATATGAACTATTTGACTGCTGTTTATTTTTCGGGACAATCCAATTTTAGCCGGAATGCTGCCCAAATTTCTGTAAAATATTTTCATTCATGTTTTGGTTTTGGCATTTTGAAATCTGCTTTCCTCTGCTTTACCCAAACCCATTCATGAATGCCAGGCACGCATTCTTATTCTCTTTGATTTCCTAGTTCATATATTGCATTTTTGATGTTTGATTCCAATTTTTGCTATTTCTATATCTATTTGAATCATCATCAACCTGTTTTCCTTGTTTGGTTATGAGTTACCTATCACTTCTAATTATGAATGCTTGTTACTTAGAAACTTATCCTTATGCCACTTACCTTAACCCATTTTTCATTAACTCACTAATTCTAATTTTCTGAAATCTTTTTTTTAATTCTAACCAAACTAACCTTTTAAAATCTTTTTTCTGGTTTTTCACTTTCTTTTAACCCTCTAACCATGGCATACTGATAATTTCTCCTACTTAACATGCCTTCTATTACATTTTGGATTGTGAATTTTTCCTTTCGAACTTTTAACTCCTATACATTCCTTAATGCGTATTTACTTAACTCATTTACCTCATTCTAATTCTCCTTTGCCACTTTGTGTTTCTTTTGACTATTTGCCTATTTGTTTTCCTATTTTTATTATATCCTGGTTTTCTGCTTTTCAGGATGTCAGATTCCCAGAGAAAGGGAAAAGGAAAGGCTACCACAGGCAAACGTAAAAGAGGAGAATCCTCTATGTCTATCATAGATCTCATGCATGACGCCTCCTGGAGGGAGAAAAACTTCACCCCGCAGGAGAAGGCCGACCAGCTGCTCCCTGCTAATGACCCAGTGAAGTTTGCAAACCGATACTGTGAGCTGAAGTATCCGATGTTTGCAAACTCCAGGAACCTATACCTGGAGAGGACTCTGAAGATCCCAGGAGAACTCCAGCAATACACCTCTGATCAGATCAAACAAAGAGGCTGGTTCTTTCTGGAGAGAAACCTGTCTGAGGTCAATGCATCTTGGGTAAGGAAATTCTACTGGAATTACTACAAGACTTCCATAGATGCAGTGAACCTTAGGGGGAAGCAGATTCTGGTCACTGAAGAGGCAATTGAAGATGTTCTGAAGCTTCTGCCTAAATCTGATCAACCGGATGGTTATCAGAAAGCTGAGGAAGACATGCGCTTTCTGAAGTTTGATTGGG
>NC_029788.2:72556663-72618818 GCF_000816755.2 Arachis ipaensis | reverse complement strand
TTTCTGGCCTTGGGCTACAGACCTCCATTCCTCACTGCTCCTGGTGACACTGCCACACCATCTGCCGGCCCCTCTTCCTCTACAGCTACACCTGCCACCACCACTGCACCTCCACCTGCCCCAGAGCCCATCTATCATCTAGTGCACTGCCTGTTTCGACGGCTTGACCAGATGGAGCGTCGCAACAAGCGATGCTATGAGCACCTGAAGCTGATGATACGATCTGGCAACATCCCCTTCGAGCCTGACACACCATCCGAGGCATCTGAGGAGGAGGCGAATGCTCCCGAGGTAGATACCCATCCACAGAGCGAGTCAGAGCAGGCAAGCACCCAGCAGGCAGCACACCATCAGGAGGCTCCGCCACAGATCCAGGCTGTAGACCCTGAGATCCCTCTTTAGTCAGCACCTCCTCCACCGCAGTCAGACCCTCATATCACCACCACAGAGACTCCAGCTACCCAGCCTTCCGGTGATGACACCCCTTCACACCCTGCTTGAGTGAGCATCAGGGACGATGCTTCATTTTAAGTGTGGGGAGGTCGCCATCTCTGGCGTTCTTTTTTTTGGTGAACCACTACATACTCTTTTTATTTATTTTGATATTTTCTGTATTTTTCTTTTTATTTCTATTTTTCAGTACTTATACATTGCTATTTTCATGTATTTATACTCTATTTCTGCATTTTGCATTTTTGGTTCATATTCTAGCCACTTAGTTTAGTTGCAATTCTAACTTGTTAGTTATAGAAATTGTGGATTGATTAGTATAGTTTACCCTTTTTTTAGCATAAGATAACTCGGAATAGATTGAAAAGAAAAAGGAAGTAAACTAGAGACTTTAACAGAATCAAAACAACCCACACCTTGTATATATAGCATTACATGTTAGTTAATTAAACAACATTTCATCAAGGAGAAACACTAGAACTTTAAAGCCACCGTAAGTTTTACATTGAGAATAATGGGAATTTTTAACTAAACACGCATGACATACATAATTGATAAATGATTTTTGAGCTAGAGAACACATAGCCTGTGAGTTTTGAGCTTAATTGTATGGTTACATTCAAACCATAATTTTTATTCCTGTGTGTTCCGCCCTTCTTTTATATTCTGGTGTTCTTTACTTTGTTTTGATCTATTTGTCCGATTATAGAATAGAAATACATACCAAGAGAGTGATTGAGGCCATTATTTGATTTTAGCTCACTTATCCCAAAATAGCCTACCCTTCACAACACCCTTGTTAGCCCCCCTTGAGCCTTTAAATCCCCTTTTATTCTATTAGCCACATTACTAGCCTTAAGCAGCAAAACAAAATAAAATCCCAAGTTGAATCCTTGGTTAGCTTAAGATGGAAAATTATGTATAGTTTAAATGTGGGAAAACCTATTGGGAACATGGATGATAAAAACAAAAGGTAGAAAAGTTGAAAAGAATAAAATAACTCAAATAAAAAGTTTTGGGAAGCATGCTCATGTAAAATAAAAAAAAATTAAATTACCATGTGCATTAAAAAAAAATTATTATTTTTCAATACTTAAATAAAGGGGACACAAAAGAATCCCCCAAATGCAAAATAAGGCAATGCACATGGGATGAAAATAAACATTAAGGCATGAGCATGTAACATCAAAAGTGAGGAAAACATGGGAAATTAGGTAAAGAAACTTTGCTTTACAACATATGTATGTTAGGTGAGATCTTAGACTAATCAAGGATTCACTTAATTAACTCACTTAGCCTTATACATATACCCTTACCTTTACCTTGGCCCCATTACAACCTTAATTAAAGACCTCATGATTTTTGGTATGTCTATATTCTATAATTGTTGATTGGTTAGATGAAGAACAAAGTTATAGAAAGAAAGAATAAAAAGAAGAATAGAGTGATTAACCCAATAAACACTGAGTGATTAGAGAGTAAACACAAAATCCAGTGAGGGTTCAATAGCTCATTAACATATATCTCTGCTTAAATTATTAATTGTCTTGCAAGTTTTTAAAATGTTTCTCTCTCCCATCTCAATTGTAAAGGCACTTTATCACTATCTAAGGTTTGGCTATATATATACATGACTCCTTGAGAATGTGAATTAATTTAACTACATGCAAGCTTTATATACAAGTGCATAAAAATTAGAATTGCATGATGCATCATTCATTTAGGGAGTTGCACTTAGATTAGATTGCATTACATGACATTCCATCACTTTAACCTTACTTTTCACCTTGGATTTAGCATGAGGACATGCTATTGTTTAAGTGTGGGGAGGTTGATAAACCCATATTTTATGATATATTTTGTGCTTAAATTGAGTGATTTATTCAATCCTTCACCCACTTATTCATATTAATTGCATGATTTTACTTCTCCTTCCTTATTATGTGATGTATGTGAAAAACATGTTTCCTATGCTTTAAAATTAATTATTTTAATTACCTTTATTTCCATTCGATGCCGTGATTAGTGTGTTGAGTAGTTTCAGATCTTCTAAGGCAGGAATGACTTAAAGGATGAAAAATGAAACATACAAAGATGGAAGGAAAGCACAAAATGGAGTTTCTAAAGAAACTGGCATCCACGCGATCGCATGGGCGACGCGGACGCATGCTAAGCGTGAATCAACAGCGACGCGGCCGCATGACTGACGCGACCGCGCGCCTTAAGCAAAACACATATGACGCGGCCGCATGACTGATGCGACCGCGTGACAAGAAAAGCTCCGAATGACGCGACCGCGTGACCCACGCGGACGAGTGACAGAGGCCACGCACCAAAAATTGCAGAAAATGCTCCCAGCGATTTCTGAAGCCCTTTTTGGCCAAAATCCAAGTCCAGAAGGCATAGATTAGAGATTATAAAGTGTGGGAATGCATCCATTCAAAGAGAGCTCGCCAATTTAGTTACTTTTCATGATTTAGATTTAGTTTTGAGAGAGGTTCTCTCCTCTCTCTCTTAGGATTTAGGATTTCTCTTAATTTTAGGAGTGACTCTCAATCCCAGGTTTAATGTTCCTTTACTTTAAGCTTCCCTTTCACTTTTATTCATTCCATTACTTTAGTTGATTATTTACTTTTGCCATTTAATTTATGAATTCTTCTATTTTCCAGATTATTTGAATTAATGCTATTTGAGGTATTTCAGATTATTATTGCTCTCTTTTATTTATGTCACCATTGCTTCCAATCTGAAGACATTTTTTATTCCAGTAAATTTACTTTTTCCCTTTTGGTCTTGGTTAAGAAAGCAGTAACTCAGGAGTTATCTTATCTCAACATAATTGATAACTGTTATCTTTGCTAATTGAACTGAACTTCAATAATCCCAACCTTTTCTTAGGAAATAAATAGGATTCGAAGATCAAACTAATTAGTCCCTTGACTTTCCTTTGCTTTAGTAAGGGTCAATTAAGTGGAATTAAGATTCAACTTTCATTATTATTGATAAGGATAACTAAGTCTAGACTTCCAATTTCTCATACCTTGCCAAAAGTTTATTTTACAGTTATTTATTTATTTTTAATTGGCATTTAAGTTATTTGTCATATTTGTTCCTCATTCTTGAAACCCCAAATTTACAATCTCCATAACCAATAATAAGAACATACTTCCCTGCAGTTCCTTGAGAAGACGACCCGAGGTTTGAATACTTCGGTTATCAATTTTTAAGGGGTTTGTTACTTGTGACAACTAAAACGTTTGCAAGAAAGCTTGATTGCTTGGTTTAGTAACTATACTTGCAACGAGAGTTTTCTATAACTTCTAAACCATCAATCTTCAGTTCTTCACATAGAATAAGTTATCTTATGGGACATTATTTATAATTAATTAAAATGTCTCTGTATAAATTTAATTAAATTACTTAAAATAGATGTTTATTAGTATAGTCATTAGTTATCTTATGACACATTTTCATGTGCATTATATACAAAGACGTTAAAGCTAATTATTTTTTGTGACATTTTGATTATTCAAGTAAATTAATTGATGTAAATAAATTCATAAATTAAGTGTTTGTACTTGTTTACTTGAGTAGTTTAGTTATAAGCCAAATTAATTCCTAATCTGGTATTTCTTAATGTTTACTAGAGGCCTCGCCTACTTCTTCCGAGGAGGACATTTCTTATACACTCCCATCGCCAAACGCCATTATCCCGTATCTGAGGGAGGCAAGGTCTGGTGATGCATTGCTACTCAGGAATTTTGTTATTGACAACCCCATGATCACAGCATTCGTCGAGCATTGGCGGCCAGAGACCCACAAATTCCATATGTCGTGGGGTGAGTGTACGATCACCCTACAGGACGTCGCATACCACCTCAGGCTACGCACCAATAGAGAGCCCATGGGTGGTTTCTTTCATGAGTTTCATACATGGTATGGTACCAGGGCCTGGGAGTTGGTTGAGAGGCTACTCGGTGCCAAGTCTCCAGCAGTCGAGCAGTAAGGAGGACAAAGGAAGGAGTCCTTTTCCTTGAAGTTGACATGGCTTAAGGATCGTGTTCGACAGATGCCGCCCAAAACTAATGACCCAGACACCCTCCGACAGTATGCGAGGTGCTATATACTATTGATGATCAGAGGTTACCTGATGTCTGGTAAGTCCAACAATCAAGCCCATCTCTGGTGGCTCCCATTACTGGATGACTATGTGAGGTGCCGTAGTCGGTCATTGGGGGTCTGCGGTGCTGCATGGACATACCACTCACTCTGCTCAGTGGCCCACCGCTCCACCACAGACATTGGTGGGTGCACCCCTTTGCTGGTTTCTTGGATATACCAGCGGTTCCCAAAGTAGTGTCCCCCTTAGTGATATATGTTCACATGTTCCCTCTGGCTATGAGGTAACTGGTTAAATTTGGTTTACTATTTTTCAATTTTTGCTTATCATTATTTATATAGATTGACTAAATGGTGGTTAATATTGTCATTGTCCACATAGTGATTGGGATGATGCAACAGAGCAAGAACCAGCACGAGCAGAGGGTCTGCAGATGACATCGGGAGTTGGACCAGTTACTCTGGGATGCGGCAAGCCATGATTAAACTTTTTTTGGTTCAATTGCGTAGATTCGTGATACTTTGTTTAGCATCTGTCACTGACACCTCTTTCAATGCGAATGTTGTATTTCACCTGGACCACATACAACGACTCTTCTCTGCAGGGTACGTGCCTACTATGGCTGAGAGTAGAGGCAGAGTGGGAGACATGGATGTCTATTATCCCCCTCGTATGTTCAACATAGTGGAGTTCTACCATTCGAACTGTGTGAAGTGTCAGTTCAATGGCAAGCAACCAGTCCCTGGGGACCCGGTCAACATGGATATGTTCCTGACTATCACTCGCCGAGGCAACGGCATATAGTGGATGACCAAGCTGTGTGATTAGTATGTGATAAGAGAATTTATGTTGATCTAGAATTCCTCAATAAAAAGAATTACTTCATTCCAAGCATAGTCTAGACCAACAATGGATTCTCCATCAAAGTTTAATTTTTGGTTGTCACAAGTTCAAGCCCAATAAACATTAACCGAGAGTATTACTCGCGGGTCATTCTCCCTAGGAATTACAATCGAGTGCTCAATTATTGGCTATGAAGAAACAAGGCGGTTTTGATGGCAATTGACAAGAAAATTAAAAGGCAAGAAAGTAAATAAGCATGCAAGGAATTAAATGAAAAGCAAATAAAGCAACAAAAATAGAATTCCAATAACAAAAAGGACTCTTGGCAAGGATTAGGGAATTGAGGTCACTATCCTTGTCTAATAACCATATATTGACAATTATGAGGGACCAAACCCATTAAGTCTACTTCTATGCTTGAAGTATGTCAAATAGGCTTTATCAACATCAACCATAAGTCCCAACTTAGCCATTAATTAGCTTAATAGTAGGTTAGTATCAATGGACATCAAATTGATCAACAAGGGACCCAAATCACCAATCCAATTAGACCCAATGACTCAAGGTCACTCAATTTCCTTAAACTAGGCCAAGAATGTAGAAAACTACTCCATTAATAGTGAAAACATTTTGTCAAACACCTAGAGTGCAATAAAGGCAAACATCATAAAATGCAAGAATTAATAAAAACTATAACCAACCCAAGCAAGAAATCAAAAATAGAAACTAAAGTAAACATCAAAAGACATAAAAACATAAAATTGCTTTAAAAGAGAATTGAAATTGACAAGATAAGTAGATAAACTAAGATACTAGAACAAATAAAAGTAAAGGAAAGCTAAATTGAAGCAAGGATAAAATCTAGATCTAAGGAGAAATTGAAATAAGAACCCTAAAACCTAGAGAGATGAGAGAGCTTCTCTCTCTAGAATTCTAACCTAAAACATGGTAAAAGCTAAACTTTGACTACTTAGTTCATCACCCCCCCCCCTCAATCCTTGGGTTCAATAGCATCAGAAAATGAGTTGGATCTGGGCTTCGATGGCTCAGAAATTGCCCCCAGCGTATTGCCTTTAAGTTGGTCACATGCTGCTTGTCACTCGTACGCATGGGTCACGCGTATGCGTCGCCTGGCAGATTTCCTTCCCGCGCGCATGCATGGGCCACGTACACGTGTTGCCATGAATTCTGCAAATACTCATTTCTTCGTGAATTCTCCACTTTGCATGCTTTTCTTTTCACTTCTTCCACCCAATCCTTGCCTTTATGAACCTGAAATCACTCAACAAACATATCAAGGCATCAAATGGAATTAAAGTGAATTAAAATTAGCAATTTAAAGGCCTAAAAAGCATGTTTTCACTCTTAAGCACAAATTAGGAGAAATTCACAAAACCATGATATTTCATTGAATAACTGTGAGATAAGTTGATAAAATTCACTAAATTCAACACAAGATAAACCCTAAAAATGGGGTTTATCAACCTCCCCACACTTAAACATTTGCATGTCCTCATGCTAAGAATAAAGAAAGACAATAAATAGGGTATGAACATTTATTTAATGCAAGTAAACTATCTATTTGCAACCTATCTACATGCATGCAAGTAAATACAAAATGTTTCTATCTACTTGGTTAAAAATGAATTAACCTCCAAGAACACATATGAACATGTAGGGCTAACATAGTACGATGATTCATGAATTCCACCAATTCAAATATCAAAATGAAGTATAAACAAACTTGCAAGAAGAAAGCTTGTGAAAGCAGGGAACAAGGAATTGAGCGTCGAACCCTCACCGGAAGTGTATCCGCTCTAGTCGCTCAAGTGTATAGTGTTGATTCACTCAATTCTCCTCTAATCATGCTTTTCAAGATTTTTTTTTTTCATCTAACAATCAACAATTATTCAATGCATGTATACATTTATCATGAGGACTTATCCATAGGTTGTAATGGGGCTAGGGTAAAGGTAAGGATGTATATAGTCAAGTGAGCTTCAAATTTGAATCTTTGATTAACCTAAGCTCTCACCTAACACACATAACAACCTATACAATTCTAATACAATACCTAGCTACCTATAATTCTCACTTTTTCACACACTCATGCATTCTTTTCAATCACAACACATATGCATTGTTATTACTTTACTTTGGGGCATTTTGTCCCCTTTTTATTGCTTTCTTTTTTTTCTTTTTCTATATTTTTTTATTTTTCTTTTGTTTTTCTCTTTTTCTTTTGATGAATTATATACAAAGGTACAAATGCATATGGTTTAAACATTTAATGCATGAGTATGTACTTAATTTCCAAGATCTTCAACAAAATACAAAAATTACTTTTATCTCAACCAATGTTCCCAAACTTAGATGATACACACACTCACTAGCCTAAGCTAATCAAAAATCCAAATTAAGGATATTTATTGTTTTTTACTTAAGGGTAGTGATGTGGTAAAATTAAGAACAAAAGGGGTTAACATAGGCTCAAAGTTGGCTAACAATGGTGGATAAAAGGGTAAGGCCATTTAGGTAAGTGAGCTATTGAAATAATGGCCTCAATCATATAAATGCATTCATACACAAAATAATGGACATAAAGAATCAAACAAATCAAAGATTACAATCATAGAAAGAGAATAATACACACAAGAATGAAAATAGTGATTATATGATGTAACCACAAAATTAGGCTCAAAACTTACATGCTTATGTGTTCTTAGCTCAAAAATATGTTCCAAAATTAATTCCTCCAAGCAAGTTCAACACAAAAAATTTTTTATTCAAATTGGTAGGGTGCTCTAAAACTGTTTCTTGGAAAAGAAATCATCACTCTAACCAAGTAGTCCTAACATAAAAATGGGTAGAATATGTACAAACTTTAACTATCATGCAATCTATCATGCAATGCAACAACTAGCTAATAAAGAAGATTAAGAATTGGTGTTGGAAAAGGAAGTAGTTACCCACGAAAGTCGGTCCTCAACCTCCCCACACTTAAAGATTGCACCGTCCTCGGTGTATTCAAAGATGAGCAAAGTGGACTAAGGTGGGTTGCTACAACCGATGAGTTCCTTCAAAAGATTGTGCGGAGGGATTTGTTGTTCGCCCCATTTAGAAGCTTTTCCTTTCCCTTCTTGGTGGCCAGCCTGAAAGGAGAGAAAAGACAGAAGAATAAGCGCAAAAACAAAGATATCAAAGCAAATAGAACATAGGCGGGGGCTAATGCCAAATAAGAGTGGGGTTATCAACTACATCGTAGCTACAACATGTAAGTGAGAAAGCAATATAAGCGAAAGGCATATCAACTAACACTTGATGCAGGAGTAAAGTTTAAAAATAAGTAAATAGCATGAAGAGAACACTCGGAAGCATCAAGTTCAAATAGGAAAGAGTGGGTCATGAAAGACAATATGAGTTCATATCAATGTAGAAAGAATACAAGTGTCATAAAAGATTAAGCATTGATGTAACAGCCCAGACCACCCGCTAGCACGATATTGTCTGCTTTGGCACACAAGGCCTCACGGTTTTGCCTTTGACGATAGAGATTATAGCCAAAGCCCCCCACACTTACTCATCAAAATGTGTCATGCTAGGGAGAGGTATCCATTGTAAGGTCACACATCAGTTGGAGAGGGGAACGAAGCATGCCTTATAAGGGTATGGATACCTCTCCCTACCATGACGCATTTTGACGAGTGAGTATGGGGGGCTTTGACTATCATCCCTACCGTGAGGCCTTCTGTGCCAAAGCGGACAATATCGTGCTAGCAGATGGTCTGGACTGTTACAGATGGTATCAGAGCCGGAGCTCGGATCGATGTGCCAGCGAGGGTGCTGGGCTCCCTTAGGGGGATGGATTGTAAGGTCCCACATCGGTTGGAGAGGGGAACGAATAATGCCTTATAAGGGTGTGGATGTAATACCCTAACCATCAAAAGTCACGCTTCCGGCTGCGCCACTCTGATAGCTCGGATATTACGATGACTCTTATACTATTTAATACTAAAATATGAGCCTGTTTAAAACTTAAACCGAACCTTTTGAAAACATACACTCATTTCCTCAAATTCGCTTAAAATCTTTAAAACCTTGGCTTCCGGATTTGAGTAATAAAATAGGATCTAAGCCAGACCGAGTCATGCAATCAATTACTCCTTTCAAAGCCATTTCCTTTACTTAAACAAAACCAGCTTCAACCCCATGATAAATTCTAAAGCGTTTCAAACTTCCCAAAAATTGTTTTAGTCTTGCCAAAATTCAAAATTCAAAGAGTACTTAAAAATTTTTCCAAAACATTTTAAAATGAAACTTGTCAATAGATGTTCAGGTTCTTTCAAAGTCACTGAAACTCCTCCGATTGAAACCCTTAAGTCAAGATCAAAGACACAACCCTTTTCGTATTTAAAACAGCCTTAAAACATAATTTCATCTAAATAACTTGCTCCCGAAAGAGATACAATACTTTTTTTAAGAAACAAGACTAAGTCACAATTTTCTTTTTGATAATTCATTTTAAAAGTATAAGTCATCCCTTTCTTAATAATTCAAATAAAATAGTAGAAGTCTTTAACTCATAATTTTCCAAATAACATTTCAATAAAGTCCCGGATTCTACCAGAATTTTGGCAGCACCTCCCTTAAAACTTGGACTCTGCCACCCTTTCCAAGTCCCATCTAAACCAATCCACAATCATTTTCAATGACTCAAAACCCAAAATCAGTTCAAAAGCAAACTAAATCCAACATTCACCTCATTTTCATATCTCAAGGAAATCGTCTCAAGATCAAATCATTGTCAACTGATTAAACTCATTTCCAAAACTTTAAGGGATCAATTCAACAACAATCCATTTATCAAAACCCAACAATAATCAAAAGTCATCTCAAGATCAAATCTTTATCAACTGATGAAAGTCATTTCCAAAACATTAAGGAGACAATTTAGTAACAATCTATTTATCAAAACTAAATATTAACCCAATCAACATATAATCACATTCATCCCAAAATAGTCAGACAATACATAAGACTTGTACAATCACTAAAAATATATCTCTCGCATCGGTATCCATTTATACTAATTCCAAATTAGAAAATTGAGATTTTAGAAAAGCCCCTACCTCAATATGCAAAACCATATCCCAAATGTGTCACAGGAACCTTCTCTTTTAACTCGAAATCACCGACAACCGCAACCCAGCTCCAAGCCACTTTTGCAGTAACCACAACAACTCTAATCGGGACATACAACAACCGAAACTCAATCTTATAGCAATTAACGCCGCAAAACTTCAACGTATGATAACAAAGTAGTTATTAAAGGACTCTTCAAAATAAATATGCTTACCGTACTCGAGGGAACCAAGTAGTAGCAACACCAATGGCGATTCTGGAAACACCAACGTGATGAGTGGATAATTTATACCCTTTTGGCATTATTTTTACATAGTTTTTAGTATATTTTAGTTACTTTTTATTATATTTTTATTAGTTTTTATGTAAAAATCACATTTCTAGACTTTACTATGAGTTTGTGTGTTTTTCTGTAATTTGAGGTATTTTCTAGCAGAAATTGAGGGACCTGAGCAAAAATCTGATTCAGAGGCTGAGAAAGGACTGCAGATGCTGTTGGATTCTGACCCTCCTGCACTCGAAGTAGATTTTCTGGAGCTACAGAAGCCCAATTGGTGCGCTCTCAATTAATTTGGCAAGTAGACATCTTGGGCTTTCCAGAAATATATAATAGTCCATACTTTTGCCCGATATTTGATGGCCCAAACTGGCGCTCAAACGCCCACCAAAGACCCTTTTTCTAGAGTGAAATGCCAGAACTGGCAGCAAAACTGGAGTTAAACACCAAAACTGGCTCCCAAGCTGGTGTTTAACTCCAAGAATGGCCTATGCACGTGAAAGCTTCAATGCTCAGCCCAAGCACACACCAAGTGAGCCCCGGAAGTGGATTTCTGCACTATCTGCACTTAGTTATTCATTTTCTGTAATCACTAGTAATCAGTTTAGTATAAATAGCACTTTTTACTATTGTATCAGGGGATTATGCTATGATCATCCTTGGACTTGGAGGTTGGCCACACGGCCATGCCTAGACTATTTTCTCTTATGTATTTTCTACGGTGGAGTTTCTACACCCCAGAGATTAAGGTGTGGAGCTCTACTATTCTTCATGAATTAATGCAAGTGCTATTGTTTTTCTTTCAATTCACGCCTACTTCTTCTCCAATATATACTCTCGTACTTAATTCAGTTAAGTCAGAATGAAGGGGTGACACGTGACAATCACCCACTATCTTCGTTACTCGCTTAGCCAAGATCCGCGTGCCTGACAACCACAAGCGGTCTACATGATGTTCAACATAGTCATTGGACGACAGCCAGAGTATATTCTCTTGGGTCTCTAATACACGGATTGAGTCCGTGAGATTAGGATCTTTGTGGTATAGGCTAGAACCAATTGGCAACCATTCCTAAGATCTGGAAAGTCTAAACCTTGTCTGTGGTATTCCGAGTAGGATCTGGGAAGGGATGACTGTGACGAGCTTCAAACTTGCAAATGTTGGGCACAGTGACAGTGTGAAAAAGGACAAGGGTCCTATTCCGACGCTAGTGAGAACCGACAGATGATTAGCCGTGCGGTAGTTGTACCTGGTATTTTTCATCCGAGACGAGAAATCCGATAGTTGATTAGCCATGCAGAGATCGTACCTGGTATTTTTCATCCGAAAGGATCATACAGCTTGCTATGGAAGGGAGCATGCATGATTGGAAGAAGACAATAGGAAAGCAGAGGTTCAGAAGCAACAAAGCATCTCCAAACGCTTATCTGAAATTCCCACCAATGAATTACATAAGTATCTTTATTTTATTTTATGTTTTTATTTATCTTTTAATTATCAAAACTCATAACCATTTGAATCCGCCTGACTGAGATTTACAAGATGACCATAGCTTGCTTCAAGCCGACAATCTCCGTGGGATCGACCCTTACTCACGTAATGTATTAGTTGGACGACCCAGTGCACTTGCTGGTTAGTTGTGCGGAGTTGTGAAAAGTGTGAATCATAATTTCGTGCACCAAGTTTTTGGCGCCGTTGCCGGGGATTGTTCGAGTTTGGATAATTGACGGTTCATATTGTTGCTTAGATTGGGTAATTTTATTTTATGTTTAAGCTTTTTATTTTTAGTTTTCAAAAAATTAAAAAAATAATAAAAAATGTTCTTCAGAGTTTTTAAGAACGAATTCTAGAGTTTCATGAGATATGTTGAAGCTTGGCTGGCTGTTAAGCCATGTCTAATCTTTTGGACTGAGGCTTCCACTTATCATTACAGGAGCCTTTGAATTCTTATCAATTTGGCTGTTGTATGTAATGTTCTGCTAAAGCTTGGCTGGCCATTTGGCCATGTCTAATTCTTTTTTACCGAAGCTTTAGACTAACATTGCACGAATCCTAGAATTCTTATTAAAAATTTTGAATTCCTTTATTTCCTTTTCCAAAATATTTTCAAAAAAAAATACAAAAAAATTTAATAAAATCATAAAACCAAAAATATTTTGTGTTTCTTGTTTGAGTCTTGTGTAAAATTTTAAGTTTGGTATCAATTGCATGTTTTAATTTTTCTTAAATTTTTGAAAATATATTCATTGTGTTCTTCTTTGATCTTCAAGTTGTTCTTGATGATTTTCCTTGTTTGATTTTTAATTTTTCTTGTTTTATGTTTTTTGTTGTTTTTCATATGCATTTTCGAATTCATAGTGTAACATTAAAAATTTCTAACTTTGGTGTCTTGCATATCTTTCCTTCCTTAAAAATTTTCAAAAATATATTCTTGATGTTCATCATGATCTTCAAAGTGTTCTTGGTGTTCATCTTGACATTCAAAGTGTTCTTGCATACATTAATTGTTTTGATCTTAAATTCTTATGTTTTGTGTCATTTTGTTATTTTTTCTCTCTCTTCATTAATTCAAAAAAATAAAAAATAATATCTTTCCCTTATTTTACTCATAAATTTCGAAATTTTGAGTTGACTTAGTCAAAAATTTTCAAAATTTAGTTGTTTCTTGTTGGTCAAGTCAAAATTTCAATTTAAAAATTCTATCTTTTCAAATATTTTTCAAAAATCAAATCTTTTTCATTTTTCTTTCATGTTTTCCGATTTTTTTTTTTTATTTTCAAAATTTTTTTCTTATTTTTATTTCATATTTTCGAAAACTTTACTAACAATTAATGATTTGATTCAAAAATTTCAAGTTTGTTACTTTCTTTTTAAGAAAGGTTCAATCTTTAAATTCTAGAATCATATCTTTTAGTTTCTTGTTAGTCAAGTCATCAACTTTAATTTTCAAAATCAAATCTTTTTAAATTTCTTTTTCAAACCTTTTTCAAAATAAATTTCAATCATATCTTTTTCAAAACTTAATTTCAAAATCTTTTTCTAACTTCTTATTTATTTTCAAAATTTATTTTCAAATCTTTTTCAATTAACTACTTGATTTTTTTTTGTTTGATTTTAAAAAGTTTTCAATTTCTTATCCTTTTCAAAACCACCTAATTACCTTTCTCTCTCTCTAATTTTCGAAAACCATTACCCACTTTTTCAAAATTCTTTTTAATTAACTAATTGTTTTAAATTTTAATTTTATTTTATTTCTTTTCTTAAATTTCGAATTCTAACTAATAATTAAAATAAAAACAAATATATTTTTCTTTTATTTTAATTAATATTCGAATACTCTCTCTCTCTCATCTCTTTCTATTTATTTTATTTATTCACTAACACTTCTCTTCTTAAAATTTGAACCCTTTCCCTCTCTCTGAGTTCGAATTCTTCTTATTCTCCCTCTACCTCATTCTTCTATTCTTCCATTCTTCTACTCATATAAAGGAATCTCTATAGTGTGACATAGAGGATTCCTCTTCTCTCTTTGTTCCCTTCTTTTTCATATGAGCAGGAACAAGGATAAGAACATTCTTGTTGAAGCTAATCCTGAACCTGAAAGGACTCTGAAGAGGAAGCTAAGAGAAGCTAAAGCACAACACTCTGGAGAGGACCTTACAGAAATTTTCAAAAAAGAAGTAGAGATGGCAGCCGAAAATAACAACAATAGTGGAGATGCAAGGAAGATGCTTGGTGACTTTATTGTACCAACTTCTGACTTCTATGGAAGAAGCATCTCAATTCCTGCAATTGGAGCAAACAACTTTGAGCTTAAGCCTCAATTAGTTTCTCTAATACAGCAAAATTGCATGTTTCATGGACTTCCATTGGAAGATCCTCATCAATTCTTAGCTGAATTCTTACAAATCTGTAACACTATTAAAACCAATGGGGTTAATCCCGAGGTTTACAGACTTATGCTTTTCCCCTTTGCTGTAAGAGACAGAGCTAGAATATGGTTGGACTCACAACCTAAAGAAAGCCTGAACTCTTGGGAAAAGTTGGTCAATGTTTTCTTGGCCAAATTCTTTCCACCTCAAAAGTTGAGCAAGCTTAGAGTGGAAGTCTAAACCTTCAGACAGAAGGAAGGTGAATCCTTCTATGAAGCTTGGGAAAGATACAAGCAATTGATCAGAAGGTGTCCTTCTGACATGCTTTCAGAATGGAGCATCTTATGTATATTCTATGATGGTCTATCTGAATTGTCCAAGATGTCATTGGACCACTCTGCTGGTGGATCTCTTCATCTGAAGAAAACGCCTGCAGAAACCCAGGAACTCATTGATGCACAGAAACTTGTCTCTCAACAAATTCCCTTCGGCAAGTATACCGAATTGTCGTCAAGTAAAAACTCACAATAGAGTGAGGTCGAATCCCACCGGGATTGACTGGTCAAGCAACTTTAATTAGAGGAATGTTCTAGTTGAGCTAAGCAAAAATTGAGTTGAGGAATTGCAGAAAATTAAATGGCGGGAAAGTAAATAACAGAAAATGTAAATGCTGGAAATAAATGGCAGAATGTAAATGGCATAAAGTAAATTGCAGAATCTTAAATGGGGATTTGGGAAGATGAGCAGAAAAGTAAATGGCAGAAAATAAAGAGAATGGGTAAGATCAGAAATGGAGGATTCATTGGGCTTAGGAGATGTTGCATTCTCTGGATCAAGTTCATTTTCATCTCTTCCTCAATCAATGCATTCATTGATCTTCTTGGCAATCTTAAGTGATTGGATTCCAATTCCTTGGCAACCCAATCTCTCTAAGCTTGAACAATTACCCAATTCCTTGACTTAATTGCTCATAGGAAGAGATGAAGTTTGGTCATTGATTATACCACATGCATTCCCAAATCAAAGTGTTGGTAGGATTATATGTCACTATATCCATCCAAACCCCAATTTGGTCCAACATGAGAAAGCATTTCTAGCATGATCTCCTCATTCCTCTTCCAATGTTCAGAGGAGATCCAATTATGGAGAGCTTCTCTTCCAAGATAGCTAACCAATTGGATGAAGAACGAAAGATTTTTAGTAAAATCAAGAGAAAAGAAAGAAGAAGAATAATGAAAACTATTATTGATCCATCAAATTACAACAGAGCTCCCTAACCCAATGAAAAGGGGTTTATTTGTTCATAGCTCTGAAAATGGAAAGAAAAAATGAAAAGTACATTCTGAAAAAATAAACTAGAAGTTGCAGAGAAAGTAAAGTATACAGAGTATAGTTCTCAAGTTCCAGATCTCCATTTCAATTCAAAACTATCCCTATATATACTACTCTTCAGATCTTCTAGTTAGCTCTTCAAGTCTTGGATATGGGCCTTTGATCTTCAGTTGAAGCAGTTACAGTCTCTAGTAGGCTCAGCTTTGCTTGCAACAAAAGTGTGAGTTAGGCATGATGGGAAGTTAGTTAGGACGTTAGTGGCGTTAACGTTAAGTGTAAATTTGGGTTCGAGAGCGTTAGTGACGATAACTTTGTCACTAACGTTCCAAACTAAATGATCCACGTTAACTTCAACGTTAGTGGTACTAACGTGACCACAAACGTGGCCTCTTAGTCCTTCGCAAATGTTATTGGCACTCACTTTTACCAATAACGTTGCTTCTTATCCCTTTCTTCCACGTTAATAATCCACGTTAGTGTAACTAACGTGGCCCTTAATGTGGGCATGCCCAAGCTTCGAGAGCGTTAGTGACAATCACCTTTGTCACTAACATTTCAAAGTGCCCCTCTTTCCCACGTTAGTTCTCCACGTTAGTGTAACTAACGTGGTCACTAACGTGGGTATGCTTGCCATCTCCAACGTTGGTGACAAAGGTGAGTGTCACAAATGTTGGCCTATAATTCATTGCTCCACATTACCCTTCACGTTAGTGGTCTTAACGTGACCACTAACATAGGCAATACAAGCTTGGCCTAGCGTTAGTGATAAAGGTGAGTTCACTAATGCTTGCGACCTCTTCTTTACCTCACGTTAGAGTCTACGTTAATTGGATTAACGTGGCTCTTAACGTGGCTTAGTGTGGCGTTAGTGGTGTTCACTTTCACCACTAACGTTGGAGATCCCCCTTTCTTCCATGTTAGTTCCCACGTTAGTGTAACTAACGTGGCAACTAACATGGGCTATGATGGTGTTCGAGGGCGTTGTTGGTGGTAACTTTTTCGACTAACGTTGCAAGCTTGCTCCCTTTCCACATTAGTGGTCACGTTAGTGAGACTAACATGGCTCCTAACGTGGCTCATCTTTGCTTCCTTTGTCCTGAAATCAAACAAACAAGGTGCATCAAAGCTTTGTTTCAAGTCATGAGATCATGCATCATCCATATTATCATTTAATTCATGCATAAATCTCATAAAATCATGTAAAGTTCACAATGTTTGCTTGAATCAAGATGTAAGTGTATATTTACTCAAAACTTGCTTATTTACTAAGAAAATGAATGAAACTATCCTAAAAGAGTAAAGAAAAAGGTCAGTGAAACTGGCCAAAATGCCCTGGCATCACAACACCAAATTTAAAGCTTGCTTGTCCCTAAGCAAGAACTGAAACATAAGAATAATGAATGAAAGAACAAGAGAAACAAGTTCTTATTACAGAAGTAAAGTTCCTTGGTTCATGGGGTTTCCTACATAGCAATTTAGGTTCATTCCTTTACTGGTTTTCAGGTTCCTATCATGCTCTTGAATACTTGCTTGATTGCATCCTATGAGATCCTTATTCCTTGATATCCCCCTTCTTTTTAGGGTTTATTGCATTTCTTAGGCTAAGTGCTCTGTGAGGGGGCGACTCTTTGAAATAAGCTTTCATCCAACACTCCCGAACCAGTTGGTTCAAGGTGCTAGGTGTTGAAACACCCCTAAGGACTTACTCCCTCAAGTCTCTCTCCCCCATACATGCACACCACAGGCATATGGTTTGTTATTTTCTTTCCTTGAGGCCTTGGTGTCTAGCACCTCTTTGGATTACTAAGTGTTCTGTAGCAAGGTTGCTCTTGATAGTGGATTTTCAGTTGATAATCTCGGGTTAGTTATCCCAAGTTACCAAGTGATGAAGCACTCCTAAAAACTTATTCATCCAAGCAGATCCTTGGTACAAGAACACCACAGACACGTCCCTCAAGATTTAAACCCTTGGTGCCTAGCCTTATTTCTTATTCTTTTTCTTTCTTTTTCCAATTCTCACTATTCTTTTTCTTTTTCTTATTAAGACCTTGTTGTTTAAATAGTCTCATAGAATGTGCTTCAAGCATAGGATTCAGAACATCTAGTTTCTTGTGTACCTTGTTGGTGAACCAACTTAGCTAACCAATTACTACACCACAAACATTAAGAACTTAATCCACAAGATGAACCTCTCTCTGGTTTTCTTCATAACATTTTTTCTTTTATTTAACTTAAAGGACAAGCATACATTTAAGCAAGATGAAAATGACAAGAGGGGACTTGGACACATAGACTTAAGCAATGAAATCTTAAAGACAGAATTGAAAATTCCTAAGCTACTATGGATGCATGTTCTATTTCATACATGATCTTCCTTATTTTAGGCTTTGAAAGAAAGAAAATGAAAAAGGAACTCCGCCACATTTTACTCATGAGGGTGCCCACGCTCTCTCCCTTGTTTGTCCTCTTTGTGTCCACTTGCGTTTCCTTGTGTTCGTGTCATTCTGGCTATTTTCCAGTCTTCTAGTGCCTTTCTTACTGATTCATAACTCTGTTCTGCTCTTTCTCTTTCTTCTCGTACTAATTCATCCCTTACTTCTTCATACCTTGTGATCCCAGGATGCAATATAGGCAGTTGTCCGACTAAGTATTCGAGCCTGGCTTGAGTGTTTATATGATATCCAGTCTCACTCATATAGACTCCTTCTGAAAATGCCCTGTATTCGTCGAAGAGATCTGTCTGTTCTATTTGTTTCCGATGCATCTCATGTATGTGCGCACCTTGATGTGCTTGGATGTTGATTAGCCTTTGAATGGCTTCTTGTTGTTGATCTTACTTTTGGTTCAGTCTATGGAAGGATTCATCCCATTGTCTTCCTTGTTCCAGTTGCTGCTCCATCAATTGCTTTTGCCACTCCCCTTGTTGATTCATCCATCTAGAGAATGATTCTTCTTGGCGATCCATCATTTGTAGTTGGAGCTCCTTCTGTGCCCCTCGATTCTCTAAATATTTCCTAGACAAGCCATCAATGGCTTCTTGTAATTGGTGCATGTTCAAAGTGGTTGTGGCTTGCTCCTCTGGGTCTTGTTCTTCTACAGCTTAATGGGCTACCCTCTTTCTTAGCCTTCGTTGAGGTAGGGGAGATGCAATAGCATGCATCCGTCGAACAGTGATTGGGATGCCAACTTTATCCATTCGGGGTTTTCATCTTTGAACACCACCCCAACCCTGTCGCACAGACGGAAAATGGTGCTGGGGTAGCCTAACCTTCCTCCAGAATTACTTTTCTCAGCAAACTTCCGAATGCCTTGAGCTATGAGTTTATGAACCTTGATCTCTCCCCCTTTGAGTATACATTGAACCATTGTTGCTCTCTTAAGGTTTACCTCTGAGTTGTTTCCGGCGGGGAGGATGGATCTCCTTACAATTTCGAACCACCCCTTTGCTTCAGGAGTGAGATCCCCTCTCTTAAGGAATTTGGGCTTCCTATCAGAATCTCGTACCCAATCAACTCCTTGTATGCAGATATCTTGCACAATTTGGTCATAATTGGGACTGCTATCTATTCTGGATTGATAGCTTTCTTCTGCAAATAGTATGGTTCGTAGCTTTAACGGTCTTATGATGCTCATGGGACTGAAATCCACCGTCACCTCTCTTACAAAGCTTATATAGGGCTCGTCTGCCTTATCATACCTGACTGCGTTTGCATAAAACTCTCTTACAAGAGTTGCGTTTACTTTTGTGACCGGATCAGTGAGGAGCTCCCATCTTCTCTTTTCCACCTTCTCTGCAATTTTGGAGCACTCAGTTTTCTTGACTTGAAAGCCTAGCTCATATATGATCTCCTTATCAG
The DNA here is from genome assembly GCF_000816755.2 of Arachis ipaensis. NCBI lineage: Eukaryota > Viridiplantae > Streptophyta > Magnoliopsida > Fabales > Fabaceae > Arachis > Arachis ipaensis. Next base: position 72,598,924 of record NC_029788.2, on the reverse strand, counting down.
CCATCCACCCAAATTGTAATGCATGGTGAAAGGTTCTAAATTTCTTCACATCAAAAGGGCGTTGCTCCATGGGCTCCTTCCTTTTTCTTCTTTTTTGATATGTGAAGGTGTTGAAGGGTATGGATAGATGATGGAATTTGGCTGGGTTAGGATAGGGTGTAGCTAAGGGAGTGGGTGAGAGTGCTTTTGATGGAATAAGAGGTGTTGAAGGTGTGTTCCAAGAGTAAGGAGTATGAAGAAAGGAGAATTGGAATGTGAAGAGGTACGGAATAAGAGCCACTTATATGGAGAAGTGGTGAGTAAATGAAAAGTGTGAATTGATGGTATAGGCTAATAATGGACGGTTGGGGTTTGGCATGAGGTGAGCACAAGGATCACCACTTTTATGATGGGGTTGGTTCGATTTCCAAGGGTGTCATTCTTCCAATGTTGCATGGAAACATTTCCCAATGCATTCCCTTTGAAGACATGTGTATAAACCCCCCTTGTGAAGTGGCCGGACCCTCTTCTTCATTTGTCCCATCATTTCCTTTCAATCCTTCCTTTCATTTCTCCTACAGGATAAAAGGAATATAATTAATGTATTTTGGATAGTGGCGGCAAGAATTAAAAAAATGGAATAACTACTTTTTAAAAAATTTTTGTTTTTAACTAACTAAGTGCTATTCATGAATACAACCCAACTTACTGATTAATTGTCCATGTATGTAACATTGGTGACACCAAACTTAGTTTGTGGCCATGTGGTGTAAAAAGAGTTGTTCAAGGCTCTAAGAGTAACAAGATATGAATTGCATTTATGTCCTCTTAGTGTGCCTTGAACACCAAACTTGTTGTTCACTATATGTTGCATATAAGGATTCACTTAAGTGTTTGTCAAAGTTGATTTGGAATTCATGAACCTTGCTTTATTAACTACTTTAAGCCCTAAAAAGATATAAAACATGGGTTGCCTCCCATGAAGCGCTTCTTTAGTGTCATTAGCTTGACGTTTTACCTTAGTCAAGGTGGTTGGTAATGCTTCAAATCTTCCCCTCTCGCAGTGAATCTATCTCCGTTGACTCCATTAAAAACCTCCACATGTTCCAAGGAGAGAATTCTACTGATGGTGAAGACTTTAGGCAGCTGAGATGGAATGGTGGGTAGATGAGGTGGAATAACTGGGAAATGAGCAGAAATTACTTTATCCCCTAGAGAGAAGTCCTCTATAGGGATTTTCTTGTTCCTCCATCCCCTTAGTGCTTTCTTCCTTGTTTCTTTCAATGCTCTCCTGCTCCTTGTGGCTTCTTTTCCCAGGGAGATTTTATTGCTAGTCTCATATGACTCTTGTGGGTTTAGCTCCTCTTGGGTTTCCTTTAGCTGCTGTGCCTTCTGATTGTATTGTTCATCAACCAAAGGGGTTCCCAGGGGTATTGTTTGTGCTTCAGTGCTTGTTTCTTCCACCAGTGCCATATTGTGATCTCCCCTTGATTCCTTAATTTCTTGATCTGCTTCTTGTGAGGGTTTGAAGACATTGAAGGTAAGTTGTTCATCATGTATCCTCAATATTAGCTCTCCTCGCTCCACATCTATAACTGCTCTGGCTATGGCTAGGAATGGTCTTCCCAATATGATTGGATGGAGGTGACTCTCTTCCATTTCTAAGATAACAAAGTATGTGGGAAAGAAGTAGTTTCCAACCTTTACCAACATGTTTTCAACCACTCCTACTGCTTGTTTTTTAGTTTTGTCAGCCAGCTTGATGACTACGTCTGTGGGTATTAGCTCATTGATATGAAGCTTCTTCATGAGGGATAAAGGCATTAAGTTGATGCTTGCTCCCAGGTCACAGAGTCCTTTATCAATCCTTGTTTCTCCTATAGCACAGGGGATGTAAAAACTCCCTGGATCCTTCCTTTTTGTAGGCAACTCTGGTTGAATGAGAGCACTGCACTCCTTATTCATCACTATTGTTTGCCCTCCTTTGAGTGAACTTTTCTTGGTCAGGAGCTCTTTCATACACTTAATGTATGAGGGCATTTGTTGGAGAGCCTTGATGAATGGTATGTTTACATGGAGAGATGCAAACATGTTGAGGAACTTGGAATACACTTTCCTTTCTATACCACCTTTGAGTCTATGGGAAAAAGGTGCATATGGGTTCAGAATCTCCTTCTCCCTTAACTCCTCCCTCTGTGTGGAGTTGGTTTCTTGGTCACTATCTTCTTACTTCTCTACTGGAATATCTCAAGAGTGTTCTAATAGTTTGTTTAGTTCTTCCTCAGTCCCCTTATCACTTATAGTGACCATTTTGCATTCTTCCCATCTTACTTTCTTTACTTCACCTCTCGGGTTTTTCTCTGTGTCACTTGGGAAGCTGTCAATAGGTTTTGGAATCTTTTCAGAGAGGTATCCCACTTGAAATTCCAGCCTCTTGATGGTGTCTCCCTGGTTTTTGATATTGGCTCGCACCTCCTCCTTGAACACCTTGTTGTCTTGGATTTCCTTGCATATGCCTTCAAGTAGAGTCTCAATCCTTGAGAGCCTATCTTTAGGTGGTGATGGTGGGTTGAGATTGGAGGGATGAGAAGGGCCATTTTGGTTTTGATATGGATGTTGGGAGGTATTGTTGGGTGGGTGTTGATATGATCTCTATGTGGAATGTCGGTGAGTTGCATTGTTGTTGGGGTTGTAACGTCTCTGATCTAGACCTTGATCCTGTTGATTTCCCTACCCGAAGTTTGGGTGGTTCTTCCAACCAGGATTATAAGTTTTGGAGTATGGATCATGGGTCTGCCTAGGTGAGTTCCCAATATAATTGGCTTGTTCCCGGTCACCCTCGTCCTCTGCATTCACTCCTTCTTGAGCTTCTGATGAGGTGGTGACTGCTGCCACTTGGTTCCTTTCCATCTTCTTGGTAAGGTCAGCCAGCTGCTTGGTGATCATCTTATTTTGAGCCAGCAATGCATCCATGTTGTTCAGCTCCATTACTCCTCTAGTATTGCCCCTTTCAGAAGCATAGAAGTAGTCATTCTCAGCTACAGTCTCTATGACATCTATGGCTTCTTCAATGGTCTTCTTCTTGTTCCGAGATCCCTCAGATGAGTGGTCCACTGCCTTCTTTGATTCATAAGAAAGACCCTCATAGAAATGTGTAACTGCACCCATTCATTGAATATATCTGGCGGGCACCTTCTTGTCAAGTCCTTAAACCTCTCCCATGCTTCATAGAGAGTTTCACCATCTTATTGCCTGAAGGTTTGTACCTCAGCTCTCAACCTGTTGATTCTTTGAGGAGGATAGAATCTCGCCAAGAATTTGTTTACCACATCTTCTCAGGTTGTCAGACTCTCCTTCGGAAAGGATTCTAGCCATTTAGATGCTTTATCCTTGAGTGAGAAGGGAAACAGAAGCAGCCTATAAGTGTCAGGATGAACACCATTAGACTTCACAGTATCACATATCCTTAGGAAGGTGGTGAGATGTTGATTGGGGTCTTCTTAGGCACTTCCTCTGAATGCACAGTTGTTCTGAACGAGGGTGATGAGCTATGGTTTTAGTTCAAAGTTATTGGCATGTATGGTTGGCTTTTGGATGCTACTTCCACAGTTTCCTGGGTTTGGATTGATATAAGAGCCTAGAACTCTTCTCTCTTGCCCAGCATGATTCACTGGACCTTCTCTGGCATGGTTGTGAGCCTCTTCTTCATGGTGGTTCTCCATATTCTCCTCCATGTCTGGTTTAAAATACTCTTCCTCTTGCTTCCTTCCTTAATCTAAGGAAGGTTCTCTCAGGTTCAGAATTAAAGGAAGTTGAAGCCCCGCTTCTTCTACCTGTCATACAACCAACAAGGCAAAAAGCAAGAGAGAAATTGAATGGAAATTACTCTTGTTAGAATGGCTGTTAGTGTGAGTGATGCAATATATCAAACAGTTAGTGGGTTAGTTAACTGACTTGTAAACAATGATGAAAAACACAACAAATGGGTAAGGGATAAAGGAAGAAAATAACTAAAACTAAAAGTAAATCACTCAAATGGAATTAAACAAAACAAAAGAAAAATGCTCAATCTAGTTATCCTCCAACTTAATCATTGTCGATACAAAATCAATCCCCGGCAATGGCGCCATAAACTTGATGCACGAAAACTTGTCTCTCAACAAATCTCCCTTCGGCAAGTATACCAAATTGTCATCAAGTAAAAACTCACAATAGAGTGAGGTCGAATCCCACAGGGATTGATTGGTCAAGCAACTTTAATTAGAGGAATGTTCTAGTTGAGCTAAGCAGAAATTGAGTTGAAGAATTGCAGAAAATTAAATGGCGGGAAAGTAAATAACAGAAAATGTAAATGCTGGAAATAAATGGTAGAATGTAAATAGCATAAAGTAAATTGCAGAATCTTAAATGGGGATTTGGGAAGATGAGCAGAAAAGTAAATGGCAGAAAATAAAGAGAATGGGTAAGATCAGAAATGGGGGATTCATTGGGCTTAGGAGATGTTGCATTCTTTGGATCAAGGTCATTTTCATCTCTTCCTCAATCAATGCATTCATTGATCTCCTTGGCAATCTTAGGTGATTGGATTCCAATTCCTTGGCAACCCAATCTCTCTAAGCTTGAACAGTTGCCCAATTCCTTGATTTAATTGCTCATGGGAAGAGATGAAGTTTGGTCACTGATTATACCACATGCATTCCCAAATCAAAGTGTTAGTAGGATTATATGTCACTATATCCATCCAAACCCCAATTTGGTCCAACATGAGAAAGCATTTCTAGCATGATCTCCTCATTCCTCTTCCAAGGTTCATAGGAGATCCAATTATGGAGAGCTTCTCTTCCAAGATAGCTAACCAATTGGATGAAGAACGAAAGCTTTCTAGTAAAATCAAGAGAAAAGAAAGAAGAAGAATAATGAAAACTATTATTGATCCATCAAATTACGACAGAGCTCCCTAACCCAATGAAAAGGGGTTTAGTTGTTCATAGCTCTGGAAATAGAAAGCAAAAATGAAAAGTACATTCTAAAAAAATAAACTAGAAGTTGCAGAGAAAGTAAAGTATACAGAGTATAGTTCTCAAGTTCCAGATCTCCATTTCAATTCAAAACTATCCCTATATATACTACTCTTCAGATCTTCTAGTTAGCTCTTCAAGTCTTGGATATGGGCCTTTGATCTTCAGTTGAAGCAGTTACAGTCTTTAGTGGGCTCAGCTTTTCTTGCAACAAAAGTGTGAGTTAGGCATGATGGGAAGTTAGTTAGGATGTTAGTGGCGTTAATGTTAAGTGTAAATTTGGGTTCGAGAGCATTAGTGACGATAACTTTGTCACTAACGTTCCAAACTAAATGATCCACGTTAACTTCAACGTTAGTGGTACTAACGTGACCACTAACGTGGCCTCTTAGTCCTTCACAAACGTTATTGGCACTCACTTTTACCAATAACGTTGCTTCTTATCCCTTTCTTCCACGTTAATGATCCACGTTAGTGTAACTAACGTGGCCCTTAATGTGGGCATGCCCAAGCTTCGAGAGCGTTAGTGACAATCACCTTTGTCACTAACGTTTCAAAGTGCCCCTCTTTCCCACGTTAGTTCTCCACGTTAGTGTAACTAACGTGGCCACTATTGTGGGTATGCTTGCCATCTCCAACGTTAGTGACAAAGGTGAGTGTCACTAACGTTAGCCTATAATTCATTGCTCCACGTTACCCTTCACGTTAGTGGTCTTAACGTGACCACTAACGTAGGCAATACAAGCTTGGCCTAGCGTTAGTGACAAAGATAAGTGTCACTAACGCTTGCGACCTCTTCTTTACCTCACGTTAGAGTCCACGTTAATTAGATTAACGTGGCTCTTAACGTGGCTTAGTGTGGCATTAGTGGTGTTCACTTTCACCACTAACATTGGAGCTCCCCCTTTCTTCCACGTTAGTTTTCACGTTAGTGTAACTAACGTGGCAACTAACGTGGCAACTAACGTGGGCTATGATGGCATTCGAGGGCGTTATTGATGGTAACTTTTTCCACTAAAATTGCAAGCTTGCTCCCTTTCCACGTTAGTGGTCACGTTAGTGAGACTAACGTGGCTCTTCTTTGCTTCCTTTGTCCTGAAATCAAACAAATTAGGTGCATCAAAGCTTTGTTTCAAGTCATGAGATCATGCATCCATATTATCATTCAATTCATGCATAATTCTCATGAAATCATGTAAAGTTCACAATGTTTGCTTGAATCAAGATGTAAGTGTATATTTACCCAAAACTTTCTTATTTACTAAGAAAATGCATGAAACTATCCTAAAAGAGTAAAGAAAAAGGTCAGTGAAACTGGCCAAAATGCCCTGGCATTACTCATTGAGATGGTTGCAAATAACCAGTTCATCTAAACTTCTGAAAGAAATCCTGTGAATAATGGGATAACTCAGAAAAAAGGAGTTCTTGAGATTATAATTTGAATGCCATATTGGCTCAGAACAAAATATTGACTCAGCAATTCAATATGATTTCTCAGAATCTGACTGGATTGCAAGCTGCATCCGGCAGTACTAAAGAAGCTTCCTCTGAAGAAGAAGCTTATGACCCTAAGAATCCTGCAATGGAAGAGGTGAATTACATGGGAGAATCCTATGGAAACACCTATAATCCTTCATGGAAAAATCATCTAAATTTCTCATGAAAGGATAAACAGAAACCTCAACAAGGCTTCAATAATAATAATGGTGGGAAAAATAGGTTTGGCAATAGCAAGCCTTTTCCATCATCTTTTGAGCAGCAGACAGAGAATTCTAAGCAGAGCCTCTCTGACTTAGCAACCATAGTCTCTGATCTATCTAAGACCACTCTAAGTTTCATGACTAAAACAAGGTCCTCCATCAAAAATTTGGAGGCACAAGTGGGTCAACTAAGTAAAAGAGTTACTAAAATCCCTCCTAGTACTCTCCCAAGCAATACAGAAGAGAATCCAAAGAGAGAGTGCAAGGCCATAAATATAACCAACATGGCCGAACCTATAGAGGAGGAAGAGGCAGTGATTTCCAGTGAGGAAGACCTCAATGGACGTCCACTGACCCCTAAGGAGTTCCCTAATAAGGAACCAAAAGAATCTGAGGCTCATACAGGGACCATAGAGATTCCACTGAACTTACTGTTGCCATTCATGAGCTCTGATGAGTATTCTTCCTCTGAAGAGGATGAAAATATTGTTGAAGTGCAAGTTGCTTAGTATCTAGGAGCAATCATGAAGCTGAATGTCAAGTTATTTGGTAATGAGACTTGGGAGGATGAACCTCCATTGCTCATCAATGAACTAAATGCCTTGGTTCAACAGAAATTACCTTAGAAGAAACCGGATCACGAAAAGTTCTTAATACCCTGTACCATAGGCACCATAACCTTCGGGAAGGCTCTTTGTGACCTGGGGTCAGGAATAAACCTCATGCCACTCTCTGTAATGGAGAAACTGGGAATCTTTGAGGTACAAGCTGCAAGAATCTCATTAGGGATGGCAGACAAATCAATGAAACAGGCTTCCGGACTTGTAGAGCATGTTTTAGTAAAGGTTGAAGGCTTGTACATCCCTGATGATTTCATAATCCTAGACACTGGGAAGGATGAAGACGAATCCATTATCCTTGGAAGACCCTTCCTATCCACAGCAAGAGCTGTGATTAATGTGGACATAGGAGAGTTAGTCCTTCAATTGAATGAGGACTACCTTGTGTTTAAGGCTCAAGGATCTTCTTCTGTAACCATGGAGAAGAAGCATGAAAAGCTTCTCTCAATACAGAGTCAAATAGAGCCCCCACACTCAACTTCTAAGTTTGGTGTTGGGAGGCCACTATTAAGCTCTAAGTCTCTGTGAAGCTCTCTAAGAGCTCACTGTCAAGCTATTGACATTAAAGAAACGCTTATTGGGAGGCAACCCAATGTTATTTAATTATATTTATATTTATTTATATTCTATTGTCATTTTATGTTTTCTTTAGGTTGATGATCATGTGAAGTCATAAAAACAGCTGCAGAATTAAAGCAAAATCAAAAACAACATCAAAAATAGCACACCCTGGAGGACAGGCTTACTGGCGATTAAATGCCAGTAAGGATAGCAGAATGGGCGTTTAACACCCAGTCTAGCAGCATTCTGGGTGTTAAATGCCAGAAATGGCAGGCAAATTGGCGTTTAACACCAGAAAAGGGTGTCTGGTGTCTGGCTGACGTAAAATGCCAGAATTGGCAGACAGACTGGCGTTTAACGCTAGAAAAGGGTGTCTGATGGGCATTAAACGCCAGAAAGGGGCATCAGCCTGGCGTTTAACGCCAAAAAAGGTAGCAGAGTTGACGTTAAACGCCAGAAATGGCACACAGAGGGCGTTTAAATGCCAGAAAGGTGCAGGGAGCAGAATTCCTTGACACCTCAGGATCTATGGACCCTACAAGATCCCCACCTACCACACCTCTTCTTCTCTCTTCTTCACCCCTTTCCATAAGACTCTTCCCCAAATATCCTTGACCAATCACATCAATACCCCTTCCCCAAATACCATTCACCTATTAAATCCTACCCTCTTCCCCATAATCTCTTCACAACTCACATCCCTCCATCATAAAACCCCACCTACCTCACCATTCAAATTCAAAACATGTCCCTCCCAAACCCAACCCCTCATACACGAATTACCCGTCTCTCTTACCCTATAAATACCCCTCCTTACCACCTTCATTTTCACACATCATACACACTTAAACCCCCTTGGTCAAAACCAACCTTCCCCTCCATCTCCTCCATTTCTTCTTCTTCTACTCCTTTCTTTCTTCTTTGGCTCAAGGACGAGCAAACCTTTTAAGTTTGGTATGGGAAAAAGCTCTGCTTTTTATTTTTCCATAACCATTAATGGAACCTAAGACTGGAGAAACCTCTAGAAAGAGGAAAGGGAAGGCAATTGCTTCCACCTCTGAGTCATGGGATATGGAGAGATTCATCTCAAAGGTCCATCAAGACCACTTCTATAAAGTTGTGGCCAAGAAAAAGGTGATTCCCAAAGTCCCCTTCATGCTCAAAAAGAGTGAATATCCGGAGATCCGACGTGAGATTCAAAGAAGAGGTTGGAAAGCTCTCACCAACCCTATCCAACAAGTTGGAATCTTAATGGTTCAAGAGTTCTATGCTAATGCATGGATCACTAAGAACCATGATCAAAGTATGAACCCGAACCCAAAGAATTGGCTCACAATGGTTCGGGGGAATTACTTGGATTTTAGTCCGAAAAATGTGAGGTTGGCATTTAACTTGCCAATGATGCAAGGAGATCCTCATCCTTTCACTAGAAGGATCAACTTTGATCAAAGGTTGGACCAAGTCCTTATGGACATTTGTGTGGAAGGAGCTCAATAGAAGAGAGACTCAAGAGGCAAGCCGGTTCAATTAAGAAGGCTTGACCTCAAACCCGTGGCTAGGGGATGGTTGGAGTTCATCCAACGCTCTATCATTCCTACTAGCAACCGGTCTGAAGTTACAAAAGACTGGGCTATCATGATCCATAGTATCATGAATGGAGAGGAAGTAGAAGTTCATGAGATCATACCTCTAGAACTATACAAGGTGGCGGACAAGCCCTCCACTTTGGCAAGGTTAGCCTTCCCTCATCTCATCTGTAACCTATACAATTCAGCTGGAATTGTCATAGAGGAAGACATCCTTATTGAAGGAGACAAGCCCATCACTAAGAAGAGGATGGAGCAAACAAGAGAGCCCACTAATGACACGTCATCATGTCATGTTTTTCTATGCTTTTTCATACAAGAAATTGATGATTTGTGCTTAAATATTGAATACTTTTGTGCTTAATTGGTATATTTCTTTGATCTTTTGATTTTATAAATTTTGTAGGAAATAAAAAGAAAAAAAAGCAAAAAATCACAAAATAAGCTAAAAAGAAGAAAAGAGGAATTTTGGGGCATATTTTGGAGTTGAGGCACACTTTGGAGCCTTAGGCCACGCTTTTAAAAGCAAAAGCATGGCCCATGACCATGGAGCCATGGCATTTAATGATGCCTCATGCATGCATTATTAATAATTAAAGCATGCATGCATGAAAGTTTCATTACTAATGCTCATTTGGCAAATCAAGTTACGTTAATGCATAAAGTAAACATATGCATGCATGCATTTGATTATTAATTAAAATGTAATGAAAGCATGCATGAAGCGTTAATTAATTATGCCAATTGGCAATTGATAATGCATTACATGCTTGCATTAGTTTCTACGATTAATGCATTAGCACTTTTAATGAAAGCATGCAATATAAAGCAATGAAGCGCTATGTTCAAAGATTTGAACGGAATGCTCAAGGGAACCAAGGGACGCTCAAATAATTGAGCGCTACGTTCAATGATTAAACATTTTCGGGCCCTCCCCCGTGAAGAAAAGTGAAGTGCGCACAAGGCAGCAAAGGGGCGCTACGTTCATACATCCAACTGAGAGCTACACCAAAAGGGAATGCCAAGGGAAGCAAAGGCCCACGCCAAGGATCGAAGAGGGAATCAAGCGCCCAAGGAATAGCACTCACTAAGGGAGCGTGACATTCACTAAGTGAACGCTGGAGGAGGCCACATGCACACAAGGAGCTAGTGAGCGCTCAGTTCACTTACCCAACGGAGCGCTCCACTGGAAGCATGCCCCAACCCATTTTTAAACAAATCCCTCCTGACCCAAGCCACCAAGCACCTCAAAACCAAATTAACCCATTTCATTGAAGCCCCAAAGCAAGCAAAGCCCATAGACATCACTCAAAGGCACAAGACACAGATAAGCTAGATTAGGAATTTCATTTTGTAATTTGTTCTTAATTTCAATTTCATTTTCATTTTTGAAAAAGCCTATAAAAAGGCATTTGTTCCATTTTTAGAAGGAGGCTAGCTCTGCTAGAGAGCATTAGGAGTAGTGTAGAATAGAAATTCCTCTTTGAAACACTTTCAATTTTCTGCACTTTTACATTTCAAGTATTGAATTCAAATTGGCTTATGCAAGTTTCAAATTCCTTCTCTGCTACAAATTTTCCTTTCTGCAATGTTACAATTCAATTTACATGAGCTTGATTTTAATCTTCTGTTCTCATTGCTCTCAATTTACTTTCCTGCATTTTAATTCCTCTGCAATTGTTCCAAGATCTACTACTTCATTTAATTTCTAGCACCCAGCCCCCTTTACATTTTGCTACAATTTACTTTTCTTGCTCTCTAAGCTTCTGTCCAATCTACATTCTGCTGATTTACACTTGATACAATTTACATTTCCTGTTCTTTAAGGTTTTGTCAATTTATTTCCTGCAAGTGAGATCTGCTGCAATTTTACTTTCCTTGTCATTTAAGCTTCATCTAATTTACATTCTGCTCTTTACTTTCATTGCAATTTACTTTCTGCATCTTTAAATTCCAAGCAATTTCCTTTCTGTTGGTTACCTTTCACTTAATTCACCAATGTTAGCTTGACTAAACTAATCACCCACTAAAGTTGCTTGATCCATCAATCCCTGTGAGATCGACCTCACTCTAAGTGAGTTTTACTACTTGATGCGACCCGGTACACTTGCCGGTGAGTTTTGGTGTGGAATCTAATTTTTACCCATCACCCACTCATGGACCTCAACAAGAGCATGAGGAAATTCCTCATCAAGAAATCCCTAAGTTGCCTTAAGGGATGCACTTTCCTCCACACAACTATTGGGAGCAATGGTATGCGAAATCGTTACTCAGGTTGTAAAATTTGTTGTTCGTTCTCTCCCTGACAATGGCGCCAATAACTGGTGCACAATACCATGGTCCAAACATAACTTCACAACTTCGCACAACTAACCAGCAAGTGCACTGGGTCATCCAAGTAATAAAACCTTACGTGAGTAAGGGTCGATCCCACGGAGATTGTCGGCTTGAAGCAAGCTATGGTCACCTTGTAAATCTCAGTCAGGTGGATATCAAATGGTTATGGAGTTTTCGAATAATAATAATAAATAAATAGAAAGTAAAGATAGAAATACTTATGTAATTCATTGGTGAGAATTTCAGATAAGCGTATAGAGATGCTTTCGTTCCTCTGAACCTCTGCTTTCCTGTTGTCTTCATCCAATCAGTCTTACTCCTTTCCATGGCAAGCTTTCTATAAGGGCATCACCGTTGTCAATGGCTACATCCTATCCTCTCTGTGAAAATGGTCCGAATGCTCTGTCACGGCATGGCTAATCATCTGGAGGTTCTCGATCATACTGGAATAGGATTTACTATCCTTTTGCATCTGTCACTACGCCCAACACTCGCGAGTTTGAAGTTCGTCACAGCCATCCCTTCCCAGATCCTACTCGGAATACCACAGACAAGGTTTAGACTTTTTGAATCTCAGGAATGGCCATCCATGGGTTCTAACTTATACCACGAAGATTCTGATTAAGGAATCCAAGAGATATTCATTCAATCTAAGGTAGAACAGAAGTGGTTGTCAGGCACGTGTTCATAGGGAATGATGATGACTGTCACGATCACCACATTCATGTTGAAGTGCAAATGGATATCTTAGAAGCGGAATAAATTGAATTGAATAGAAAACAGTAGTACTTTGCATTAAATCATGAGGAACAGCAGAGCTCCACACCTTAATCTATGGAGTGCAGAAACTCTACCGTTTGAAAATACATAAGTGATAATGGTCCAGGCATGCCCGAATGGCCAGCCCCCAAACGTGATCAATATGATCCAAAGTTGAACTAAAAATCATAAGATGTCTAATACAATAGTAAAAGTCCTATTTATACTAAACTAGCTACTAGGGTTTACAAAAGTAAGTAATTGATGCATAAATCCACTTCCGGGGCCCACTTGGTGTGTGCTTGGGCTGAGCTTGAAGTTTACACGTGGAGAGGTCATTCTTTGAGTTGAACGCCAGTTTGTAATGTGTTTCTGGCGTTCAACTCTGGTTTGTAACGTGTTTCTGGCGTTTAACTCCAGACTGCAGCATAGAACTGGCGTTCAACGCCCTTTTGTGTCATCTAAACTCGGCCAAAGTATGGACTATTATATATTGCTGGAAAACCCTGGATGTCTACTTTCCAACGCAATTGGAACCGCGCCATTTTGAGTTCTGTAGCTCCAGAAAATCCACTTTGAGTGCAGGGAGGTCAGAATCCAACAGCATCAGCAGTCCTTCTTCTACCTCTGAATCTGATTTTTGCTCAAGTCCCTCAATTTCAGCCAGAAAATACCTGAAATCACAGAAAATCACACAAACTCATAGTAAAGTCCAGAAATGTGAATTTAACATAAAAACTAATAAAAACATCCCTAAAAGTAACTAGATCCTACTAAAAACATACTAAAAACAATGCCAAAAAGCGTATAAATTATCCGCTCATCACAACACCAAACTTAAATCGTTTCTTGTCCCCATGCAACTGAAAATCAAATAGGATAAAAAGAGAATATACTATAAATTCCAAACTATCAATGAAACATAGCTCCAATCAGATGAGCGAGACTTGTGGCTTTTTGCCTCTTGAATAGTTTTGGCATCTCACTTTATCCATTGAAAAAGTCCCCAATTAGAGGTGTCCAGAGTTCTTAAGCACACTCTTCTTTCTGCTTTGGACCTTGACTTTAACCGCTCAGTCTCAAGTTTTCACTTGACACCTTCACGCCACAAGCACATGGTTAGGGACAGCTTGGTTTAGCCGCTTAGGCCAGGATTTTATTCCTTTAGGCCCTCCTATCCACTGATGCTCAAAGCCTTGGATCCTTTTTATTTACCCTTGCCTTTTGGTTTTAAGGGTTATTGGCTTTTTGCTCTTGTCTTTTGGTTTTAAGAGCTTTTGGCTTTTTCTGCTTGCTTTTTCTTTTTCTTTTTTTTTTGCTATTTTTTTTTTGCAAGCTTTGTATTCACTGCTTTTTCTTGCTTCAATAATCATTTTTATGATTTTTCAGATTATCAAATAACATGTCTCCTTGTCATCATTCTTTCAAGAGCCAACATATTTAACATTCATAAACAACAACTTCAAAAGACATACGTACTGTTCAAGCATTCATTCAGAAAACAAAAAGTATTGTCACCACATCAATATAATTAAACTAAGTTCAAGGATAAATTCGAAACTCATGTATTTCTTGTTCTTTTGAATTAAAAACATTTTTCATTTAAGAGAGATGATGGATTCATATTCACTACTTTAAGGCATAGACACTTAGACACTAATGATCATGTAATAAAGACACAAACATAGATAAACATTTAACATAAGAAAACAAAAAACAGAAAATTTAAGAACAAGGAATGAGTCCACCTTAGTGATGGTGGCGTTTCCTTCTTGAGGAACCAATGATGTCCTTGAGCTCTTCTATATCTCTTCCTTGTCTTTGTTGCTCCTCCCTCATAGCTCTTTGATCTTCTCTAATTTCATGGAGTATGATGGAGTGCTCTTGATGTTCCACCCTTAGTTGTCCCATGTTGGAACTTAGTTCTCCTAAGGAGGTGTTGATTTGCTCCCAAAAATTCTGTGGAGGAAAGTGCATCCCTTGAGGTATCTTAGGGATTTCTTGATGATGAGCTTCCTCACGTGTTTCTTGAGCTCCATGAGTGGGCTCTCTTGTTTGCTCCGTCCTTTTCTTAGTGATGGGCTTCTCATCCTCAATGGGAATGTCTCCTTCTATGAAAGCTCCAGCTAAGTAACATAGATGGGAAATAAGATGAGGGAAAGATAGCCTTGCCAAGGGGGAGAGCTTTTCGGCTATTTTGTAGAGTTCAAGGGAGATGACTTCATGAACTTCTACTTCCTCTCCAATCATGATGCTATGAATTATGATGGCTCGATCCACAGTAACTTCAGATCAGTTGCTAGTGGGGATGATGGAGCGTTGGATGAACTCCAACCATCCTCTAGCCACAGGCTTGAGGTCCAGTCTTCTAAGTTGAACCGGTTTGCCTTTTGAGTCAATCTTCCATTGAGCTCCTTCCACACATATGTCCATGAGGACTTGGTCCAACCTTTGATCAAAGTTGACCCTTCTAGTGTAGGGGCGTGCATCTCCTTGCATCATAGGCAAGTTAAACGCTAACCTCACATTTTCTGGACTAAAATCTAAGTATTTCCCCCGAACCATGGTGAGATAATTCTTTGGGTTCGGGTTCTTACTTTGATCATGGTTCCTAGTGATCCATGCATTAGCATAAAACTCTTGAACCATTAGAATTCTGACTTGTTGGATGGGTTTTGTTAGAACTTCCCAACCCCTTCTTTGGATTTCATGTCGGATTTCTGGATACTCATTTCTCTTGAGTTTGAAAGAGACCTCGGGGATCACCTTCTTCTTGGCCACAACATCATAGAAGTGGTCTTGATGGGCTTTGAAGATGAATCTTTCCATCTCCCATGACTCGGAGGTGGAAGCTTTTTTCTTCCCTTTCCCTTTTCTAGAGGATTCTCCGGTCTTAGGTGCCATGGTAATGGAAAAACAAAAATCTTTATGCTTTTACCACACCAAACTTAGAAAATTGCTCGCCCTCGAGCAAGAAAAGAAAGAATAGATGAAGAAGAAGAAGAAATGGAGGAGAGGGAGAGAGAGATGTGTTTCGGCCAAGAAGAGGAGGAGAGGGTTGTGTTGTGTGAAAATGAAGAAAAATGGAGGGCTTTATATAGGGAAGGGAGGGGGGTTAAGGTTCGGCCATTTAGGGAGGGTTTGGGTGGGAAAGTGATTTTGAATTTTGAAGGTAGGTGGGGTTTATGAGGTAGGTTTATGGGGAAGAGTGGATGGATGTGAGTGGTGAATGGGTGATAGGGAAGAGAGCTTGAGGTGATTGGTGAAGGGTTTTGGGGAAGGGTGTTTATTGGGAAGAGAGGATGAACATTGAGAAGAGGGAAGAGTATGAGTGGAGGTAGTAGGGATCCTGTGGGGTCCACAGATGCTGAGTTGATCCTGTGGGGTCCACAGATCCTGAGGTGTCAAGGATTTGCATCCCTACACCAATTAGTCATGTAAAATGCCTTGGCATGCAATTCTGGCGTTTAAACGCCGAATTGGTGCTTGTTCTGGGCATTCAGCACCCAGATGCAGCATGTTTCTGGCGTTGAACGCCAGTTCTATGCTTGTTTCTGGCGTTCAGCGCCAGCTTTCCTCAGTGTGCGTTCCTGGCGTCTGAACGCCAGGATGCTACTTGTTTTGGGCATTCAACGCCAGATGCTCCTTACTGGCGTTTAAACGCCAGTAAGCCCTTCCTCCAGGGTGTGATTTTTCTTCTGCTGTTTTTGATTTTTCTATTTATTTTGTGACTCCACATGATCATGAACCTAATAAAACATGAAAAAAACAATAAAAATAAAAATAGATTAGGATAAACAACAATTGGGTTACCTCCCAACAAGTGCTTCTTTAATGTCAATAGCTTGACAGTGGGCTCTCATGGAGCCTCATAGATGTTCAGAGCATTGTTGAGACTCCCCAACACCAAACTTAGAGCTTGGATATGGGAGTTCAACACCAAACTTAGAGTTTGGTTGTGGCCTTCCAACACCAAACTTAGAGTTTGACTGTAGGAGCTCTGGTTGACTCTGTTTTGAGAGAAGCTTGCTGTGCCTCTTTTCCATGTTTACAGAAGGATGTCCTTGAGTTTTAAACTCAAAGGAGTCCTCATTCAATTGAAGGACTAGTTCACCTCTGTTAACATCAATCACAGCTCTTGCTGTGGCTAGGAAGGGTCTTCCAAGGATGATGGATTCATCCTCATCCTTCCCAGTATCTAGGATTATGAAATTAGTAGGGATGTAAAGGCCTTTAACCTTTACTAACACGTCCTCTACTTGTCCATAAGCCTGTTTTCTTGAGTTGTCTGCCATCTCTAATGAGATTTTAGCAGCTTGCACCTCAAAGATTTCCCGTTTCTCCATTACAGAGAGTGGCATGAGGTTTATTCCTAACCCCAGGTCACATAGAGCCTTCTCAAAGGTCATGGTGCCTATGGTACAAGGTATTAGGAACTTTCCAGGATCCTGTTTCTTCTGAGGTAATCTCAGTTGATCCAATGCATTTAGTTCATTGGTGAACAGGGGAGGTTCATCTCCCCAAGTCTTATTACCAAATAAATTGGCATTCAGCTTCATGATTACACCAAGGAACTTGGCAACTTGCTCTTCAGTGACATTATCATTCTCTTCAGAAAAGGAATACTCATCAGAGCTCATGAATGGCATAAGGAGGTTCAATAGAATCTCTATGGTCTCTAGATGAGTCTCAGATTCCTTTGGTTCCTCAAAGGGAAACTCCTTATTGATCACTGGACGTCCCTGGAAGTCTTCCTCCTTGGGATTCACGTCCTCCCCTTCCTCCTTGGATTCGGCCATGATGGTCAATTCAATGGCCTTGCACTCTCCTTTTGGATTTTCTTCTATATTGCTTGGGAGAGTACTAGGAGGGATTTCAGTGATCCTTTTACTCAGCTGGCCCACTTGTGCCTCCAAATTTCTAATTGAGGACCTTCTTTCATTCATGAAACTTACAGTGGCCTTGGATAGATCAGAGACTAAGTTTGCTAAATTAGAGGTATTTTGTTTAGAGTTCTCTGTCTGTTGCTGAGAAGATGATGGAAAAGGTTTACTACTGTTAAACATGTTTCTTCCACCATTATTAAAGCCTTGTTGAGGCTTTTGTTGATCCTTCCATGAGAGATTTGGGTGTTTTCTCCATGAGGGATTATAGGTGTTTCCATATGATTCACCCATGTAATTCACCTCTGCTATTGCAGGGTTCTCAGGATCATAAGCTTCTTCTTCAGAAGATGCCTCTTGAGTACTGTTGGATGCAGCTTGCATTCCATTCAGACTCTGAGAAATCATATTGACTTGTTGAGTCAATATTTTATTCTGAGCCAATATAGCATTCAGAGTATCAATTTTAAGAACTTCCTTTTTCTGAGGTGTCCCATTACTCACAGGATTCCTCTCAGAAGTGTACATGAACTGGTTATTAGCAACCATGTCAATGAGTTCTTGAGCTTCTGCAGGCGTTTTCTTTAGGTGAATGGATCCCCCTGCAGAAGTATCCAATGACATCTTAGCTAATTCAGACAGACCATCATAAAATATATCCAGGATAGTCCATTCTGAAAGCATGTCAGAAGGACACTTTTTTGTCAGTTCCTTGTATCTCTCCCAAGCTTCATAGAGGGATTCACCTTCTTTCTGTCTAAAGGTTTGAACATCCACTCTAAGCTTACTCAGCTTTTGAGGAGGAAAGAACTTGGCTAAGAAAGCCTTGACCAGCTTATCCCAAGAGTTCAGGGTCTGCTTCAACAAGAATGTTCTTGTCCTTGCTCCTGCTCATATGAAAAAGAAGGGCATAGAAAAATAATAATAGGGATCCTTTTTACCACAGTATAGAGGTTCCCTTGTTGTTAGTAGAAGAAGAAAAGGGAATAAGAGTGAAGAAAAATGGATAATCCAAACACAAGGGTGAGGATAAGAGCAATGATTTGAGATGAAGAGAAGTGTTAGTAAATAAATAAATAAATAGAAGGAGATGGGGGAGAAGAGAATTTTCGAAAATAATTTTTTTTGAAAAGGAGTTGATGATTTTCGAAAATTAGAGGGAAAAAATTTAAAATTAAAATTTAAAATAATTAATTAATTAAAAAGAATTTTTGAAAAAGAGGGAGGTATTTTCGAAAATTAGAGAGGGATAGTTAGTTAGGTAGTTTTGAAAGAGATAAGAAACAAACAAAAAGTTAATTAGTTAGTTGAAACAAATTTGAAAATCAATTTTTAAAAGATAAGAAGATAAGAAGTTAGAAAAGATATTTTAAAATTAAATTTTTGAAAAAGATATGTTTTAAAAAGATATGATTAAAGAGATATGATTTTAAAAAAGATAAGATAAAAAGATATTTTTGAAAAGATATGATTAAAATTAGTTTTGAAAAAGATTTGATTTTTAAAATCACAATTAATGACTTGATTCACAAGAAATCACAAGATATGATTCTAGAACTTCAAGTTTGAATCTTTCTTAACAAGTAAGTAACAAACTTGAAATTTTTGAATCAAAACATTAATTGTTGAGGATATTTTCGAAAATATGGAAAAAAATTAAGAAAAAGATTTTTGAAAAATAATTTTAAAATTTTCGAAAATAAATAAGAAAAATGAAAAAGATATGATTTTTGAAAAAAGTTTTGAAAAAGATAAGATTTTTAAATTGAAAATTTGATTTGACTCATAAGAAACAACTAAATTTTAAAAAGTTTTGAAAAAGTCAACTCAGATTTTCGAAAATTTATGAGTGAAAAAGGGAAAGATATTTTTTTTATTTTTGAATTTTTAATGATGAAAGAGAAAAACATGAAAAAGACTCAATGCATGAAAATTTTGGATCAAAACATGTGATGCATGCAAGAACACTATGAATGTCAAGATGAACACCAAGAACACTTTGAATGTCAAGATGAACACCAAGAACTTATTTTTGAAAAATTTTTAAGAAAAGAAAAACATGCAAGACACCAAACTTAGAAATTTTTAATACTTAGACAATATGAATGCAAGAATGCATATGAAAAACACCATACAACACAAAACAATATACTATGAAGATCAATCAAGAAGGTTTATCAAGAACAACTTGAAGATCATGATGAATGCAATGCATGAATGCAATTTTCGAAAAATGCAAGATGAGTATGCAATTAACACCAAACATAAAAATTGACTCAAGACTCAAACAAGAAACACAAAATATTTTTTATTTTTATGATTTTATTAATTTTTTTAGATTTTTGTATATTTTTTTTGAAAAACATATAGGAAAAAAAATAAGAAATTCAAAATTTTTAATAAGAATTTCAGGAATCTTTCAATGTTGGCCTAAAGCTCCAATCCAAGGGTTGGGCATGGCTTAATAGCCAGCCAGCTTTAGGATATAAATCAGGCATGCAACAGCTAATACTTCATCCAACTTCATATACTTATAAGTGGAAGCCCCATTCCAAATGAATTAGATATGGGTTTACAGCCAGCCAGGCTTCAATATGCTTCATGAAACTCTAGAATTCATTCTTAAAAATTTAGAATAATTTTCGAAAACAGATGAAAAATTTTTGAAGATTTTTTAAAAGTTTTTGAAAATAAAACAAAAAGAAAATTACCTAATCTGAGCAACACGATGAACTGTCAGTTGTCCAAACTCGAACAATCCCCGGAAACGGTGCCAAAAACTTGGTATGCGAAATTGTTACTCAGGTTGTAAAATTTGTTGTTCGTTCTCTCCCTGGCAATGGCGCCAATAACTGGTGCACAATACCATGGTCCAAACATAACTTCACAACTTCGCACAACTAACCAGCAAGTGCACTGGGTCGTCCAAGTAATAAAACCTTACGTGAGTAAGGGTCGATCCCACGGAGATTGTCGGCTTGAAGCAAGCTATGGTCACCTTGTAAATCTCAGTCAGGCAGATATCAAATGGTTATGGAGTTTTCAAATAATAATAATAAATAAATAGAAAGTAAAGATAGAAATACTTATGTAATTCATTGGTGAGAATTTCAGATAAGCGTATAGAGATGTTTTCGTTCCTCTGAACCTCTGCTTTCCTGCTGTCTTCATCCAATCAGTCTTACTCCTTTCCATGGCAAGCTTTCTGTAAGGGCATCACCGTTGTCAATGGCTACATCCCATCCTCTCTGTGAAAATGGTCCGAATGCTCTGTCACGGCATGGCTAATCATCTGGAGGTTCTCGATCATACTGGAATAGGATTTACTATCCTTTTGCGTCTGTCACTACGCCCAGCACTCGCGAGTTTGAAGTTCGTCACAGCCATCCCTTCCCAGATCCTACTCGGAATACCACAGACAAGTTTTAGACTTTCCGGATCTCAGGAATGGCCATCCATGGGTTCTAACTTATACCACGAAGATTCTGATTAAGGAATCCAAGAGATACTCATTCAATCTAAGGTAGAACGGAAGTGGTTGTCAGGCACGTGTTCATAGGAAATGATGATGACTGTCACGATCACCACATTCATGTTGAAGTGCAAATGGATATCTTAGAAGCGGAATAAGTTGAATTGAATAGAAAACAATAGTACTTTGCATTAAATCATGAGGAACAGCAGAGCTCCACTCCTTAATCTATGGAGTGCAGAAACTCTACCGTTTGAAAATACATAAGTGATAATGGTCCAGGCATGGCCAAATGGCCAGCCCCCAAACGTGATCAATATGATCCAAAGTTGAACTAAAAATCATAAGATGTCTAATACAATAGTAAAAGGTTCTATTTATACTAAACTAGCTACTAGGGTTTACAGAAGTAAGTAATTGATGCATAAATCCACTTCCGGAGCCCACTTGGTGTGTTCTTGGGCTAAGCTTGAAGTTTACACGTGGAGAGATCATTCTTGGAGTTGAACGCCAGTTTATAACGTGTTTCTGGCGTTCAACTCTGGTTTGTAACGTGTTTCTGGCGTTTAACTCCAGACTGCAGCGTAGAACTGGCATTCAACGCCCTTTTGCGTCATCTAAACTCGGCCAAAGTATGGACTATTATATATTGCTGGAAAGCCCTGGATGTCTACTTTCCAACGCAATTGGAAGCGCGCCATTTTCAGTTCTGTAGCTTCAGAAAATCTACTTTGAGTGCAGGGAGGTCAGAATCTAACAGCATCAGCAGTCCTTCTTCTACCTCTGAATCTGATTTTTGCTCAAGTTCCTCAATTTCAGCCAGAAAATACCTGAAAATACAGAAAAACACACAAACTCATAGTAAAGTCCAGAAATGTGAATTTAACATAAAAACTAATAAAAACATCCCTAAAAGTAACTAGATCCTACTAAAAACATACTAAAAACAATGCCAAAAAGTGTATAAATTATCCGCTCATTAAGCAACTCAACACCTCCTTAGGAGATTTGAGTTCTAACATGGGGAAACTAAGGATAGAGTACCAAGAGCACTCCATTATCCTCAATGAAATCAGAGAGGACCAAAAAGCCATGAGAGAGAAGCAACAAAGGCAAGGAAGAGACATAGAGGAGCTCAAGCACTCAATAAGATATTCAAGAGGAAGAACTAGCCGCCATCCCTAAGGTGGACCCGTTCTTTAATTTCCTTGTTCTTATTTTTCTATTTTTTGGTTTCATGCTTTAAGTTTTGTCTATGTTTGTGTCTTTATTACATGATCATTAGTGTCTAGTGTCTATGTCTTAAAGCTATGAATGTCCTATGAATCGTTCACCTTTCTTAAATGAAAAATGTTTTCTGAAAAAGAAAAAGGAGTACATGAATTTCGAATTCTATCTTGAAATTAGTTTAATTATTTTGATGTGGTGGCAATACTTTTTGTTTTCTGAATGAATGCTTGAACAGTGCATATTTTTTATAGTGAAGTTTATGAATGATAAAATTGTTGGCTCTTGAAAGAATAATGAAAAAAGAGAAATGTTATTGATAATCTGAAAAATCATAAAATTGATTCTTGAAGCAAGAAAAAGCAGTGAAAAGCAAAGCTTGCGGGTGGCGAAAAAATAAAGAAAGGAGAATCAATTAGTATTTTAATACAACAAATAATATTCTAAAATAATTTTTAGAAATTTAATTTAGATTTCAAATTAATACTCTATGTCCCAATTTTATTAAAATTATCTTACTCAAATTAAACCTAAAATTTTTAAATTGAAACCCTAACCCTAATTAACACATATTTTTCCCTTTACCCCAAAAGAAACCCTAGCCACCCTTTCTCCTTCAGTAATACACATATACACAATACAGTAGCTGCTAGTGGGTAAAGAATGAAAGAAAGAAAGATAGAAAGAAGAAAGGGAAGCTGGGAAGGGGGCCGTGGAGTAGAAGATTCAGAGAGAGAGAGAGAGAGAACTGCGGCAGGGAGAAGAAGAGAGGAGGGAGTCACGCCGGAGCCGCGGGGANCCAGTCACCATCCGTGAAGCCTGGGTCGCCGTCGTCCACACTCGCCGCCGCCATTCGTCCTCCCCGCTGCCAGACGCCATCACCATTCGCGAAGGAGAGAGGGAGCTTGCATTGTCATCAGATCTGCCGTTCCTCGCCGTTTCTGTCGCACCGTCAGTGCCTTGCTGTCGCCGCTGCCACTGTTGGGAGCTACGCTACTGTGACCGAACTTCTGCCACTGAGAAACGCCGTTGCCACACCGAGATCCACTGCCGGTAAGGGTTTTAATTTGGTTTTCGTTTCCTTTGAGTTTTTGAGAGCTTTATCATCGCTGCATGTTTGCTACAATCACCGTCACCGGAGTTCTGGTCGCCGCTGCCACTTGAGGTGGCTGTCGGGATTGTTGCAAACCGGTTCAGCGACCGCTGATGTTTAGTTTTCTTGTTTCAATAAATGTTTGTGTTTTGAAAAACCCCTGCGTTAGTATTCTGTTATGTTTGGCTATAAACTCTGAGGTTCTAGTAACGTAGGGTCGTATTCTCAGCGTTGCATGTTGCTTTTAAGTTGCTGTGAGTGCTGCGAAAGTGATCAAGGACTGAGTTTGTGGTTGCTTTTGGTTTTGGGTTGAGAGAAAAGGTTTTGTCGACGTGTTTTGGGTTATGGTTTTGACTTGTCGAGATAGGGGCTGTTTATAAAAAACTAATTCATTTTAAATTGGAATTGTTATAAATAGATATGACGTGTGAAATGTATTTCTGGTGATTATGTAAGTCTTATGCATTGTCTGATTTATCTTGGATGAATATAGTTGTCTGCTTGATTGAAATAATGTCTAATTTTGTTAAAATTCAGATTTCTAATTGGGTTGATTTAAAATGATCTTTATATTTCAAAGTCTGGATTTGGTTTTATTGGAAACTAATTTGGTCTTGAACCTCTTGAAAAGAGTTGAGGATTGGTTTGGTTGGGACTCGGAAAGGGTGGCAAAGTCCAAGTTTTAGGGGAGATGCTGCCAAAATTTCTATAAAATCTGAGACTTTGTTTGAAATGTTATTTTTAAATTAATGAATTATGCTTTAAATTGAATTTTTGATAAATGATTTATGTTTGAACTTATCTTTTGAATGTTTTAAAGTCGATTTAAAGTGGAAATTCTTATGTTTTGGAATTGATTTAAGTAAATAGATTTGGAGGATTTTTAGTGAATTTAAAAGAAACTTGAATTTTGAGTAACTAATTTCACTTGATGAAGTTTTAGGAAAAGTTTGAAATATTCTCTAAAACTTTGATTTGGTAAAATTGAAACAATTTTCGAGCCTTTGTAAATAGGTTTAAGAATGATATTGAAAATTGGTTTTCAGTGTAAAAGGATTTGGTTTTGGTTTAAGAAGTTTTGAAATCGGTTTGGAATGTTTGGATATATGATTTGGTTTTAGTTTAAATTCTATTTTATTTATTTAAATCAAGAAGCTAAGGTTTTAGAGGTTTTTAATAGATTTAAGAAAATGAGTTAGGTTATTCACCCCTAAAGTCTTAAGACTCTACTGAGGAATTTTATGGCCAAATCCTGATTGAGAAATGAGTTATAGTGAGTCTTTCAAAAGAGATTTTGAATTTGGCATAGTTTTGAAATTGTTTGGAAGTCTTGGAAAGATGTGGAAAGTGGCTCTGTTTTGAAAAGTGATTCTTGGCAAGATGTGAATTGAATACGTTTGTTATTTGAAAGTAAATGGGCCAAGAATGATTTTGAAATAAGATATTAAGCCTGATTGATTGTGGATATTACCAAGATTGATGAGTTATTGTTTGGTAGGCGTAAGGGCCGGGTGCGTCCTACTTATGCTGAGAAATGTGAGGTCAGAGGCAGAGTATTCCGCTCACATCCTTTTGCATCATAGGAGTGTGCAGGCACTGACATCTTGGACCGTGTGCCAGGCACGATATCCCAGGGCGTTTCCATTTATTCGTGACCCAAAGGCGACATCTCCATGGAGATGTGTCGGGTTAGCAATTGAACCGACAATGTGATATCACAGCCAGTAACATGAGCAATGATCACTATACTTTAAAAATAGTTTTATTTTACGTATCTTGTTATAGCAATTCTGTAACCTTATAGTGAGAACCAGCGAGGACAATGTTCTCACTCCCCTACAGGTTTTTCCTTTTCAAGATATGGGCGACGAAGTTCAAAAGAGTTTATTTCATTTTCTGTTATTCGATATTTTTGTATTATCTTAGTTATTATTTTTCCCTCGCCTTATCTTTATCAATTTTGTAAGAGGGATAGGAATTTTGATATGTGATGTTTGTATATTGGTATTATGTGTATTTATGTATTCTTTGCATGTATGTATATATAAATATATGTTTCTTTTAAAAAGGTCTTTCAAAAGGTTATGAGGTTTTTAAGTTTTAAACAGGCTCCTATTTTAGTATTAATTATTATTAGAGTCGTCGTAATATCCAAGCTATCAGAGTGGCGCAGCCGGAAGCGTGACATTTTGATAGTAAGGGTGTTACACATCACCAAAATTTGGGCGTCGACGCGTACGCGTCAGTCACGCCTACATGTGAAAGTCTTTTTTTTTTTAGAGAAGCATAAAAACATAACAAAATTATCTCAACCACTATATACATTCTTAGAACTAACCAAAATTCAAAATTAACAAAATCTCTAACTCTTTGAAAATTTTTTCAAATACTATACATGGCAATTCAAATAAAAATGCAATTCAAACAATTAACCTACAACTTAAGGCATAAATTTAATCAAACAAACTAACAACTAAAGCATTAAAACAAGAATGGGCAAAGAAGAAAACTACCTAACAATGGTAACTCAATTCATTCATTGATTATATCTACAAGAGAAATGGAAAGAGTTTACCATGGTGGGGTGTCTCCCACCTAGCACTTTTATTTATTGTCCTTAAGTTGGACAATTGGAAAGCTCCTTGTTATGGTGGTTTACGCTTGTACTCATCCTCAAACTTCCAAGGATGCTTGCTTCTTCATACGGTTGTCAGAATTTCCAACCGACTTCACCAAACTTGGCTGAAGATCTTTGCAAGATATAAGCTTCCAAATTGGCCTTCATGTTGTGATCTGGGATCCCATATCTTATTTTCACACCCGTCTTCTAATTGATCATCATTGTTCCATTTGGGTGGCATAGCCTTAGAATTCTCATTTAGGCACGCAACTCTCCTTCTAGACCCATTCAATTTAGCATGATTCCAACCCTTGCAATTCAACTTTGAGCTTTCAACCACAATGAACCTAGGAATATATTTCCAACCACTACACAACTCTCTCTTACTCTTCACTCCACAAAGAGCTCTAAGTTGACCATCTGTTTCAAGTAAGCTATATTCAAGTGGGATAATAAAGCTTAAAGATATGAGTTTTACCCTCTCAAATGATAAGATGGATGGTTGCTTAGTGAGAGATGCTTCCAACGGCTTTGTAGTTTCCACTTCCTTGTGCTCTTCTTAGATGACATCCATCTCTTGGCAAGCTTCCTCAATTTCAATTCCTTGTTCACCAACTTCTTCTAACTCTTCCCCATCACATAAGTCATATCTTGGAGGTTGAGTGAAATCTACCTCAACATTAAATTCAAGTTCGATGGGGAAGGATTCATCAAGCTCAAATGGATCATATGTTAATGCGGAATCATCATAAATAGGAGGATTTGTTACTTGTACCATTTCTTCCAATTCTTCACTCACAATATACCTTGGAGGTTGTGCACTATCCTCCTCAACATCACTTTTAAACTCCATGGAAGAAAGCTCTACAACTTTAGATTCCTCTTTGCATTTAACATCTCCTAAATCTTCAACCACTTCTTCCAGTTGATGCCAGGGCATCTTGGCCAGTTTTACTGACCTTTTCTTTACTG
The DNA here is from genome assembly GCF_000816755.2 of Arachis ipaensis. NCBI lineage: Eukaryota > Viridiplantae > Streptophyta > Magnoliopsida > Fabales > Fabaceae > Arachis > Arachis ipaensis. Next base: position 72,572,097 of record NC_029788.2, on the reverse strand, counting down.
TTTTTAGGTTAGTTTCATGCATTTCCTTAGGAAATAAGCTAGTTTTGGGTAGATATTCACTTGCACCTTGATTCAAGCATACATTGTGCATTTTACATTATTTCATGAGAATTTTGCATAAGTTTAGTGACAAAATTGTATGTTGCATTGCCCATGACTTGGACTAGAACTTTGATGCGCTCTATTGCTTGATTTCAGGACCAAAGGAAGCAAGGAATGGGAGGTAACTTGCAAAGTTAATGAGAAAAGTGATTGCCAATAACGCTCTCAAAGCCATCATTGACCACGTTAAGAGTCACGTTAACTAAGTTAACGTGAACTCTAACGTGGAGAGGGGAAGTTGAGCCAACGTTAGTGACACTTAACATTGTCACTAACGTTGGCAAATGCTCATAAGTGGCCACGTTAGAGTCCACGTTAACTTAGTTAACGTGGCTCTTTAACGTGGGCTTGCTATCCTTCGAGAACGTTAGTGACAATGTTGAGTGTCACTAACGTTCTCGAAGGATGGCAAGCCCACGTTAAAGAGCCACGTTAACTAAGTTAACGTGGGATCTAACGTGGGAACAAAGGGGGCTTTTCAAAGTTATTGGAAATGTTAAGTTTCAATAACGTGTGCAAAGGACTTAGAAGCAACGTTAGTGGCAACGTTTATGCCACTAACGTTGAAGTTAACGTGGCTTTTACTTAGTAATGTTAGTGAGAAAGTTGATTGTCACTAACGTTCTCGAACTTATATTTTCACTAAACGTTAACACCCCTAACGTCCTGAGCTAAAGTCTCTGCCCACTTCACATTTTCTCTCTGCAAGTAAAGCCAAGCCCAAATGAAGAAGAGAACTGCTTCAAACTCAAGATCCAAAGGCCCAAGACTTGAAGAGCCAACTAGAAGCTGAGAGAAGTAGTATATATAGGAGTAGCTTTGAATTGTTGAAGGAGTTCGGGAGATTGGAAAAAGAGAACTACTCTCTGTATTTTACTTTCTCTACAATTTCTAGTTCTATGATGTATTCTCCATCTTTGTTTTCATTTTTTAGAGCTATGAACAACTAAACCCCTTTCATTGGGTTAGGGAGCTCTGTTGTAATTTGATGGATCAATACTAATTTTTATTATTCTTTTTCTATCTTTTCTCTTGATTTTACTTGAAAGCTTTCGATCTTCATCCAATTGAGTAGTTATCTTGGAAAAGAAGCTATTCAAACTTGGATCTCTTCTGAACCTTGAAAGAGGAATGAAGAGATCAAGCTAGAAATACTTTCTCATGCTGGACCAAATTGGGTTTGGATGGGTATGTGACTATAACCCTCTCAATACTTGATTTGGGAAATGCATGTGGTATAATCAGTGACCATACTTCATCTCTTCTCATGAGCAATTGACCAAGGAATTGGCTATTGATCAAGATTTGAGAGATTGAATTGCAAGAAATTGTAATTCAATCAATTAAGATTGGCAAGGAGATCAATGAGTGCATTGATTGAGGAAGAGATGAAAATGAACTGATCCGGAGAATTGCAACATCTCCTAAGCCCAATGAACTCCCCATCTCTGATCTTTCCCATTCTCTTTAATTTCTGCCATTTACTTTTATGAGCAAATTCCCCATTCCCATTTACAATTCTGCAATTTATTTTCAGTCATTTACTTCAGTCCTTTAATTCTAGCATTTACTTTTCTGTTATTTACATTCCCGCCATTTTATTTTCTGCAACTCTCAACCCAAATTCTGGATTCGCTCAACTAGAACATTCTTCTAATTAAAGTTGCTTGATCAATCAATCCCTGTGGGATTCGACCTCACTCTATTGTGAGTTTTTACTTGACGACAAATTCGGTACACTTGCCGAAGGGAGATTTGTTGAGAGACAAGTTTTCTGTGCATCACCGGTTCAATCATCTTAACTTCCTTCTCTTGTTGTAATTCTTGCTTCAACTCCTTTTCTTCACTTGGAAGCTCCAAGTTCACTTCCTCACTATGCTCTTTGGTTGCTCCTCCATATTTGTCAATGGGAATACTTTGATCGCATAAACGTAAGGAGACTAAGTGGTGAACGGCTTCGGTTATGGTGGCCATCTTGACTTCCAAACCCTTTAGCTTCTTTTGATCCTCGTCTTATTGCTTTTGAAGATGAGAATAAAGATCTTTTTATTCTTGTATTAGGGGTTTGAGCAATTCGTCCAATGAGAGCGGTGGTGGAAAAGAGGATACATTGTTTGGAGGAAAGGTATCATAGTTGGAAGGTGGTTCATATTGGTAAGAGTATTGAGGTGGTATATATGGAGGTGGTTCTTGGGAGTAATTGTGTTGAAATTGTGGTGGCTCCATATGGTTCATATGGCTCATATTGTTTAGGTATACAAGGTTGGCAATATGATGGAGGTAGGTTATAGGAAGGTATTTTGTGGTATGAGGCTTGTGAGTATGATGGTTAAAGGCTATGTTGAAGGAAGGAGTCATATGCATATGGTGATTGTAGTTGACAACCACAATGAGGGTCACTACATCCATTAGTTTGGTATGCATTAGGAATTGGATTGTACCCATAAGAAACCGGAGGACGTTGTTGCCAAGAAGATTGTCTATATGATTGAGGCTCCTCCCACCTTTCATCTGTAAATCCTTGATGCAAACTCTCATTGAAGTTCCCATTTCCATTTCCTAAAATATAGTTTGAACCAAACTCATAGCCAAAGTGGTGAGAATTCATAGTAGCAAGAGAAAATGAAAACAAAAACTAACAAGAAACAGGAAAAACAAAATGCTATAACTGGAAAAAACTAGTAAACAAAACAAAAATCAAGCTATTCACAATATTAACATATATACAATAACCAACAACAAGCACACATTGTGATTCTCCGGCAACGGCGCCAAAAGCTTGATGTAAGGGATTTTATGTTGATCTAGAATTTCTCAATAAAAAGAATTACTTCGTTGCAAGCATAGTTGATCGACTCACGGATACCGTCGATAAGGAATTTCACAAGATTTTTCGCATTACAAGTATAGTCCTCAACCGACAAATGATCAGCAAGTATCAAATTTAGAAGGAATTGGTTGTCACAAATTCAACCCCAATAAAAGTAACCGAAGTATTCAAACCTCGGGTCGTCTCACAAGGAATGGGCAAACATGTACTTCAACATTGGTTAGAAATCCGGGGTTGCAAGTCATGAGCAAGAAATTAAACTAGGAATCTTAACAAGCAAGTAATCTTGGAATGCAAGAAACTAATTCAAACAATTAAAGCAAAATGTAAATAATTCCAAACTAATAAAATAACATCCAATGTAATTCTATTCTAAACTAAACAAGTGACTATAACTAAGACAAAGCAATCGAGATTTTTGGGTTTTCAAATAAGAATGATAAAAGCAACTCTTGGCTAGACATGGGAATTGGGGTCACTATCCTTGTCTAATAACCATATCATGACAATTATGAGGAACCAAACTCATTAAGTCTACTTCTATACTTGAAGTATGTTAAATGGTTTGGTCAACATCAACCCATAAGGTCCAACCTAACTACCAATTAACTTAGTAGTAGGCTAGTGTCAATGGCTATCAAATTGACCACTAAGGGTTCGCAAATCATCAAAGTCATTAGACCCAATGACTTAAGTTTACCCAATTCCATTAGCCTAGGCCAAGAGTAAAGAGAACTACTCCATAATCAAAGGAAACATTTCATCAAACACATGGTAAGCATTAATAAAAGACCTATTCAAATTGCAATTAAATTGGAACTAACAAGTACCCACTAACAATTGTCAACATACAATCACTCAAACAACACAATTAATCATGGAAATTATCAATGCAAAAATAACAAATCAAGATCCACAAGATTCATGAAATGGGTATAAATTGACAAACAACAAGGAAACCTAAAACTAACACAAGATCCAAACAAAATTATACTAGAGAATTCAAATTAAACAATTAAAACTAGTAATTAACAAGATCCAATTCAGAATTCAACAAGAGAAGATCAAATTAAAGCTAGATCTAGAGAGGAACAAGGGTTTCTTTCTCTAGAAGAACTAAAACCAAAAACTAGCTAAAATTGTGTCTAAGTGTAAAATGATTGATCCTCTCCTCCTTTCCCCATAGCATCCTTTGGTCTTTTCCATGCAGAACCAGCTTGAATTTTGTGATCCACGCGCGTGCGCCATGTACGCGTGCGCATCGGTGGAATTTCTCTAATCTGCGCGGATGCGTCCATCCTTGCGCGCCGCTTCCAGCTGTGTTCATCCACGCGTACGCGCGAGGTGCGCGTGCGCACCCATTCTGAAGTTCCCAAAATCCAAATCTTCATATTCTTTCCTCTTGCGCATGCTTTCTTTCTCTCTTCTAAGCCATTCTTGTCCTATAAATTCTGAAATCACTTAACAAACACATCACGACATCGAATTGTAATAAAAGAGGATCAAAATATAGCAATTTTAAGGCAAAAGAAGCATGTTTTTCATCATGGAGCAATATTAGGAAGAGAACACAAAACCATGCACTTCTTGTGAATAAGTGAGAAAAATATTGACAAAACCCCCCGAATTCTACACAATATAAACCACAAAATTGGGGTTTATCAATATTCTAGACCAACAATGGATTCTCCATCAAAGTTTAATTTTTGGTTGTCACAAGTTCAACCCCAATAAAAATTAACCGAGAGTATAACTCACGGGTCATTCTCCCTAAGAATTACAATCGAGTACTCAATTTTGGCTATGAAGAAACAAGGGAGTTTTGATGGCAATTGACAAGAAAATTAAAAGGCAAGAAAGTAAATAAGCATGCAAGGAATTAAATGAAAAGCAAATAAAGCAACAAAAATGGAATTCAAGTAACAAAAAGGACTCTTAGCAAGGATTGGAAAATTGAAGTCACTATCCTTGTCTAATAACCATATATTGACAAATATGAGGGACCAAACCCATCAAGTATACTTCTATGCCTGAAGTATGTCAAATAGGCTTGATCAACATCAACTGTAAGTCCCAACCTAGCCATTAATTAGCTTAATAGTAGGTTAGTATCAGTGGACATCAAATTGATCAACAAGGGACCCAAATCACCATTCCAATTAGACCCAATGACTCAAAGTCACTCAATTCCTTTAGCCTAGGCTAAGAGTGTAGAAAAGTACTCCATAACTAGTGAAAACATTTTGTCAAACACCTAGAGTGAAATAAAGGCAAACATAATAAAATGTAAGAATTAATAAAAACTATAACTAACCCAAGTAAGAAATACTAATAGCAACTAAAGTATACATCAAAAGACATGAAAATGTAAAATTGCATTAAAAGAGAATTGAAATTGACAAGAGAAGTAGATAAACTAAGATACTAGAACAAATAAAAGTAAAGGAAAGCTAAATTGAAGCAAGAATAAAATCTAGATCTAAGGAGAAATTGAAATAAGAACCCTAAAACCTAGAGAGAGGAGAGAGCTTCTCTCTCTAGAATTCTAACCTAAAACATGGTAAAAACTAAACTATAACTACTTGGTTCATCCCCCCTCAATCCTTTGGTTCAATAGCATCAGAAAATGAGTTGGATCTTGGCCTGGATGGCTTAGAAATCGCCCCCAGCATATTGCCTTTAAGTTGTTCACGTGCTACTTGTCACACGTATGCATGGGTCATGCGTATGCATCGCTTGGCAGATTTCCTTCCCACGCGCACGCGTGGGCCACGTACACGCGTTGCCATGAATTCTGCAAATACTCATTTCTTCATGAATTCTCCACTTTGCATGCTTTTCTTATCACTTCTTCCACCCAATCCTTGCGTTTATGAACCTGAAATCACTCAACAAACATATCAAGGCATCGAATGGAATTAAAGTGAATTAAAATTAGCAATTTAAAGGCCCAAAAAGCATGTTTTCACTCTTAAGCACAAATTAGGAGAAATTCATAAAACCATACTATTTCATTGAATAAATGTTGGATAAGTTGATAAAATCCACTAAATTCAATATAAGATAAACCCTAAAAATGGGCTTTATCAGTATGACCAGTATAGTGCTTGGTTTGGTGAGGGACATGGCATATCCATTCAGTCGTGCTTCGACTATCGGCCGACGAGGGAGTACTGGGATTGGTGGAGAGTGGAATGCTGTGTCCAACACTTGTCGAGGCAGGACGTCCTAGAGGACCCCAAGTTGGTGAATATGCCGGGAGATGTGCAGCCATCAGCCAGCCAGCCCAGGGACATCCTATTCCTTCCTCGGGACGTCCCTGACCATCGTTGGCGGGTCAGGGAGGTTCGGCCAAACACAAGGAGGCCCACTAGGCGAGAGAGGGGTGCTAAACACCGCGGAGGTGCTATAGGACACCGCAGAGACAGGGTAAGGCAGCGACGAGAGCGATTGGATGTGGAGTCTGATGATGAGGTAGAGTACACCATCAGGAGGAGCACGGTGATATTCCACAGGACCATGGTGACTCGCCTCCTCCTCATCCACCACCATCCCCTCCTCCACCACACCCCCCATCAGGGCCAGGCTCAGGGGTTGCTCGATCAGCCATCTCTTAGGACAACAACCTCAACACGTCTATGTACCACTCATACTCTGGCCTTGCTTAGACTATAGGCAACATTTATCAGATACATCTTTCCCTTAGCAGACTTGAAACAAGAGATGAAGTTCGCGGCCATGTGTTGGACATAGTAAACATGAAATGCTCTTGAAGGATGCTAGCCACTGTCTTCAACTCTCAATACAGCCTTGATCGCTTGAGATCTATCAGAAATAATCAACAGGCCTTCCTATGTGCTGACGTGTCACCTCAAATTGGTAAGAAAGAAAGACCAAGATTCTGTCGTCTCAGACTCAACAACAGCAAAGCCTATAGGAAGGATGTTGTTACCATCTTGTGCAACTGCAATAAGGAGAAAACCACCATATTTTTCATACAGATGCATACCATCAACAGAGACAAACGGCTTGCAATACTTGAAAACCTCGACGTAAGAAAGGAAGACCCAAAATACCTTATCAAACATGCTGCAGTCACGTACCATCAGGTGGCCATCAAAGTATGGTACAACGTTGACCTCATACATCATTCCCAGACAACAACACTGGAGCGCTTGCAGTAACCTAGGCACTTTAATGTAAGACTCCTCTCAAACACCATAAAATCTGTACAATCGCCTTTTGCTTTGCCATCTAGACCTTTCTGTACGACGGTTTGAAGTGATAGCTCTACATCACTGCGTCTTGTAGGACTGAGATGCTGACGGACGGGTTTGATTGTATCAATGGGAGGATAGCATGGCAGATGAGACTGCTGTCCAACTATCGGTGGTTCTGTGACATTGTGGGTGCTAAACATGTGTGCGCTCCTCCCACCCTCCGCACCTCCCTAGCAAAATAAAACAACAAATGTCAACAGGTTCAACAAGCATAAAATGACAACTGACAACATTTAACACAATGAATCATTAACGTACTAGTATCCGAGATTTTGTCGGAGATCAATACGGAGACTCCACGAGTAGCCTGCTGCATGTTGTCGGCAACGCATATGGTACTTTAATCGATCAGACTCGGCCACTCGGTATTTAGCACTTTTGCGAATGCTATAATTCTTAACACCATGCATTACTGCATCTCTGCTTTTGAATCTGTGGCAAACCCTAAACTCCACACTATCATCCAAGTTGTAATCCACCTCACCCGTGTTGGAAAATGGGTTCTACTCATGCATCGCATCTAGATCCAACATACCATAGTGACTGGGTACAGATGACAAGGCCGAAATTGGACGCGGGGGAGGCAAAAGATACCTACTGTCTGGTTCAATCGAGGTCTCCGGTACAAACTCTTCGTCATCATCATCCTCAGAGGAACGACTCTCGTTGCGATCCGCAATATACTCCTCGTCCGACTCATCACCGTTGACCTCTATGTCTTCCACTGGACTGGCAACATGAATTGGTGGTGGTGTCAACCTCTGCAGAAAGCTCAATCACTTGCTCTGCCATGATTCTCCCATAGATGTCAAATATCAGCTGCACATGCTCGTCTCTATGGAGCCAAAACAGACAGAACTAAAAAACTCCATTTCCTATCGGTGCTAGCAACATATACCATCCTTCCGATTTCTTTTCTCCCATTCCCACCGACGCTAACCAATAACAGACCCTTCAATTCCGCCAACGAGCTTACTCGCCGGGTACACAACAGAATGGGATTCTCACACTCAAACGTTTCCCCATTATCACTATTTCTCACATGGCAATTGGGATATACACTTACAACTAAGAAACCACTACTATTAGACATTTTGGCTTATTTTCGGGAGGAATAAATAGCAAAGAAGTAGTGAAATGTTTATGGAGGATACCAAGAGTTACACATCTTTGTATAGCCGCTGAAAATTTCTCTTAATGTATCTTGTTTACACTAAAACGTTATAATTAAACATGTACTTTTAACCTTATCTTATTTACAGTGTAAACGATATACGTGTTAACTTATAATATAAACGAGATAAGTGATGTGATATTTTTCGGTAAAAATAATAAAAAATACATATTTTGGTAATTAAAATATTTATTTTATTTATTTAAAAAAAATCCCTTCCTCTGGGATAAGCAATAATAAAATCTTCACTTCCTTCACAGAAAGAAAATCTTCTTCGCTAATCACTACCATCTGAAGTCTAAACAATGCACTTCTTCCATACTTAAAAAACCACCCACCAAAACCCATTATCCTTCTCTTTCGTTGCACTTAACCTAAACCTTAAAGCTTAGCCTGTGTTTTACTTTTTCTATCCATTTAATACATTTGAGAGACAGAATTGAGAGAAGGAAAAGAATGTCTACTTCGGTTTTTATTCACAACTTTTGTTTGCTTCCTTCCTGTTCTCCAAATTGCTCTCAGAATCGAAACTTGGCTTATACGCCTCTTCGGTTTCACTCTCCTAATTCCAATTTGAAGTTGAATAAGAAATCTTTCCCCTTCAATACTCACTTCAAGATTTCCACGGCCCAGAAACCTCGCTCCAGTTTTGTAGTTTTTGCAGCACAGTCCAATTTCTTAAGAGGTTAGTCTCCAAGTTTGACTATTTTTTTTTAGAATTATTTTTCACTTTTCAGTTGTTTTCAGGTATTGTTTTATATTGAGTACTGCCATCATTTTTGTTGATTTTTTTAATTTAATTTTTTAATGTTTAGATAAGTTGAAACTTGAACATAATGTTTTCTTATTTAACACCTCGCAAATGTTTGTTAGCATTGCTAGTTTTAATGGTAGCAGAGAGTTTAATGAAAACAGTTTGCGTCACGAATGGGTAACGACTAGCGGTTAAAGGTGAAGAGACTGCGAGTATTGAATTGATGAATGAAAAGTAAATTAACAAGGATATTACATGTCATGTTGAATTTAGCTAGTTACTAATCCATACTACTTCAAACTTCAAAGTATGTTTTAGCGTAAATTCCCTTTCCAGTTTATTTGCCGAAAGACAAAGCTCTCCTCCACATTTTGAAAATTACTAATCAGCCCTCAACCATGTGACTGGTCTAAGAGATCCTTGTTATTGGTCTAAGCACTCCTGATACATTAGCAGGTCAACGTTTACTAGGGATGCTTAGATAAATTACTTGGATGGTTAGAACTGATGAGGGATTTTCGAATTGTGGAGGGCACATTGTCCTTTGTGCAAATGTTGAGAGAGGAAAAGATATTTACTCTATGCTTTATCTACTTTGCCAATTTGTTGGTTAAATTGAAGTGAATGATACCCGCTTTTTATTTTCACAGGTGACTGCGTTAAATTGCATCTTAAACACCATGTTCAGATGATTTTCTTTCTTTTCTGTTATTTTAAGAATAAACCCTTAAATCAGTTCCTCAATGACTAGTTGATTACTGTCTCTGCTGCATTAATGCTCTAAATATTTTTGTGACCAAATTAGTTTTTCAAGTTTGCAACATAATTACCAACTCATATTTTTTGTGCCACTACTTTAGGTTTTTTTTTTTTTTTTCAATTTAAAAAATCAAGTCATTTCAAGAAATCTTGTGGTGCCCATAATCTCTGATGCCTTTGTTCATGAGAGAAAAAATAACACTTTATGATATAGGTTCTTTGCAAGCTGCAAGTGTCTTCCAGTATTTATATATATTATCTCCCTCAGTATTGAAAACATTTATAAACTATCCTTTTGCCACATTCTTAGGTTGTCCAAGAAGTCTAATTGTTACTCTTTTATAATCTGTCATGTTGACTGCAAGGTAGTTCTGCAGACTGCATGGAATGTCGGTAGGGATGGAATTGAGGCAGGTGCTAATCTGGTTCCCGTAAGGCAGAACTGCCCTTTCAACCTTGTGTCATCCACTCATCCATTTTGGTCCATGTTTTCTACATCTCACTTTTCTTTGATTCTGTTACTTGATGATAGAATTCTGTACCAAGACCAATAGCTAGGATTTCCGTTGGAACTGTGGCTTTGACTCTCTTGCTTTTTGTGCTCAAGTCAGTCCTCTCTACGGTGTTCTTTGCTTTGGTAAGCTTTCCTTTTTTCAAAAATAAAAAAATTCATCAAATTAAAGTTCCATTGATATTGTTTGTACAAGTCATTTATTTCATGAGAGATAGAAATATAGTAATCTAGGTTACAGTTCACTAGATCAATACATTGATTCGGCTATGCCAAAATCAAGTTAGTATCGTCCTATTAGCTTTTAGGACAAACTATTATCTCCATTCATCAAGAGGGATACTGTTTCACACTTATGTGGAGATTCTGTCATTACTCGCATCACACAGCTAGCTGAACTAATTTTATTGGGGGAAAAGTTAAACTTAGAATGAATTGAAATCAAATGAAGCCATATATAGTAGTTTTGTGTTGTCTATGTCTTGTATTTAATTGACATATAGAGAATTATCATGCATGGTTCAATCAATAGTAACATGATGTGTAGGATTTGTTTACATGTCCATCTTGGGTTGCAATTTCATTGTCTTTCCAGAATTTTGAATGAAAATAAGACCAAAAATTTGTTGCATAGAGATGCCTAAATTTATTATGCTGGTTTATGTAATGATCCCTGTAGACCACTGTTCTTTTGTGTTGCCTCTCTTTTGAAGCTTTTGGTTTGTTTAGCCTCTTGGTTTGGAATCCAAGGAAGATAGCCTCAAATTATCAGAACACAGCTCTGCCAAATCTAAATCACTTTTTCGGCTCTTCAAAACTAAAATTGAAAGTATGTGATAACTGCCATGACCTAGCAATTTAATTTTAAATTATAAATTAGTGAAGAGGATTTCCATGGAGTTTTTACTGCTCAACATTCTTTCTCCCTACATATGAGAATATCATTTCCGGACGCTGTTGCCCCTTGGCTCCCTTTTTCTTTCCATCCTGGGTGAAAAAGAATAAAAAAGAACAGCGCAATGCAAAAGCATCCCATATTAGGCAGGGTCTGGGAAAGACCCCACTCAAAGGGTGTGATGCAGCTAGACTAACCTGATGCAAATATCAGGGGTTGATTCCAAGAGTTACCATGACCTTCTGTTCACATGAAGACAATTTAACTATTGCTCAAAGGGTGAAAAGGAATAAAAGAAGCGAAGAAAAAAGAGAAAAAAAATCCATATTTTGAGTCTTTTATATAAGATTTTCTATGCAACAATAATTGTGATGTAATCATATATTCCACATGGTTTACCTAAGATTACCATTCCAAGCTTTATTGCTTTCTAACTAGTAAATGCCTGGATGACAGGCCACAATGGGACTTGCTTACTTCGCTTTCCTCGCATTCAATAAAGATCAAGGACCTAAAGATAGAGGCAATGGAGGAACCAGCTCCTCTCCGCCTATGGATGATCCTGTGGAAGAAGCTAGAAAGATAATGGAAAAATACAAGTAGTCGCGTTGGAGTAAGTCATTCGTTTTTTACCATTCCATTTTTGCATTGTGCATATGTAAACTGTAAAGCTCGATACCTGTGAGTGATATTTGAAAAAGGAAGAGAAAGACTTTTGTTAGAGGTGTTATGATCATATCATATAAGCAAGTCATTTTTTCCTTTTTACACAGCCTCTGTGCAAATGACATTTTTGTCATTCATTCGTTAGATGTTAGTCGTCTCATAATGGTGTATCAGTGTATGCTTTTTCTCTCAATGATTTGGGCAATTTTGCAAGAAAGGAATGCCAGAATCTCAAGGATCAGGCATCAGATGTAGTGGACATTATAAGCAGGTCGTTTAGCTTCTCTGATGAATGGATTGGGGATGCACCTTGTAGTTGTTGATTTCAATGCCGAAGATGACTCGGGGTCAATAGGTTCTTTGAGGTCTTTGACGTGTTGTGTATCTGGTTTTTATTTTCCAATGCTCCACCTGTCGATGTTGAGCTCTATGTACTTCAAAAAAAAAAACCACACAATTGCAAATATTTTATGGTTAAAATTTAAGAAAAACGGATACTCAGTTGAAGTTTTTTACATAATTACATTGATGATGTGGATGGAGGCCATATTGAGGAGTGAGGACATCACAAAACTGCTCTAAGGCCTTTTAAAGATAAGTTTATACCTTTTTTATTTTATTTTATTTTATTTTATTTTTGGTGGCACATATTTTGATTTAGCTGGTTGGTTCTTTCTTTGGTCTTGCACCGTGAGAATATCAGTTAAAAGACCTTGTATTTCCTAATAGGTTAATCGGTAAATTAGTTTTTGAAAGATGTTTTAAATTCGTTTTTAAAAGATTTTATCAATCAAATTGATTATTTAAAGATTATAAATTAAAAATTTTTGTCTTTTCGTCACTCCATTAATAGTTTCTGTTAATAATTAATGATATAAAATATTAATTGTCAATATATATGACATTTAGCATGTCTAAACGCTGACTAAATATATTTATAAAAATTTATCAATTTAGTTGATTTTCGACACTTTTTCTGTGTGGCTAACATACAAATAAATCAAAGATTCAAACAATTGAGGAGCTTTCCATCAATTTATTTGGCATTATTAAAATGTCATTTTTTTCCCCGAATTATTTACCTCTGTGCCATTCTTTTAATAATGTTATTCATTTATGAATTATTATAGTAATTTTTATATTAAGCTATTAATTTTTCGTGAAAGCTAATGCACTTTAGAAAAAATAAAACATTTAGCATTTTTTAAATTCTAAATCTTAAACTATAAATTATAAAACCATTTCTAGTTACTAGTTGCTCGTCTTAATTTTGTATATCATTCATTTGCGTGAATTAAGAGAGCAAGGATTCAATTTCTAATTCAGACAATCACCAAAAGATGTAAAATATTTAGGGTTTAATTGGTGTTTCTTATTTTTATTTTTCGTCTTTTTTATTTTTATTTTTCGATTTTTTTTATGATAACAAAAATTTGATACTAGTTAAAATAGGATTTGTTGATATTATTATTTATAACTTTTCTTTTATAAAATTTTGAAAACAGAAAATAATGAAAACAAGTTTAATAACCTATGTCATATATGAAACTAAACTAGGATTTGGAATTTGTTGAATTAAAATTATTGTGAATTAAATATAATATCTGTTATATAATTATCTTGTATTATTATAGTAGATTACGAAGCAAATTTTATGGAGTTCATACATTTGATAATATTTTAGAAGTAGATCTTAGATTTTTATACATGTATATCACACACAAAATCATTGTATTTCTATACCCTAATCTAGTAATGATCAAGTCTAGTCTGAGAAGATTTGAACAAGGGTTTAGTATTATTTTATTTTTTATAGTGTTGGTTGAAAATCGAAATCATTTCTAACGTTACATTATGTTCAAAATCGTTTATAACGTTAATTTTAATTTTAAAATATATTTCTCTAATTCTTGGATAACAATACTTTAAGCACCCCAACTTAATCATTTTTCTTTCATTCTCAACTCGCCACCAGTCCTAACTATAACCCTTCCTCATCACCTTTAACCCTAATCCTCCAAATCACTCTCAGTCTCGTCACCTCTAACACCATCAACAACCTTCGACAACAAGAATATCAACAATTTATTTATTTTAATTAAAAAAATAAAATGAGAAAAATAATATTTTTTAAGGCTAATTATTGCCAACAACTTAGACAACGGTGAGCGTAAAAAAACGCTAGCGCCAAGTGGTACCGAAGATATTTGTGATACTTATTTGACAGTTTAACCGTCTCTAAATTTATCCATAGTTACAACATCGATAATTATGTTGTAGAGGTAATGACCAAATCAGTACTTCAAAGATTTAAACGCTGACATTTTGGTACCTGACTATTGTTATTGACAAAATAATACCTGAATGTTTTAAAAATTTGCTAAGCATATCCTCGAACTTGCCGGACCATGGCTCCGGCGAGTAAGATGCTTACGTGTTCACCGATTTTTCCTGACAAGAGAAATTTATTTTGAATTAGAATTTGTAATTAAAAATATTATTCCAAATCCTAATCCCTCCCCCTCCCTCATGGTAGCCCCCTTTCCCTTTCCCTTTCCCTTTTCCTCCCCATCGCAGCCCTCTTCCCTCTCCCTCCCTCTCATATCATCTCATTTCTATAATAAAAAAGAACAACAATCTAATATCTCAAAATTCCATCATTTCAAAGCAACTACAAACCAAAACTTTCGATTCTCTCTCTCAGATCAAAGAATAACAGAACAAGAATCCGAGGAGAAGAAGAAGAAGAAGAAGAGCTAACACTAGAGGAATAATGGATCTAACACTAGAGGAGCTACAATTCTTAAACATCCCAGAAATCTGTTACTTTTTCTTCCTCTTCGCCTTCTCTCTCCTCTCCACCGCCGCCGCCGTCTTTACCGTCGCTTCCCTCTACACCAACAAAGCTGTCTCCTTTTCCTCCACCATCTCTGCAATACCCAAAATCTTCAAGCGTTTGTTCATCACTTACCTCTAGGTCACGTTTTTTATGTTCATCTGTAACTTTGTCTTCGTGATTTCTTTAGTTTTGCTTATTATAGAAATTGATACACATAATTCGTTTCTGCAGTTTTTCACGGTTATTGTGGGTGTGTTGGTCATTGTGAATTTGGTGGGATTGTTGGTGCAGAACGTTTTTTACTGTTTGCAAGAGTTACCATCACCAAGGGATTGATAAGAGTGCTTTACATTATCATCTTAGTAAGAAATTTGGGGGGTTTGTAGGTGAATTTTATCTTTTTCTTCTTTTTTTAATGTAATTGATGGAATAGTGTAATACATTTGGAAAGAAACACAAATGGTATTGGTAGATTGTAATTTGAATTGTGATATTGTGTTCTGTTGTGCATGCTTCTATCTGTGCCTTTATATAATCTGCGATGGGAGGGAGAGGGAAGGGGGCAGCGATGGAGAGGGAAAGGGAAGGGGGCTGCGATGGGGAGAGAAAGGAAAAGGGGAAGGG
>NC_029788.2:72502084-72556478 GCF_000816755.2 Arachis ipaensis | reverse complement strand
CTCCGTTGGGTAGGAAAGGGCCGCAATGGGGAGGGAGATGGAGGGGGAGTCTGCGTTAGGGAGGGAGTGCTTAGGGTTTGAGGTGGTTTGTCATGTCACCAAAATACGGTGGCCATGTTAGCATTGTGTTTGCTGGAAATTTGCTCCGGCGAGCTCGGGGACACGCTTGTTAAATTTTAAAATTTTTTAAGGACTATTTTGTCAATAACAAAAGTCAGGTACTATTTTGTCAGCGTCAGAATCTTTCGAGTACTGATTTGGTATTTACCCTTATGTAGTAATTTAAAAATATGAAAATACATTACTGATGACTAAAATATCAGTAACTTAACCTAATTAATTATTTTAATTTTTAAATATGAATTTTCAATTAAAGTTTAAGTAGTTGATAAGTTAACCTAATTTAATTTAATTTATTATTTTATATTTATTATAAGATTTATAAGATACTGACAGCTAATTCTAAATTATTTAAATTTTAAATTCGTGCTATTTTTGTATTACCTATGGCTTAATAATGGCAAGTTAATGAAACACAATATTTTGCTGCGTCAGTAATTATAGGTAAAAGTGGAGATTAAAATGTCTTCCCCTTCTTCCCCCTTCCACCATTTCTCATCTCTCTCTACACTCACTCTCTCCATCTGAGGCTTCCAAGAGCGTTTCCCCTCTCATCGAAGCTCCATTCGAGATTTCGATAGGGGTGGCAATGGGTAGGGTAGGGTAGGGTTTGGATCCAATTCTAACTTTACCCGCGGATTGAGAATATCTCAACCCTAACTCTACCCGCTCTTAACCCGTGGGTACCCGACCCTATCCGCGGGTTATAAAAAATATATAACATTATTATATAACTTGATGATAATTTAAAATAGAATTGATTTTTATGTAAAAAAAATATTAAATTATCAATTAATGATTTTCTTTTAGTAGTTAAGGATCTTTTGCATTTAGTGAGAGGTCTTTGATTCAACATCCACTTAAAACATATTTTTATTATAAGTATATAACATAAACATATATAGAGTGCGGGTTGGTCGGGTAGGGTTGAAGTTCAACCTGCACCCTATCCGACCCGCACGAGAACCCTACCCGCACCCTACGCTACTCGCTGCGGATCGGGTTGGCAACCCTACCCGATCAGGTGGGGTCGGATTGGGTACCCGCGGATAGGGTACATATTGTCATCCCTAGATTCCGAGACCAACATTATGCTTAGGATAAATAGCCATTCCTTTTAATTAGTTTTTTGAATAATTAAATTTTTTTGATAATTTTGAGTGCTCCTATTATTATCATTTTGTGTTTGATTCTAACATTTTGGCATGTTAATTGCATATTTTTGGAGAATCTGGAAGAGTTGGTGTTGTTGTACTACTTTGTGAAGGAATCAATAGATTTTTATGTCGTTAGGTATGTATTTTAATTGAATTAATTTTAATATTGTTATTAGACTTAATTTAAATATGAAATCAATTTAATTATAATGAAATTAATTCATAAATAAAAAAAATTTGTGAATTATTACATGTTTAAGATAGAGATTCGAACTAATAGAATAGAGTTGTAGGATTAAGGAGGAGTAATGATGTATGTGGAAGACTTGGAGATCTTTTTCTTTTGTTTATTGAGGAGATTGTTTGTGTTTGCTCCATTCTTGATGTGAGGAACAACGTGGTTAGAATGGTTAAGATTAATACTGATGAGTTTGGAAAACTCTAAATTAATATGATGATGATCAAATATTATTAAAATAATTAATTATAAAATTATTAATTTAAATTTCAATTCACATTTGTTAATTAATAATTTTGTTGTTTGCAGATTTTGTCATTGGGCATAAAGAAAAATGAAAGCCCATAATGGTTGGCAAATATAATCAGCCTTGTGCAAAAAATTTAAAGATATATGTGGCTGAAATTATTATTATGTGAATTGGGCCAGGAATTATTTTGTGCAAGCCCAATAAATCTTTGTTACAAGACCATCAAAGCTTGATTCGAAAAATTGAAAAAAGAAGAAAGCTATCTTGCATGCTTTTCCACGGTTACCCACTTTCATCATTGAATGTATTTCAAAATTCAATTAACTTGCATTAATAGTATTGAAAACATGAAAGAGAAAGTGAGAATTGATTTGATTGCTATCAATGAGTTACACGCTATTAGGCAAGGGTAATGTAAACACAACTCATTTTTATTTTCTTCTTTAATTACATTGCAAGCTTTTCTCTGTTCTCTTCCCTCTCTCTTTCGGTCATATATAGCAGGAAAGGAGAGTTGAAGCAAGCTATCAGTAAAAATCACAGAGAAGCTAGAAGCAAGGAAAGGGCCATTATGATGATGGCATTAGCAAAAGGAAGATCCATAGTAGGGTGTGGCTAAGATCTTTGCCACTTATGGTAAGAAGTGGTGAGGAAGTCTCAAGCTCTCCATACCCGAAAATGGAAGAGATCCAATTTGGTCAGAGAAGAAGATTCCAGAGGCATGGCTCGTCTCTACTTTGATCAACCATCACAGAAGGTAGCTACTGTAGCTACGTGGAGGAAGAGGCAGAAGATAGAGCAGATGGAGCTGTCAAGCATCAAGGACTCATCAAGGGTCAGGAATCCTTCTTGGGGAGCAAGTCAAGATGGAAGGCCCGGATTGATGAAGCTTGGTGAGAAGGGATGATTGATGAGAGGACTTTTGTGTGGTCTAGAATTCACAATAAATTCTTGTTGTAAGTATAGTTTCTAAACCAACAATAGTCCTTTCATACAAAATTTTTGTTTGTCACTAGTACAAACCCCTAAAATCTATAAACCGAAGTATTGAACCTCGGGTCGTTCTCCCTAGGAATTACAATGAAGTGTCTTGTTATTGGTTATGAGGTATTTTGGGATTTTTGGATAAAAAACATGAAAAGTAAATGGGAATGAAATTCAAATAACAAAAAGGCCTTGGCAAGGTTTGGTGGTCAAGGATCTCTATCATAATCACTAACCACAACATGAGAATTGGCAAGGATCAACCCTATTAAGTTATCCTCTAACTAATAAAGAAAAGTCAAATGAGCTATGTCAATCCAAATCCATAAGTCCTAGTTCTACACCAAATCAATTAGTGAGATCTAGAGTTAATGGCTCCCAATCGTCAATCACTTGGACATGAATCATAAATTGCATTAAAGGAAAATAGAAGAACAAAAGTGCATCAACATAAAATAGAGAATTACAAGAATTAAATGCTAAACTAGAGAGGAAAGGTAGAAGAAGAAGAATTGCAAAGAGAAAAGTAAATCAAAGCATAAAATTAAACTAGATCTAAGAATTCCTAATCTAGATCTAACCTACTCCTAATTCTAGAGAGAAAAGAGAGCTTCTCTCTCTAGAAACTAACTAAAAGCATGTGAAAACTAAAATAAAACTCAACCAATGAATAGATGTCCCATCCCTCTTCAATCCTTGGGTCAAATAGCATCAGAAATGAGTTGGATTGGGCCCACAAGGTTTTAGAATTCACTGGCCACGTATTGCTTTAAGTGGATCATTTGGCAGCAACGACGCGTGCGTGTACTGTGTGCTTACGCATCACCATACATATAGCAACTATGGTAAATCTTATATCGTTTCGAAGCCCCGGATGTTAGCTTTCCAACGCAACTAGAACCGCATCATTTGGATCTCTGTAGCTCAAGTTATGGCCGATTAAGTGCGAAGAGGTCGGCTTGACAGCTTTTGCGATTCCTTTATTTCTTCATGAGTTCTTCATTTTTACATGCTTTTCCTTCATTCTCTTGATCCAATCTTTGCCTCCAAATTCTGAAATCACTTAGCAAACATATCAAGGCATCTAATGGAATCAAGGTGAATTAGATTTAGCTATTTTAAGTCCTAGAAAGCATGTTTTCACTCTTAAGCATAATTAAAGGAGAATTTACAAAACCATGCTATTTCATTGGATAAATGGGAGAAAGGCTGACAAAACCCTCTAAATTCAACACAAGATAAACCCTAAATATGGGGTTTATCAGCCTTCCCACACTTAAACCAAGCATGTCCTCATGCTTAAACCAAGAGAAAGCAAAGGATATCAACATTTATTCAATGTAAACTAATCTAAATGCAAGCTACACTATATGCATCTATCTACATGAATGCAAGTGTTTGGTCAAAATAAATCAATTCCCAAGAATACATATATGCACAAGGGCTAAGGGTATTAACAACCATGCTAAACCACAATTGAATTGAGCTATTAAATATTTTTACAAACTTGCATGAAGAATGATGATCATAGGTGAAAACATGTAACTGAGCATCAAACCCTCACCGGATGTGTTTGCACTCTATTCGCTCAAGTGTTTAGGGTTGATTCTCTCAATTCTCCCCTAATCATGCTTTCCAAGATTTGTTTTTCTTCTAACAATCAACATTTATTTCATGCATGCA
This sequence comes from Arachis ipaensis, assembly GCF_000816755.2. Classification (NCBI taxonomy): domain Eukaryota; kingdom Viridiplantae; phylum Streptophyta; class Magnoliopsida; order Fabales; family Fabaceae; genus Arachis; species Arachis ipaensis. Next base: position 72,552,046 of record NC_029788.2, on the reverse strand, counting down.
TACAAGTATCATGAGGTCTTTTCATAGGTTGTAATGGGGTTAGGGTCAAGGTAGGATGCATATATGGTCAGGTGAGCTTAAAATTTGAATCTTTGATAAGCTTAAACTTTCCACCTAACCTATGACATCTAATACAATTCAAAACTAACCTAACTACCCATTTTTCTCACTTTTTTTTCACATATTCATGCATTTTCTTTTCATTTCACAATACTTATGCATTGATTCTTATTGAGCTTTACTTTGCTTTGGGGCATTTTGTCCCCTTTTTATTGTTTTTCTTCTTTTTCTTTCTTTTTCTTTCTTTTTTTCTTTTTTTCTTATTTTTTCTTTTGTTTTTCTCATTTTCTTCTTTCTATATACAAGAACATCAATGCATAAGGTTTTACAGTTGATTAATACATGAGCATGTATCAAATTCCCAGTAATTTCAATAAAAATACCTTTTTATTCACCCAATGTCCTAAGTTTTCCCACACTTTAATGATACTCACACACACTAGTCCAAGCTAATCAAAGATCCAAATAAAGGACATTTATTGTTTTTCGCTTTAAGGCTTGTAATGTGCTAAATTAAGAACAAGTGGGTTAATCATAGGCTCAAATTGGCTAACAATGGAAGATAAAAGGTAAGGCTATTTGGGTAAGTGAGCTAAATGAAACGATGGCCTCAATCATATAAATGCATGAATAGACAAAATAATGGACATAAAGAATCAAACAAATCAAAGATTACAATCATAGAAAGAGAATAATGCACACAAGAAGGAAAAATAAGTGGCTATATAATGTAACCACACCATTAGGCTCAAATCTCACTTGCTTGTGTTCTTAGCTCAAAAATATGATCCACAATGTATATAATTCAAGCAAGTCCTATGAAAAGTTTTCACTCAAATCAATTGAGGTGTCCTATAGATAGAAATCTTGAAAAATTTCATTATTTTGACTAAGCTTATTGTGTATATGTATGAAAAAATAACAAAATGCAAGTAAAAATCCTAAAAACCTAAAATAGAATGCAAAAGTATTGAGATTAGAAACTTGTCACCCAAAATCGCCGATCGGTCGGACGACCTCCCCACACTTAAAAGTTTGCACCGTCCTCGGTGCACTCAAAGATGAGCAAGGGGGTACGGCAACTCTCCGGATTGCTACCTTCAGCTGGTAGGTCAACCGGTTGCTGCGTGTTCTTTCTTCCACTTCTATTTTTACTTATGGTGCATTAATCATGAAAAAACAAAAATATAACACCATAAGATGAAAAAATACAAAAGCAAGGAAGCATGATTGTTGGAATGAGGTAAATCACTAGGATTGAGTGAGTGAATTAGTGTGACATTAATGACAAAAAGGAATGTGAGTCCTAAATTAGGCGCCTTTTAGCACACACATGATCATAAAAAGCGATGTCACAAAAGAAGCATGCACTTCACTTATCCTAGTATGCTTGAGATGCTTTAAGTAAACTTGTAAGGTAAAACAAGCATTAAAGAAGCATGAAGGCATTCAAGCTATAAGCATATGGATGCATATAATCATGAAACACAATGCATTAAAGTAAATGCACAACATCCAATATCAAGAGTTTGCCTAATCAAAGAATAGGGTTCAAATCACATGGTGGCCAAATCATGCAATTCAAGAAGAGTTACAAGCTCGAAGGCAATTGTCCTCACTTGGTATTCTTAAAAGGCAAGCAAGAAAAACTCAAAACCAAGTAGCAAAATATAACCTCAACAATAAAATCCAACAAAGTTTATAAACATAATGATGTTAAGATAACATTCCTTTTTAATACTCAGCAGCAATTAATGGTAAACAAGGATAACAATCCAACACTTAAAATGAAAAAGAGAAAATGAAATGAAAACTAACTAAAACTAACTAATCAACTAACTAACTAACTAATTAACTAACTAACTAACTAATTATTTAACTAAAATAAATGGTTATCAATGGTGTTCGGGAGTGTTAGATGAGGGGTAGAAGAAGGGAAGAAGAAAGGAGAAGGAAAGAAATGGAAAGAGGAGAAGAAAAGAGATGTGTTGAAGGAAGGACATCCATGCGTACGCGTGCATGGCGCGCGCGCGCAGATGGTGGTGCAATAGACGCGACGCGTACGCGTACATGGCGCGTCCGCGTCGATTGCTTATTTCGAGAGTGACGCGTATGCGTCATGTGCGCGTCCGCGCGAGTTGGTTTGTGCGAAAGGCACAGTGCGCGCATGGCGTTCACACAACTCTTGGGTTTTTGGCTTGGGGTGGAATTTCTCAATCCATGCGTACGTGTACATGGCGCGTCCGCGTGGGTACGCGAAAATGCTTGATGCACGCGTACGCGCGTAGTGCGCGTATGCGCGTATGGTGCTCTATTTTTCAAATATTTTTTGTACCAATCCAAGCATTCCAAACCTCCAAACAGCTACCAAAACACCATAAAACCTTATTTAACATACTAAACTACCAATTATACTCAACAAATCAACCAAAAATATGAATTTAAACTAATTACCAATATGTACAAAAAGAGAAAATGAAAAGAAGTTACCATGGTGGGGTGTCTCCCACCTAGCACTTTTGTTTATTGTCCTTAAGCTGGACTTATGGGCAGCTCCATCAAGGTGGCTTGTGCTTGAAGCCATCCTTGAACATCCACCAATGCTTGCATTTCCAATGTGCTCCATTCTTCAAGTTCAATTTTTCCAAGCTTTGATGGAGTTCTTCATAGATTATGGGCTCCCAAAGTTGATCCTTATGTATGCCGGGATCCCATATCTTGTTTCTACACCCATCTTTGAGTTGATTGTCATTATTCCATTTGGGTGGCATAATCTTGGAATTCTCATTTAAGCAACCAAATAATATCCTAGACCCAAACAATCTAGTTCTACACCAACCATTTGCAATTAAGCTTTGAACGTGTAGCCATAATGAACCTAGAATAATGTTTCCAACCACTAGCCATCTCCCTTTTACTCTTAAAGCCACAAATATGTCTAAGTTGACCATCCGTCTCAAGCAAACCATATTCAAGGGGAATAATAAAGCTTAAGTATAAGGAATTTACCCACTTGAATGAAAGAATGGATGGTGATGGCTTGGGGAGAGGTACTTCCAATGTCCTTGCAAGCTTTACTCCCTTGTGTTCTTCTTTGACTACCTCCACCTCTTGACAAACTTCTTCAATTTCAACCCTTTGTTCATCATTTTCATCCAACTCTTCTCCATCACTCAAATCATAAATGGGAGGTTGAGAGAAATCTACCTCCACGTTGCTTTCCATCTCATTGGGAGAAGGTTCATCAAATTCAAAGGATTCACCACCAAGAAGGTTGGATGCATGATCTTCATCACCAAGGGAACTCAATTCTTGCTTCATTCCCTCCAAGTCTTCATTCAAAAATTGTTTTGGAGGTTGTGCACTCTCCTCCTCAACATCAAATTCACTTTTCTTGGAGAGGTTCTCTTCAACTCTAGGTTCCCAAGGAGGTTCTGCATCTCCTAAGTCTTCAACCACTTCTTCCTCTTCTTCAATGATCATAGGCTCCTCCAATTGTTCTAACACAAAGTGGCCTTCCTCCTTCTCCACCGGAGTTTCTAATCTCTCCATCATGATATGCTTTTCAATTAATTCTCCACATGTGACCATGGGAGTACTTTGAGTGCTCAAGTATTGGGAGGCTAAAATGCTTACTACCTTGGTCAAGGTAGCCACAAATTCTAGTGTCTCCCTTTGTATTTCTCCTTGCCCTTGAAGTATAAGGCTAAGGATTTCATCCATTGAGGATTGGAGTAGGTAGGAGGGTTCAATGTCTTGGAGAATGGGTTCATAATAGGAAAGTGGTTCTTCTTGGTAAAGTGGTGGTGTATATTGAGGTGGTTCTTGGGAGTAGTAACCTTCGAATGGTGGTTCCATATATGGCTCATATGGTTCAAAAGGGGGTTGGTATGGTGGATATGGATTAAAGTCATATGGAGGTGCTTGGTGAAAAGAGGCTTGTGAGTATGGTTGAGGTTCATGTTGAGGATATGGCTGAAGAACTTGAAGATTGATGGTTTAGAAGTTATAGTAAACTCTCGTTGCAAATATAGTTACTAAACCAAGCAATCAACCTTTCTTACAAACGTTTTGGTTGTCACAAGTAACAAACCCCTAAATAAATTGATAAATGAAGTATTTAAACCTCGGGTCGTCTTCTCAAGGAATTGCAGGGAGGTATGTTCTTATTATTGGTTATTTGTTTGTAAATTGGGGGTTTTGAAAGTAAGGAACGAGTGATTTAAATGACAATTTGTTAAAATAATAAATAACAAGGCTCTTGGCAAGGTATAAGAACTGGAAGTCCTATCCTAGTTATCCTTATCAATTGTGATGAGAATTGGATTTTTCTCCCACTTTGTTAACCTCTAACTATGAAGGTAAGTTAAGTGGATGAATTAATTTTTACTCCTCAGGTCCTAGTCTTTCCTTGGAAAAAGTTAGAGTTATTGGAATTCGAATTAATTCTTGAAGAATTCTAATTTTCAATCAACAATGAGTTTGATAACTCAAGAGTCACCAATTATTTAACCAAAGCCAAAAGGGAAAATATCTGAATTAAATTAAAAGCATTCATATAAATAAAGCAAAGCAAAATTAAATCTGAAAATACCTCGAATTGCATTCACAAAAGAAATTAAATCTAACATGGATATTCATAAATTAAATCGGAAAAATAAATAAAAGAAACATTGAACCTGTGATCGCAAAAGATGAAATAATCATAAAGTGAAAAGAATCCTAATTCTAAATCCTAAGAGAGAGGAGAGAACCTCTCTCTCTAAAAACTACATCTAATCCTAAGATTGTGAATTGTGAGCTTATTAGTATGAATAGATGCATTCCCCCACTTTATAGCCTCTAATCTGTGTGTTCTGGACTAAAAATTGGGTCAAAAACAGCCCAAAAATCGCCTCCAGCGATTTCTGTTACGTTCAGGTCACGGAAAAGTGACGCGGAGGCGTCGTCCACGCGTTCGCGCGGATTGCAATTCGTAGATGCGACGCGGGCACGTCATTCACGCGTTTGCATCACCTAACTTCGAGGAAGCTATGGCAAATTATATATCGTTGTGAAGCCCTGGACGTTAGCTTTCGAACGCAACTGAAACCGCGTCATTTGGACCTCTGTAGCTCAAGTTATGGTCGTTTGAGTGCCAGAAGGTCAGGCTGGACAGCTTTAGTAGTTCCTTCAGTTTCTTGTATTCCTTCCACTTTTGCATGCTTCCTTTCCATCCTCCAAGCCATTCTTACCCTGTAATCTCTGAAAACACTTAAAACACATATCACGGCATCGAATGGTATAAAAGGAGAATTAATATTAATGAAATTTAAGGTCAAAGGAGCATGTTTTCAATCATAGCACAAAATCAGGAAGGAAAATATAAAACATGCAAATAGTATGAATAAGTGGGTAAAGAGTTGATAAAAATCACTCAATTGAGCACAAGATAAACCATAAAATAGTGGTTTATCAACCTCTCCACACTTAAACAATAGTATGTCCTCATGCTAAGCTCAAGAGAAGCTATAAAGGAGTGAGGAGGAATGGTAAAATGTATGAAATGCAACCTATCTATATGAATGCAACTACATGCAAAATGTTTCTACCTACTTAGTTAAAAGTAAACAAATCTTTCAAGAAGAAATATGAACTGGATTTCACTAATTCAAATCATGAAAATGAAGTACAAATAGACTTGCAAGAAGAAAATAGCTCATGAAAGCAGGGAACAAGGAATTGAGCATCGAACCCTCACTGGTAGTGTATACACACTAATCACTCAAGTGTTTAAGGTTCGATTCTCTCAATTCTCTACTAACCTTGCTTTCTAAGGCTTGCTCTTCATCTAACGATCAACATAAATTTAATGCACATATACACATATCAAGAGGTTTTTTAAGGGTTGTAATGGGGTTAGGGTCAAGGTAGGATTGTATTTGGCCAAGTGGACTAAAATCTGAATCCTTAATTAACTTAAACTTTTCCCACCTAACTTAAGACAATCCATGTAATCAAAGTACAAAACCTAACTATCCATTAACCATGTTTTCCACATATTCATGCATTCTTATTTCAAGTACAGTACATATGCATTACTTTCACCACTTACTTTGGGGCATTTTGTCCCCTTTTTGCTTAATTGCTCTTTTTTCTTTTCTTTTTCTCACTTCTTTTTTTTATATTATATTTTTATTTTCTTTTGTTTTTCTCACTGCATATGATTAAATTATTGAATACATGAACATGTCCTAAACATTTCTTTCACATTTTCAGAAAATTCTAACATACTCAATTCTAAAACCAAAGGTTTCCAAACCCACTTTTCCCCACACTTAATTCATGAGCACTCTCACTAGTCTAAGCTAACCAAGGATTCAAATTAGGGACATTATTGTTTTCTGTTTAGAGTTAGTGATGAGCTAAAGTAAAGAACAAAAGGGGTATAATAGGCTCAAAATTGGTTTGCAAGGGATAATGAAAGGGTAAGGCCATATAGGTATGTAAGCTCAGTGAAACAAATGCCTCAATCATGCAAGTGTATGCATACATCAAACAATGGAAATATAGAATTAAGCAAGACAAAGATCACAATTTTAGAGAGAAAAACACACACCAAAAATAAAATATTGGTTGGTAAAATGCAACCAATTCAAATAGGCTCAAAAATCTCACAGGTTTTGTGTGTTCGAGCTCTAAACCATGTTCCAGTATAATATTTCTTCAAACAAGTGTAACAAAAAATTTTATTCAAATTAGTGAAGTATTATAAAAAGTTTCTTGAAAAAGAAAATATTACTTTAACTAAGTGGTGGTAAAATATGCACAAAATCAAATAATTATGCAATCAAACATGCAAATGCAACAACTAACAAGGAAAATAAAACATTGGTGTTTGAGAAGGAAATACTAACCTACGGAAGTCGGTATCGACCTCCCCACACTTAAAGATTGCACCGTCCTCGATGCATGCTGAGATGTACAGGTGGACGAGTTGTTTGATGCGGGCAGAAATTAGCGAATTAAAAATTATTAAAATATATACGTTGCAAGTATAGTTCTTAATTTGCTGGAAATCCACCTATCAATTTAGAAAGGTGTCACAAAAAGTTGAATTTAAAATACTGGGAGTATGAATCCCAGGTCGTCTCCCAACGAGTTGCAGAAAAGTGTGCTATTTTATTAATCAGAGATTTTCAAAAATGTTTGAATTGGGCAAATAGGAAATTAAATTGGTAAATTTGAATAATGTAAATAAAGGCCTTGACTGGGAATTGATTAGTTGGAATCCCTATTATTGTTGGAATGCTCTCAGGATTAATTGACAATTAAAGGTTATCCTATTTAGTTATCCTTCACTATGTGAAGAAAAGTTAAACAAGTTGGAATGCTACGTCCGTTCACAAGTTGCAATCCACTTAATTAAAAGGGATTGGTGTTAGTGATTAGAAGGCAATCCAACCATAAACCCAATTGCAATTTTTCTTTCAAGCCTTCCAACTCAAAGGTTCCTATCAATCAATTCTCCATCAAGTTAGGGAACTACTCACTCATTGTAAAGGTAAAATTCATAGCATATAAAAAGGAATTAAGGAAAGACATTGTAAATAAAATTAAATTAATCAATTAAAAATAAAAGTGATCCTTGTATTAAATAACCCTAAGAATATTCCAATGGTAAAATTAAACAAAGCAAAGAACATGGAAGAGTAAGACCAAGTAAAGAAAACGAACTAGAATGACGAAGTCTTGATGACGTAATAACTCTTCTCAATATCCCAAACTATGAATGTAAAATAATAATCCTAAAAACTATGAATGTGTAGAGAGAAAACCTAGGGGAGGAGCAAAACTAGATCTAAAACTAAAACTGTGTAGAATGAATGTTGTCTCTGGTTTCTGCATGTTCTCTGGCTCTAGTCTGCTGTTCCGGGCCGAAAACTGGGTCAAAATAGGGCCCGAAATCACCCCCAGTGAATCTGCAAATTATGCGGACGCGTCATTCGCGTTTCTGCTTTGCCACGCGGACGCGTCGTCCATGCGGCCGCGTCACTCGTGCTGTTCCATCCGCGCGGTCGCATCATCCATGCGGCCGCGTCGATGCAAATTGCTCTTTTCCGCGCGGTCGCGTCATTCATGCGACCGCGTCGCCTCTCGTTGGTCATCTCCTCAATTTCTTGTGTTCCTTCTATTTTTGCAGGCTTCCCTTCCAATCTCCAACTCATTCATGCCCTATAAAGCCTAAAACACTTAACACACAGATCACGACATCGAATGGAATAAAGGAGAAATAAAATACATAATTAAAAGTCTCTAGGAAGCAAGTTTTCAACCATAAAACATCTTTAGGAAGGAAATATAAATGCATGCTTCTTTAATGAATAAGTGGGAAAAGATCATGATAAAACCACACAATTAAACACAATATAAACCATGAAATAGTGGTTTATCAATCTCCCCACACTTAAACATTAGCATGTCCTCATGCTTAATTGAAGGAGATAAATGAAATGAGTAAGAACATGTAAAACCTATGAAATGCAATGCAACCTATATATATGAATGCAACTATATGATTCTTGTCCACTTGATCAAAAGTAAGTAAGTTCTTCAAAACAATTATAATTGAAATTCCACTAATTCAATTCTTATAAAGTAAGAGCAGATAAAAATGCAAGAGGATAGCTCATGAAAGCAGGGAACATAGAAATTCAAGCATGGAACCCTCACTGATGGTGTATGTACACTCTAGTCTCTCTAGTGTATAGGGTAATCACTCTATCCTTCTCTAATCATGCTTTCTAATTTTTGTTCTTCTCCTAACCAATCAATAACATTTACAATACCAATGCAAGCATCATGAGGTCTTTTCAAGGTTGTAATGGGGCTAAGGTAAGGGTAAGGATTCATATATGGCTAGTAAGCTCATAAATTGAATCTTTAATTAACCTAAGCTTTAACATAACCTATATATACTCTATATAACTTAGAATTCACATCTAGCTACCCAGAATTCTCTTTTACGTTCCATACTCATGTATCAACTTTTTATTTTAATTTTATCATATGTGCATTGATTTTTTGAATTCTTAATTCAGCATTGGGGTAATTTTGTCCTCTTAATTATTGATTGACTTTTTTTATATGTAAACATAAAAATAAACATAGCTTATCAATGCACATAAATTTTTGATTCTTATAGTTTCACATGGGTAGGTATCCAAATTCCCATTAAATTATCATGACACATTCCCTTAATAACTTTTGTTCCCACAATTTCCCATACTTAACTAGCACACACAATTCTATCTTAAGCTAACCAAAGATTCAATTTGGGATATACAATTGTTTTTCTGCTTAAGGCTAGTAATGTGGTAAAATATAGAACAAATGGGATTTAAAGGCTCAAAGTGGTTAACAAAGGTAATTGAAAAGGGTAGGCTTAATTTGGATAAGTGAGTTTAAACAAATAATGGCCTCAATCATATGCAAGCATACAAATATAATAAATATTGGACATATAAGATAAAAAAAAATATAGATTACAATCATAGAGAAGTAAACACACAAGAATAAAATAGTTATGGTTAAATAATGTAACCATTCATAAAGGCTCAAATCTCACAGGTTGTGTGTTCTCTAGTTCAAAAATCATGTTCTAAATACAACTTCAAGCAAATTTAACATAAAAAAATGTTTTTTTTTTAAATTAGTGAAATTTTGTTCCAAAAATAGAGTTTTAGAAGAAACTTATTGTCTTTTCAATCAAGTAGAGCATGCATGCAACTAACCTATTACTATGCAATTTATCCTATTCTATAAAGGAAAGAGAATCTAACTAAATATCCTAATTTATTGGTGCTAGGGAAGAGAAATTACCTCCGGAAGTCAGGTACTGACCGACCTCCCCACACTTAAGGCTTTGCACCGTCCTCGGTGCCATCTGTCAGGAACAGGGGTGGGCTGGTAGTAGTATCTCCACAGTTGGGACCATCATGGCTCCCTGTGCTGGTACAGGAAGTGGAGTCCGGGGTGTCTGAGTCCTTGAATTTTCCCTTGAGTAGCTCCTTGAGGTGTTTAAATCGACGCTCGTTACGGCGCTCTCTTAACTTCGCTTTCTGTTCTTGCCGATCCAATCTTTTGATTATCTGCTGGAGCAGTTCATCAGTTGTAGGTGCTTGTGGTGTTGAAGAAGGAATATCTTCAACTGGAGCAGTAGGAAGGCTTGTAGTGGCTGCTGGAAGTCTGAGGTACTTCCCATTGGGGACATACTGATCATCCCGTGGAAGCATGGCTTTGGTGTCCCCAGCTCTGTAGGAAACTCCAGCTGCTGAGACAAGATCTGAGATCAAGGCGGGAAAAGGTAAGTTGCCCGCAATTTGTACGTGTCCCATGGCATTTCGGATATGTCTTGGTAGATTCAGAGGTTGGTCTGTAAGGATGCACCATAGTAGAATGGCCATGTCTGCAGTGAAGGAGGACTCGTGAGTGCTCGGAAAGATGTAATGGGACATGATTTGTGCCCATACGCGAGCATCCAAGGTAAGTGCTGAAGCCGATATTCTCTTAGGGCGGGTACGATGGTATCCGTAGATCCAACGGCTGCCAGGTAATGCGATAACTTTGAGAACATCTTCCCAGTCAAATTGGTACTGCTGGCGCTTGAGTGTGGCTTCTTGAAAGGCGTGCATTCCTTCTGGAATAGGGAGAAGACTTAGAGCTTGTCGAATGGCCTCTTCTGTAATGGGGACTTGCTTCTGACGTACATAGACAGACTGCAGAGTAGGCAGGTAGAAGTTAGAGTAGAACTCGACTACCCAAGAGAGATTGACCTGCCTTGGCTGTCTCCGTAGGAAACCCCATTGTCTTCGTTTAATTTGCGGCTCAACAAAGGTAGCAATATTGGGCGGGAGGATAAGAAGGTATTCGTTGTTATAGCTCCTTTCTGTCAGGATGGGGAACATCTGCTCATAGTAGCAATTGAGAAATCGCGCAGTGTCCTTCGCTGGAAAGGCTTTCTCCTTTTTATCAACCTTGATGATCCTCTTAACTCGTTTTGTTGAGGGCTTGACTGCAGTTGAAGAAGGCTCGGCCACTAATGCTCTTTTTGTTCCTCTTCTTGCTGGTTGTTTGGGGGTAGCTTTCTCTTTTCCTTTCTTGGTGGCCATCCTGAAAAGGGAAGAGAGAGAGTAAATTGAATTCAAAGAGATATATAGCAATGAAGAGAACAAAAAATAATGGTTATAAATGCACATTAAAAGGTAAATGATGGTGACACACGCTCATGAGTACATGTGAAAGATCATTAATGGAAAATAGTTAGTGCATATGATGACAAGTGAATGCAAGGTGTTTATTGGCATGCCGGCAAAGGGCACGAGTAGCATAGACCAAGCATTACTTTGTAACAAACCATCACGTTTGTATTGACAATTAAATTCAATTAATAGAATAGTAAAGAGAATTTGTGAAAAGCAAGCATTGAATATTTAGAATAACATAGAGAAGTGCATAATGCCATATGGGCTTTTTCACAAACACATATCATGCAAGGTAAATAAAGTATAGAAAGTATTAAAGTGAACATGCAAGCAACCCTTTAAAGAAAATAATATATAATTGTCAAACAATTTGTAACAATCCACAAGCATATAATGAAGAATAATGACTCACATAAATTGATAACACCATGTAAAAAGGATAGAAGAAGAAAGAAAATATGAATAATGAAAAGAAAAAGAAAAGAAAAGAAGATAACATATAAAATAAGAGGAATGATAGAAAAAAAAGGGGTGAAGAAGAAAATAAAACCTTGTTAATGGAGGTGAGGGAGAAAGAGTGAAAGGTGAGATAGAAGGAAAAAGAGAGAAGGAAGAAGTAAGGAGAGAAAAAAGAAAAATAGGATTTGGAGAGAAAAAGATATGATATTTGGCAAAATTAGAGAAACTGTGCGCTGCAAGCGACGCGATCGCATGGGGCACGTGGTCGCGCGATTTGCGCTTAAGGTGGTTGACGCGGTCGCGTCGGTCATGCGGTCGCGTGACCCATGTTGTGCTTCTGGCTCGAGTGCAGCTTCGCGCCAGCACAACTCTCTGTTCGACTTGATATATGTGCCAAATTTGGGGTGACGCGATCGCATGGGGCATGCGATCGCGTGAGTGGGCTTCAGAAGGGAACGATGCGGACGCGTGAGCCATGCATTTGCGTGGGTAGAATTGTGCCATTGGCACCAATCCAGCACCACTCGTGCACAATAATTTGTTGTGCACCTTTTTTACGTCGAAAACCAGGGCACGCGGCCACGTGGGTCACGCGGTCGCGTGGGAGGTCATTATTTCCAGGTGACGCGGACGCATGGGGCATGCGTCCGCATGGGTAGAATTGTGCCATTGGCACGCCTCCAGCCACGCTCCAGCGTGACTTTCTATTCGTTTTTATTTTTCTCCCCTCTCCTTGCGACGCAGACGCGTCGCTGATGCGGTCGCGTCGCGTGGCATTTTTTTTTTATAAATAAAAGTATGTGAATGCAGATGCATGAAAGTACCGATAAAGAGAAGAGTTATTGAATAGGAAAAACTGAAAATAAAGAAAAGAACGATCATACCATGGTGGGTTGTCTCCCACCTAGCACTTTGCTTTAACGTCCGTAAGTTGGACGCTCCACTAGCTCAATCTTATGCTATGTAGGGATCTTCCAAGAGGAAGATCTCAAGCTCCTTATTTTTTTGTATCTTCTCCCCATGGTATAGCTTCAAACGGTGTCCATTAACTTTGATAAGGTCAGAGTGTGAAGGATGGCTTAGGTGATAAACTCCGTACGGTTCGGCCTTCTCTACTCTGTATGGACCTTCCCATCTTGATCTTAATTTGCCTGGCATGAGCCTCAGTCGAGATTTGTAAAGGAGGACTAAATCCCCAGGCTGGAACTCTTTTTTCTTGATGTTCTGATCATGTACAGCCTTCATCTTCTCCTTGTATAGTTTTGAGTTCTCATAAACTTTTAGGCAAAGGCTTTCCAGTTCTTGCAGTTGCAACTTCCTTTCAGCTCTGGCTTTCCCAATTTGGTGCCTTGATCGCTCACGATTGCTCGTGGGGATCCAAAGCGACAGATAATATGGTTTCTCACAAAGGAAACAACAGTGTTAGCATCATCAATGTGGGTAGGAATTGCTTCCACCCATTTTGAAATGTAATCTACAACTAACAATATATAAAAATATCCATTAGAATTTGGAAATGGACCCATGAAGTCAATGCTCCAAACATAAAAAATTTCACAGAAAAACATAATTTGTTGAGGCATCTCATCCCTCTTGGATATATTACCAAACTTTTGGCATGGGGGCAAGATTTACAAAATTCAGCAGCGTCTCTAAAAAGAGTAGGCCACCAGAATCCACAGTCCAAGATTTTTCTAGCAGTTCTTTGAGGGCCAAAATGTCCTCCACTCTCAGATGAGTGACAGGCCTCTAAGATGGACTGGAATTCTGATTGAGGCACACACCGTCTAATTGCCTGATCAGCGCCACATCTCCATAAATATGGGTCATCCCATATATAATATTTAGACTCGCTTTTCAGCTTGTCTCTTTGATGCTTAGAAAAGTTAGGAGGAAATGTGCGTCTAACTAGATAATTAGCTATAGGTGCATACTAGGGAGATACCTCAGATACTGCTTGCAAGTTATCAAATGGAAAATTATCATCTATAGGAGTAGAATCATCCTTAATGTGCTCAAGGCGACTCAAGTGGTCTGCCACTAAATTCTGGTTACCACTCCTATCCTTTATTTCTAAATCAAATTCTTGTAATAGCAGTATCCAACGTATGAGCCTTAGTTTGGACTCCTTTTTAGCTAATAGATACTTTAAAGCTGCATGATCTGAATACACTACTACTCTAGTACCAAGTAAATAAGCTCGGAATTTATCCAGAGCAAAAACAATAGCAAGAAGCTCTTTCTCAGTAGTAGTATAATTAGATTGGGCAGTGTCTAAAGTCTTAGATGCATAAGCAATAACAAAAGAGTCCTTACCTTCACGCTGAGCCAGCGCTGCTCCTACTGCATGGTTGGAAGCGTCGCACATGATTTCAAACGGCTGGCTCCAGTCTGGTCCTCTCACAATTGGGGCTCGAGTCAGGGCGGCTTTCAGCTTATCAAATGCTTGTTTGCAATCTTCACTAAACTCGAACTTAATATCCTTTTGTAGTAATCTGGATAAGGGAAGTGCTACCTTACTAAAGTCCTTAATAAATCTCCTGTAAAAACCTGCATGGCCAAGGAACGAACAGACTTCCCTCACAGAAGAGGGGTAAGGTAAACTAGAAATAACATTCAGCTTTGCTGGGTCTACAGAAATGCCATTATTGGATACCACATGTCCTAATACAATCCCTTGTTTTACCATAAAATGACATTTTTCAAAATTCAATACAAGGTTTGTATTAATACATCTATCTAATACTCTAGATAACCCATCTAAGCAAAGGCTAAAAGAATCACCATAAATGCTAAAATCATCCATAAAAACCTCCATACAGTCCTCAATAAGATCAGAGAAAAGACTCATCATGCACCCTTGGAAAGTAGTTGGTGCATTGCACAAGCCAAAGGGCATTCGTTTGTAAGCATAAGCCCCAAAAGGACATGTAAAAGTGGTCTTTTTCTGATCCTCAGGAGCTATATGAATCTGGAAATAACCTGTATAACCATCTAAAAAGCAATAATGTGATTTACCTGATAGGCAATCCAGCATTTGATCAATGAATGGAAGTGGGTAGTGATCCTTACGGGTTGCTTGGTTGAGACGCTTGTAATCAATGCAGTCTCTCCAAGCATTTTGAACTCTAGTTGCTATGAGCTCTCCATGCTCATTCTTCATTGTAGTGACTCCAGACTTCTTGGGCACCACTTGTACTGGGCTAACCCATTCGCTGTCTAAAATGGGATAGATGATACCTGCCTCCAATAGTCTAGTCACTTCCTTTTTGACAACCTCCAAGATAGTGGGATTCAATCTTCTTTGGGGTTGACGGACAGGTCTTGCTCCCTCTTCTAAAAATATTCTGTGCTCACATACTTGAGGGTTGATGCCTACTATGTCTGCCAAACTCCACCTGATTGCTTTCTTATGCCTCCTCAGTACATCAAGTAACTGCTCTTCTTGTTGGGAAGTGAGTTCCCTTGCAATGATAACGGGGAACTTCTGTTTATCTTCAAGATAAGCATATTTGAGATGTGGAGGAAGGGGTTTTAGTTCCAACTTCTGATCATGGGTCGGCTCTGGATTGTCTGGAGCTTGTGAAAATGCTGAGGTACCCTCATTGTCAGTCAAGAGGGCCCCCACACTTGGACCTTGTCCAATGTGCCTCTCTCCTAACTCTTCTTTGTGAACTTCAGCTACAGTTTCATCTATGACATCACATTGGAAGATAGAATAATCTTTTGGAGGGTTATTTATGACTCCATTCAGATTGAAGATTACTATTCGGCCATCTATTTCAAACGAGTATGTTCCTAAAAAAGCATCCAATTTGAATTTTGATGTCTTCAGGAATGGTCTTCCAAGTAGGATTGATGATGGCTTATCCGAGTCATTATGGGGCATCTCCAAGATATAAAAATCAGTGGGAAATGTAAGCCCCTTAATGTTCACTAAAACATCTTCAGCAACTCCAGCCACTGTAATAATGCTTTTATCTGCTAACACAAAATGAGCTGCCGACCTTTTTAAGGGAGGGAGCCTCAAAATATCATATATAGACAAAGGCATTATACTAACACAGGCTCCTAAATCACACATGCAATCATAAATTACTACTCCACCAATAGTATAACTAACAATACAAGGACCTGGGTCACTACACTTCTGAGGTAATCCTCCCATTAAAGCAGATATGGAACTACCTAATGGAATAGTTTCTAATTCATTAATTTTGTCTTTATGTATACATAAGCCTTTTAGAAACTTTGCATATTTAGGTACTTGTTGAATAACATCAAAAAGAGGAACGGTTACCTCAATCTTTTTGAATATTTCTACCATTTTGGGATCGGGTTCCAGCTGCTTCCTGGGCTTCCTAGCAAGTTGTGGAAATGGAATAGGAGTATTGTTTTCTGCAGTGTCTGCGCCTCTTGGTGCTTCCTCCTGTGGTTGGACTTCTTCTTTTTCAGCTATGTCCTGTATGTCCTCTTCCTCTTCAACATCTTCTATTTCTACTACCTCTTCAACTGAGGTGTGTCCTGGTGAGCTTGGCTCCTCCTGATTCTTCTCCTGTAGTGTGGTTCCAGACCTCAGGGTGATGGCATTAATGCCTCCCTTTGGATTGGGTAATGGTTGAGAGGGGATTCCAGTGGAGCTTGAAGGTTGGTTACTGGAATTTTGCATTGATCCAATCTGTGAAACAAGAGCTTACAAAGTAGAGGTCAGACCATTCAGACTGGCATTAATGTTATTCATAATGTTATTTTCCATGGTTTGTTGTCTCCGCTCAAAAGATTGTAGTAACTCTTCATTAGGAGATAAAGAAGAATGAGTAAATTGAGAGGTCTGCTGTTGGGTATTCTGTGGTCCTTGGGATTGCCTCAGGTGAGGTGCTCTGTAAGGTTGGTTCTGCTGCCTGTTGTTATTATTATTCCACCTCTGATTTTTCTGATTATCTCTGCCTCCTCTGTTATTGTTGTCCCTCAAATTCTGGTTAGAATTGTCCTACCATCCATGGTTATGATTTCCACCTTGATTGTACCCTTGGTTGGGGCGGTCATAGAAGTTATGAGTGGATGCCACCATGTTGTCTTCCTGTTGGAGTTGTGGGCATTCATCAGTATAATGGCTATAATCAGCACAAATTCCGCAAACTCTCTGTGGAACTAACTGTTGGTTTTGCTGTGGTGAAGGAGGTTGAGCTTGCTGAACTTGTTGTTGATTCAACTGCATCTGCTTCAGTAAGTTGGTCATTTCACAGATACTCTGAGTTAGAGCAGCAGTCTCTCTGCTAGAGGATACTTCTGCAACGGCTTTTGAACGGCCTTGCTTCTATCTGTGGTTCCTAGTAGATTCATCTAAGTCGCTGATCAATTGCCATGCCTCATCAGTGGTCTTGTACTTCTTCATAGACCCATTGCTAGCACTTTCCAATGTGGTCTTATCTTGGGGCCTCATACCCTGTGTGATATAGCTGAGTAACACTATCTTGTCAATCTTGTGGTGGGGCATGGTTCCAGAAGATTATTGAAGCGCTTCCAGTATCCAAAGAGAGTCTCGTTGTCATCTTGAACAATCGTGGAAATGTCTTTCCTTAGTTTATCAGTAACTTCAGATGGAAATAATTTCTCCAAAAACTCTTTTCTGAGCGTATCTGAGTTGGATACATTTACTAGGGGTTGAGTGTAGTACCACTCTCTTGCTTTTCCTTAATGAGCAAACGGGAAAGCTTTCAGCAGAATTGAAGTTTCATCTGTACCATCTCGCCTGACAGTAGAACAGGCTGCCTGGAAATCTCTCAGGTGCTTGATAGGCTCTTGAGCAGGTAAGCCATGAAACTTGGGCATCAAATTGAGCAGTGCGGTCTTTATTTCAAAATCTGTAGCCACCGCTGGGTGATGCGCTTGAAACGGTTGCATTGTAAGATCAGGGGCTCCTTCCTCCTGGATGGTAACTCTTCTAGGTTCTACCATGTCGTCTGCACGTGAATCAACCGAATCAGTAGAACGGGAGCTGGTTTATTCCTCAAGTTCACTTTCAGATCTGCCCTCAGAGCGGACTAACCGACGCCGAGCTCGCCTTATTCGTGAAATAGTCCTTTCAATTTCAGGATCGAATATTAGCAAGCGCGGATCAGGAAGTGAACGCGTCATTTGACGAAAGAAACATGCAGCTCATAGTAGCAAAATAAAATAAAATGCAAATAAATAAATTCTAATTAATAAATTTAGCACTCTATTGCGACTCCCCGGCAACGGCGCCAAAAATTGATGCGGACAGAAATTAGTGAATTAAAAATTATTAAAATATATACGTTGCAAGTATAGTTCTTAATTTGCCGAAAATCTGCCTATCAATTTAGAAAGGTGTCACAGAAAGTTGAATTTAAAATACTGGGAGTATGAATCCCAGGTCGTCTCCCAACGAGTTGCAGAAAAGTGTGCTATTTTATTAATCAGAGGTTTTCAAAAAGGTTTGAATTGGGCAAACAGGAAATTAAATTGGTGAATTTGAATAATGTAAATAAAGGCCTTGACTGGGAATTGATTAGTTGGAATTCCTATTATTGTTGGAATGCTCTCAGGATTAATTGACAATTAAAGGTTATCCTGTTTAGTTATCCTGCACTATGTGAAGGAAAGTTAAAAAAGTTGGAATGCTACGTCCGTTCACAAGTTGCAATCCACTTAATTAAAAGGGATTGGTGTTAGTGATTAGAAGGCAATCCAACCATAAACCCAATTGCAATTTTTCTTTCAAACCTTCCAACTCAAAGGTTCCTTTCAATCAATTCCCCATCAAGTTAGGGAACTACTCACTCATTGTAAAGGTAAAATTCATAGCATATAAAAAGGAATTAAGGAAAGATATTGTAAATAAAATTAAAATAGTCAATTAAAAATAAAAGTGATCCTTGTATTAGATAACCCTAAGAATAATCCAATGGTAAAATTAAACAAAGCAAAGAACATGGAAGAGTAAGACCAAGTAAAGAAAACGAACTAGAATGACGAAGTCTTGATGAGGTAATAACTCTTCTCAATATCCCAAACTATGAATGTAAAATAATAATCCTAAAAACTATGAATGTGTAGAGAGAAAACCTAGGGGAGGAGCAAAACTAGATCTAAAACTAAAACTGTGTAGAATGAATGTTGTCTCTGGTTTCTGCATGTTCTCTGGCTCTAGTCTGCTGTTCCAGGCCGAAAACTGGGTCAAAATAGGGCCCGAAATCGTCCCCAGTGAATCTGTAAATTATGCAGGTCGCGCACGTCACGCGTCGTCCATGCAGCCGCGTCACTCGTGCTGTTCCATCCGTACGGTCGCATCATCCATGCGGCCGCGTCGATGCAAATTGCTCTTTTCCGCGTGGTCGCATCATCCATGCGACCGCGTCGCCTCTCGCTGGTCATCTCCTCAATTTCTTGTGTTCCTTCCATTTTTGCAGGCTTCCCTTCCAATCTCCAACTCATTCATACCCTATAAAGCCTGAAACACTTAACACACAGATCACGGCATCGAATGGAATAAAGGAGAAATAAAATACATAATTAAAAGTCTCTAGGAAGCAAGTTTTCAACCATAAAACATCTTTAGGAAGGAAATATAAATGCATGCTTCTTTAATGAATAAGTGGGCAAAGATCATGATAAAACCACACAATTAAACACAATATAAACCATGAAATAGTGGTTTATCATTGTTCCAACTGGCACTTTTCTCCAAAGATTGTGCAGATGGACTTTTCTTGTTTCCCCATGTAAACGTCTTCCGGTTCCCTTCCGGATGGCCATCCTGAAAGAAAAAGGGAAGAAAAGTAACCCAGAAATAGAGATAAGAAAATAAATGAAGTATGGGTGGGTTAATGCCAAATGAAAAGGGTTTCATTTACATGGAAGCTTCAACATGTACATGAGAAAATAATATAAGCACATGGCATACTAGTGGTGCAAAATTTGCAACAAAGGAGAGGAAAATGTGGGTAATGCAAGATAGTATAAGTTCATATCAATGCAAGAGAAGTACAAGTATCATAAAAGATTAGCATTGATTCAAATAATGTTACCCAATCAGAATAAAACAAGTCATAAGAACTAAGATAATACCAGAAAAGATATAACAGTTGAATAAGAACATTTGAACACCAATGGTAAAATAATAAATTTAGAAAAGAAAATAAAAATATACAAAATTAAAATGCAATGAATGAAAGTATGCAAATAAATAAAATAAAATAAAAGATAAGAAGAATGAGAAGTGAAAGAAATAAAGTAAGAAAGAAAGAAGAAAGAAGAAAAGATAGAAGAAATTAGGATTGGGGAAGAAAAGATAAGATAATTGGCTGATCTGGATAAGCTGTGCGGCGCAAGCAACGCGGACGCGTGGGGGACGTGGTCGCGCGACTTGTGCTTAAATTAATCGATGCGGTCGCATCGGTCACGCGGACGCATGACGCATTTTGTGCTACTGGCGTGAGGGCAGCCTCGCGCTCGCACAACTCTCTGTTCAAAATGCATTATTGCCAAATATCAGGGTGACGCGGTCGCGTGGTCGACGCGATCGCGTGAGTGGCCATCATGGGGATATGACGTGGACGCGTTAGCCATGCGTTCGTATGGTAAGGCGTGTGCGATCAGCACCAGTCCAGCACCACTCTCGCACAACTTTCGGTCGTGCACCCTTTCTTACGTTGATTTCCAGGTCACGCGGCCGTGTGAGTGACGCGGACGCGTGGGAGGCAGGTTCCCCATGTGACGTGGACACGTCAGCGACGCGGTCGCGTGGGATGATTTGTGCTAAAGGCACGCCTCCAGCCACGCTACCGCGTGACTCTCTGTTCGATTTCTCTTCTTCCCAATGCACATGTGACGCGGACGCGTCAGCGACGCTGCCGCGTCGCGTGCGTGCTTTTTTTTTTTTTATAATGCAGTATGCAGAATGCAATGCCAATATGAATGTTATGCAAAACTCCAGGTTCAATACAATAAAATAAAATAAAACTTGAAAACAAATAAAACTAAATAAAAATGTAAAAGGAACGATCATACCATGGTGGGTTGTCTCCCACCTAGCACTTTTAGTTAAAGTCCTTAAGTTGGACATTTGGTGAGCTTCCTGTTATGGCGGCTTGTGCTTGAACTCATCTAGGAATCTCCACCAATGTTTGTAATTCAAAATGGCCTCCGGGATCCCAAACTAGGCGCAGAAAGCTTTCAAGTAAGTTAAAGCAAGTGACAAGGCCCCAAGAGCGTTGATTGCCAGACTGAATTCCAGGGTCCCAAACCTTGCTTTTGCACCCGTCTTCTTGTTGATCATTATTATTCCATCCGGGTAGCAAGCAATCTGAATTCTCACTAAAGCGGCCAAACAACTTCCTAGACCCATTCAGTTGAGCTCTACACCAACTTTTGCATTTAAACTTTGAGCACACAACCATGTTGAACCTTGCTTGACAACTCCAACCACTAACCATCTTCCTCTTACTCTTAACGCCACAAAGAGCTCTAAGTTGACCATTCGTCTCCAGTAGCCCATATTCAAGTGGAATTAGAAAGCTAAGGGATATGAATTTTACCCACTTGAATGTTGTGAAGGATGATGGTAACTTAGGGGGAGGTATTGTTAACGAATTTGCAAGCTCCACTCCCTTGTGCTCTTCTCTGAAAACTTCCACCTCTTTGCAAGCTTCTTCAATTTCAACCTCTTCCTCTTGGTAGCTTTCTTCCAATTCAATCTCCTCTTCATTGCTTTCCAAGGGCATGGGAGGTTGTGCTTCTTCTTCTTGAATCTCCATCTCTTGATCGACCTCTTCCAAGTCCTTAACCATGACATGCCTTGGAGGTTGTACACCCTCTTCAACATCAATTTCAAACATCTTGGAAGGAGGATTTATGAATGGACTTTCCAATGGAGGTTCAGCATCTGCTAAGTCTTTAACCCCTTCTTCCTCCTCAATGGCAGGCGTAGCTTCTTCCAATTGTTTCAATATAAAATCGTGCTGCTCACTGTCCACCGGAGTTTCTAATATCTCCTTCATGCTACGTTCTTCATTAGATTGCCCACATGAGTCCATGGGGGTCCCTTGAGTGTCCGAACATCGGGAAGGTAATCGATTTATCGCTTGATCCAGTTGTCGAAGGGTTGCTTGAAGTTTTGCACATGTTTCTGTGAGACGATCCGTTGATTCTTGTTGCGCTCGGCTATCATAAGTAGGATCATAGTGCTCTTGGATTGATGGATATGGAGATGGCAAATATTGAGGTGGTGGTTCTTGGGAGTAATTGGGTTGGAATTGGGGTGGTTCTATATATGGTTCATATGGCTCATAAGGTGGTTGGTATGGTGGTTGAGGGTTAGGATCATATGAAGGTGAATGGTGGTAGTTGGCTTGTGAGTGTGGTGGTTCAAAGTTGTGTTGAGGAAGTTCATAGGCATATGGTGGGGGTTGTTGATAGGCCATTGGAGGTAGTTGTCGCCAAGAGGGTTGATCAAATCCTTGTGGCTCCTCCCATCTTTGATTGTTCCAACCTTGATGCCTGTTCAAATTTGTAATTTCTTCTTCCTGCAACATAATTGTAACCAGACTCATAGCCAAAGGGGTGAGAGTTCATAGTAGTAGGAGAAAATAAAAATAAAAACTAATAAAAAGAAAATATTTTGAAAAAGATATAATTTTTGAAAAAGGATAAGAAAAGATTTTGAAAAAGATATGATTTAAAAAAAAATATTTAATTTTTAAAAATAAGAATGATAAGATAATTTTTTTTTATAAATATTTACAATAACCAATAATAAGGCACACGTTTGCAATTCCCCGGCAACGGCGCCATTTTGACGTTAGGATTTTTACCAGTAAAGAATTTTATAAAAATAGTTGCGTTGTAGATATAGTTTCTAAACCAATAGAAATCCCTTTGTGCAAACGTTTTGGTTGTCACAAGTAACAAACCCCTAAATAAATTGATAACCGAAATATTTAAACCTCGAGTCGTCTTCTCAAGGAATTGCAGGGAGGTATGTTCTTATTATTGGTTATGAGTTTGTAAATTGGGGGTTTTGAAAGTAAGGAACGAGTGATTTAAATGACAATTCGTTAAAATAATAAATAACAAGGCTCTTGGGAAGGTATAAGAACTGGAAGTCCTATCCTAGTTATCCTTATCAATTGTGATGAGAATTGGATTTTTCTCCCACTTTGTTAACCTCTAACTATGAAGGTAAGTTAAGTGGATGAATTAATTTTTATTCCTCAGGTCCTAGTCTTTCCTTGGGAAAAGTCAGAGTTATTGGAATTCGAATTAATTCTTGAAGAATTCCAATTTTCAATCAACAATGAGTTTGATAACTCAAGAGTCACCAATTATTTAACCAAAGTCAAAAGGGAAAATATCTGAATTAAATTAAAAGCATTCATATAAATAAAGCAAAGCAAAATTAAATCTGAAAATACCTCGAATTGCATTCACAAAAGAAATTAAATCTAACATGGATATTCATAAATTAAATCGGAAAAATAAATAAAAGGAACATTGAACCTGTGATCGCAAAAGATGAAATAATCATAAAGTGAAAAGAATCCTAATTCTAAATCCTAAGAGAGAGGAGAGAACCTCTCTCTCTAAAAACTACATCTAATCCTAAGATTGTGAATTGTGAGCTTATTAGTATGAATGGATGTATTCTCCCACTTTATAGCCTCTAATCTGTGTGTTCTGGGCTGAAAATTGGGTCAAAAACAGCCCAGAAATCGCCCCCAGCGATTTCTGTTACGTTCAGGTCGCGGGAAAGTGACGCGGAGGCGTCGTCCACACGTTCGCGCGGATTGCAATTCGCAGATGCGATGCGGGCGTGTCATTCACGCGTTCGCGTTGCCTAACTTCAGGGCAGATATAGCAAATTATATATCGTTGCGTATCCTCGGACGTTAGCTTTCCAACGCAACTGGAACCGCGTCATTTGGACCTCTATAGCTCATGTTATGGTCGTTTGAGTGCCAGGAGGTCAGGCTGGACAGCTTTAGCAGTTCCTTCAGTTTCTTGTATTCCTTCCACTTTTGCATGCTTCCTTTCCATCCTCCAAGCCATTCTTGCCATGTAATCTCTGAAAACACTTAACACACATATCACGGAATCGAATGGTATAAAGGGAGAATTAATATTAATGAAATTTAATGTCAAAGGAGCATGTTTTCAATCATAGCACAAAATCAGGAAGGAAAATATAAAACATGCAAATAGTATGAATAAGTGGGTAAAGAGTTGATAAAAACCACTCAGTTGAGCACAAGATAAACCATAAAATAGTGGTTTATCAATGGCTCATAGGCATATGGTGGTGGTTCTTGAAAGTCACAAGGAGATTCACCATAGCCATTAGATTGATATACATCATAGAATGGCTCTTCTTCATAGTGCATTAGTGGAGGTTGTTGCCATGAAGATTGATCATATGCATATGGCTCTTCCCACCTTTGATTATCCTATCCTTGATACATATCCTCATTATAGTCCTCATTTCCTACAACATAGTTGTAATCACACTCATAGCCAAAGTGAGAATTCATGATAACAAGAGAAAATGAAAATAAAATCAAGTAAGAAACAAAGGAAACCAAATCCTAAAACTAGCAAGAACAAACAAAGAAGCAAAAGACAAACATATTCACAATATTCATATATATACAATAACCAATAACACAACACCATTGACACTCCCCGGCAACGGCACCATTTTGATGAGAAGACTTTTGTGTGGTCTAGAATTCACAATAAATTCTCGTTGTAAGTATAGTTTCTAAACCAACAATAGTCCTTTCATACAAAAAATTTGTTTGTCACTAGTACAAACCCCTAAAATCTATAAACCGAAGTATTGAACCTCGGGTCATTCTCCCTAGGAATTACAATGAAGTGTCTTGTTATTGGTTATGAAGTATTTTGGAGTTTTTGGATAAGAAACATGAAAAGTAAATGGGAATGAAATTCAAATAACAAAAAGGCCTTGGCAAGGTTTGGTGGTCAAGGATCTCTATCCTAATCACTAACCACAACATGAGAATTGGCAAGGATCAACCCCATTAAGTCATCCTATAACTAATAAAGGAAAGTCAAATGAGCTATGTCAATCCAAGTCCATAAGTCCTAGTTCTACACCAAATCAATTAGTGAGATCTAGAGTTAATGGCTCCCAATCGTCAATCACTTGGACATTAGTAACTCAAGAGTTTCTAAGTTACATTCCCAAGCCAAGAGCACTAAAATCTACTCTAAAATCCAACTAAGCATTTTATCAAACACTTAGAAGGTATAAAAGGAAAGCATAGTAAAATTGCAAGGAATGTAAATCTACACTAAAATCCAACCAAGCATTTCATCAAACACTTGGAAGGCATAAAAGGAAAACATAGTAAAATAGCAAGGAAAATAAATCTATACTACTCAATTGTAAGGAATTAAACAACAACAAATCAAATCAACATTAAAGGAACATGAATCATAAATTGCATTAAAGAAAAATGGAAGAACAAAAGTGCATCAACATAAAAGTAGAGAATTACAAGAATTAAATGCTAAACTAGAGAGGAAAGGTAGAAGAAGAAGAATCGCAAAGAGAAAAGTAAATCAAAGTATGAAATTAAACTAGATCTAAGAATTCCTAATCTAGATCTAACCTACTCCTAATTCTAGAGAGAAGAGAGAGCTTCTCTCTCTAGAAACTAACTAAAAGCATGTGAAAACTAAAATAAAACTCAACTAATGACTAGATGTCCCATCCCTCTTCAATTCTTGGGTCAAATAGCATCAGAAATGAGTTAGATTGGGCCCACAAAGCTTTAGAATTCACTGGCCACCTATTGCTTTAAGTGGATCATATGGCAGCAACGACGCGTGTGCATACTGTGCACTTATGCATGACCATACATATAGAAATTATGGCAAATCTTATATCGTTTTGAAGCCCCGGATGTTAGCTTTCCAACGGAACTAGAACCGCATCATTTGGACCTCTATAGCTCAAGTTATGGCCAATTAAGTGCGAAGAGGTCAGCTTGACAGCTTTTGCGATTCCTTCATTTCTTCATGAGTTCTCCATTTTTACATGCTTTTCCTTCATTCCCTTGATCCAATCTTTGCCTCCAAAATCTGAAATCACTTAACAAACATATCAAGGCATCTAATGGAATCAAGGTGAATTAGATTTAGCTATTTTAAGTCCTAGAAAGGATGTTTTCACTCTTAAGCACAATTAAAGGAGAATTTACAAAACCATGCTATTTCATTGGATAAATGGGAGAAAGGTTGACAGAACCCTCTAAATTCAACACAAGATAAACCCTAAATATGGGGTTTATCAATGATGTAGAGGTAATTGCATGTTGGATTTTACATTCGGTTCTCTTTCTTCTCTCTCTGGCCGAACCGATTTTGTGTTGAAGAAGAAGAAGATTAGCTCAGTTCAACCGTTTAAACCTTGGAGACTTCCCCTTCTATAATAAGGGTAAACAGCCAAGGTTTGAAGCAAGGAGAAAAGAGTGAAAGCACATAGTTCTCATAGCTACCCAAGCTAACAGAAGTTCTTCTCCTTCAATGTTTTGCATGTTGTATTTTTTTGTTTAGTTTTGTCTGTCTTGAGTCTCATAGAAAAAGGCAAACAGTGAGGTTTGTAAGAAAAAGCCATAGAGCAGATAAAGGCAGAGTATACAAAATTAAAAGAAAAAGCTATAGATGTCCTAGAGGTCCTTTCTACATCTGTATTGTGTTTCATGATTCTGTGGGAATCCCCTTGCAAGTTGGGTTAGCACTTAGCAGTTGAAATCTTGGTAGGTGACCAAGTCAAGTTCAGGATTGGGGATAGATTTTGGACTTGACCCGGATAGGAAGGGTAGTTCCTAGGGAGAATTGGTGTCTGTAATCTGTTTGATTATAGTGAAATTCCATCATTGTTGTGATGGAGACTGGATGTAGGCTGCACTGCACTTAGCAGCTGAACCAGTATACTTCTGGGTGTGATTCTCTCCTTCTACTCTACTCAAATTTTGATTTTGTTCGTAGGAGACAAAATTGAAAAATATCTCCTCATTGGTTACAAGACAAAAAGAAAAAGTCTCTTGACTAGTGACAAGAAAAAAAAGCAGAAATATCTCCTTAAGCGTTTTAAAAGGGCAGCAAGATTTACTCAGTGAAAAGGGGCTAAGATTCAACCCCCATTCTCTTAGCCACTGTTAACCATCAATTGGTATCAGAGCTTGGTCTCAAAGAGATCAAGCTTTGCAGCTTGGAGAAAAGATCCTGATGGCAGAAAACAGTGGCTCAAACCTGATGGCCTACACTCTGACAGAAGGACAGTCAAGCAATAGACCTCCTCTCTTTAATGGGAAGAACTACACTTTTTGGAAGGAAAGAATGAAGATTTTTGTCAAATTAGCTGACTACAGACTTTGGAAAATAATCCTAGAAGGTCCTCAATTCCCAACCACCACAGGGGCTGATGGCATGGTCTCTCTCAAGGACGAAGCCAGCTGGACCGAAGAAGACAGAAAGAAGGTGGAGCTCAATGCCAAGGCTATCAACTTGCTTAACTGTGCAATCAGCTTCGAGGAATATCGACGGGTATCAAGATGCACAATTGCAAAAGAAATCTGCGACAAATTACAAGTTACTCATGAAGGCACAACCCTAGTGAAGAAGACCAGGATTGATACACTAAACAGAGAGTATGAAATGTTTACAATGAAGGAAGGAGAATCAATTGATGATCTGTTCGAAAGATTCAACATCATCATAAATGGCTTGGATGCTATGGGGATCACGTATCCTGAATCTGTGCTTGTGAGGAGAATTTTGAGAAGTCTCACTAAAGAGTAGGAAACTAAGGCTATAGTGATATCTGAGAGTAGTGATCTTGATTCCATGACATATGATGATTTAAGAGGAAATTTACTTGCTTTTGAAAATACGTATTTGAAAAAAGATACTAAAAGAAAAGGAATAGCTCTCAAATCTGTTACTAACCCCCTGGATGATGAATCCATTGATTATTCTTCTGAAAATAAATTTGTTTTATTTGCAAAAAAATTCAGGAAAATAGTGAAGCTCAAGGAAAGGAACAAAGGAAGCGGTTCAAAGAAACCAAGGAGAGATTTCAGCAAAGTGATATACTACAACTACAAGGAGACTGGGCACTTCAAATCTGATTGCCCTAAGCTAAAAAAGGAGAGAAGCTGAAAAAGGGGAAAGAGGAAGGAAAGAAGGAGGAGAAAATGAAAAGGGAAAGAGGAAGGGACTCATGGCTTCTTGGGAAGACTTGGAGAATGACTCTGAGGAAGATGAAGAATAAGAAACCAAGTCTCAAACCTGCCTCATGGCCGATCACGTAGAGCAGGTAGTTTTCCATAACCCTGACATTGAAGATTTTCATCTCATGATCGATCATCTATCTGAAAACATTAGATGCTTCTTGCTTGAAAACCGAAATCTTGAGTCTCAAATTGGAATTCTTAAAGCTGAAAATGGTTTTCTATGAGAAAAGTTGAGACATGCTGAAACTGCTGTTGAACTTGTTGAAGAAAATAAGCAGTTGAAAGCTCAACTTAAAAGCTGTGAATACCACCATTCCGTAACTGCTAATCTGAATTATTTTGAAGAAAATGAGTAGTTGCATAAAAAGATAAAAAATCTTAAAGAAGACTTAGCCAACTTTGCACAAAGTTCAGAAAATTTAAATCAACTATTGGCTAGTCAAAAACCTCTTTATGACAAAGCTGGATTGGGATTCCATAAAGAATCAAAATCGGTTGAGACACCATGTTTTGCAAACATAGCATCATCTTCAAATGATGTAAGGTTTCAAAACCCAACAAGCTTTGTGAAAACAGCTTCTCATAGATTTTGTAGATTATGCAACCGGAATGGCCATTTTCCTATTCAATGTTTCTTTGGTGAAAGAATGATTGGTAACAAAGTTTGTAAAATTGTTTTTGATTACAATGGATTGGGACAAAGAAGATGGTTTAACGTGAAAGGATCCAAAAAGATTTGGATACCTAAGGTCACTTGAGCTCATTTTGTAGGTTTGCCTAGCATCCAAGCGAAAGGACAATGTGTGGTATATAGATAGTGGATGTTCTGGGCACATGACCGGAAAGGCAACCTTCTTTATTAAACTTGATGAATATGATGGTGGGTTTGTCACTTTCGGTGATAATGGAAAAGAAAAAATAGTGGCTGATACCAGGGCATCTTAGCCTAGTTTTACTAGTCTTTTTCCTTTGTTTTTAATAGGTTTTATACACTTTCTTGAGTTACAAGTAAGCCATTTGGGTAGAAATTCATGTGTACTTGGATTCAATCAACCATGAGTAAATTGATGCATTTTCATGAGGTTTTGTGCTATAATTGCTTATATGTCAAGGATGAAAGAAGTCTCATGATTTTAGCATAGCTTTGATGCATTTGTTGATTAATGATAGGTGACCAAAAGGCTTGGAGGAAGGTTGAAGAAAGGGGTTGGCAAGAATGGAAATGAAGGCAACATTAAGAAGATCATGTTTGAGTCAACGTTTGCCTCAAATGTGAACTCAAACGTGGATAATAGCAAAGCCACCCTGGAGGAAGCTAACGTTTGCCTCAAACGTGAGGTCAAACGTTGGCTTAAAAAGAACACTTGGGGGAGTCAACGTTTGTGCCAACGTTTGCCTCAAATGTGAGGTCAAACATTGGCTTAAAAGAACACACTGGAGGACTCAACGTTTGCGCCAATGTTTGCCTCAAACGTGAGGTCAAACGTTGGCTAAAAATTGCCTTGGAGGGATCACGTTTGAGCTCACGTTTGACCTCAAACGTGAGTGACAGCAAAACACCCATTCTGCATTATGCCATTACACGAAGACGTTTGAGTCAACGTTTGCCTCAAACGTTGACTCAAACGTGAATGATCCCAAAGTCCCTAGTGCGAATGGATTTCTTCTCAAGACCAAGAGCAATCAACAGAGGCTATCTTCAACCCAATTCCATCAAGGCCATGGGCCCAAATTCAAGGCTTAATGATCATTAGAAGGAAGTGTATAAATAGAAGTTAGTTTGATTTAGATGGGGACTTTTACTTTTACCTTTTTCTTCTTTTAGAATTTTCACTTGTAATTTTGAGAGTTTTTACTTTGATTTTGGATCTGAAGAATTGGGAGGAGAATTGAGTTCTCTTCCTCTGGGTTTTCTTGTTTTCTTTTCTGCAAAGCTTTACTTGAGTCTTAAGTGTGAAGAATTGAGGAAATTCTGTCTCACTTTCACCTTGAGATCTCTTTGTTCCTTTCTCTGCATAATTCAGAATTTAGTGATTTGAATTCAAAGTTTCTTTACTGTTTTGAACTTTAATTTGTTTGCAAGTACTCTTTGAATTGGATCAAGGAAGCCAGTGAGATCTAGACTTGGTTGCAAGTACTCTCTTGACCCCTGAGATCTTGCATTTTCCTTTTAACTCATCTGCTGAATGCTTCTTGAAGCTGATTTACTTTTCTGTTTAAAATCTATCTCAATTCACTTCATCATCTACTCTTCTGCTTGTTGCAATTTATTTTTTCTTGTTTAATTTCTGCACTCCCAGTCCCCAAATCCTTTTATTATTCAAGCCATTTACATTTCTTGCATTTTAAGTTTCAGTTATTTACATTTCTTGCAATTTAAGTTTCTGCAATTTACATTTCACTTTAAGATTCAGCTTCTTTACTTTCTTTGCCTTTTAATTTACAGTCAATTACCCTTCTCCCTTTACAATTCATGCAATTTAGCTTCTATTGGATACAAATCACTCAAATCAACTCTTGTTTGCTTGACTAAATCAACCACTAAACTAAAGTTGCTCAATCCTTCAATCTCTGTGGGATCGACCTCACTCACGTGAGTTATTGTTACTTGATGCAACCCGGTACACTTGCCGGTGAGTTTTGTGTTGGATCGCTTTCCACACATCAAGTTTTTGGCGCCATTGCCGGGGATTGATTAGGTTGACAATGATTAAGCATTTTTTTCTTTATTTTCAGCTAACACATTAACTGTTTGAATTTTTGCCTAAGCTAACCAAAACTTCACTCTAGCAATAGATTGAAGTGTTACTGGTTTTCTGGTTTTGTGTGTTTGTGTTTTATTTGTATGTCAGGTACAGGGAGAGCTATACCTACCTTTTGTTAACAAGACGAAAGAACTCTCAGAAGGATAAGAAGAGAAGCTAGAGGAAGGCTGTTGTTGGAGAAGAAGATTCTGAGGAGGAATATCACGAGATGGAAGGGAATCCCTCTAATTCCAATCATCCAGAAGGAGGGGTCAATAACAATCCACCACAGAGGAGAGTATTGGCTTCCTACACATTTGCAAATCCTAGACATTGTGGGAGTAGCATTCTTACCCCAAATGTTAATGCAAACAACTTTGATCTGAAGCCACAACTCATCACCTTGGTTCAAAACAACTGCTCCTATGGAGGAGGACCACTTGAAGACCCAAACCAACACTTATCCACTTTTCTGAGGATTTGTGATACTGTCAAAACCAATGGTGTATATCCTGACATTTACAAGCTATTGTTATTTCCATTTTCCCTCAGAGACAGAGCTACTCAATGGTTGGAATCCTTTCCAAGAGATAGCATCAACAATTGGGAAGATCTAGTGAGCAAGTTCCTTGCTAAATTTTACCCGCCTCAGAGGATTATTAGGTTGAAGACTGAAGTACAAACATTCACACAAATGGATACTGAATCCCTCTATGAGGCATGTGAGAGATACAAGGCTCTAATCAGGAAGTGTCCTTCTGAAATGTTCAATAAATGGGACATATTGCAGAATTTTTATGAAGGTTTGACATTGAAATCTCAAGAGGCTCTGGATCACTCAGCCGGGGGCTATTTGCATCTCATGAAAACTACAGAGGAGGCCCAAAATCTCATTGATATGGTGGCTAACAACCAATATTTTTTTGCTCACTAAAGGCAACGCCAACCATCACAAAGGAAAGGAGTGATGGAGTTGGAAGAAGTGGACTCAATCCTAGCTCAAAACAAAATGATGCAGCAGCAAATTCAGCAACAATTTGAGCAAATGACCAAAAGGATTGATAGCCTCCAAGTTGCAGCAGTAAATACAAGTCAGCCTGTAACCACATGGGGGCAAGGTGAAGAAAATTAAGAGGATCAACAACAAGATCAAATTCAATATGTGCACAACCAAGGTTCTGGATCAAGTGAAATTTATGGTGACACTTATAACCCATCCTGGAAGAACCATCCAAATCTTAGGTGGGGAGACAATCACATTCAGACTCAACAGTCATGGCAAAAGAATTCAACCCAAAATAGTTGGAAAAACACAAACTACAACAACCAGCAGAATAATAACCAAAATACATATAGAAAACCACAAAATACTTACCCCAACTCTAACCACCATCCATCCAATAACCAAGCCACCAATCAAAATACTTACCATCAACCCTCAATATCTCACAACCAACCAATCTCACAAGACTCTCAGAGGATCACCAATTTGGAGATGTTAATGGGGAAAATGATGAAGCACCAAGAAATGACAACAAAGAACCAGGAAGCTTCCATGAAGAATATGTAGAGGAAGATTGGACAGCTTTCCAAGCAAATTGCAGTTGAAAGGCAATCAAGCTCATTACCAAGAGACACCATTCCTAATCCAAACGAGGAGTGCAAAGCTATACAGCTGAAGAGTGGAAAGGCATTGGTAGACAACAAAGAAGCAACCAAGAAGCCTAAGGAAAGCAACAAAGAGCCAACAGAGAAAGAGGAAGCTAGCAACAGGGACATGACAACAAGCAAAAATGTCCCAGAGAAGCTTAAAGAGAAGGACAACCAGCCACACAATCCAAGGAAAGAAAAGGAGGAACAAACCCAAGGACAGCAGCAAGCAGAGAAGAGCTTTACACCTCCACTGCCATATCCTCAAAGATTCAACAAAGAAGCAAAGGATCAACACTTTCATAAGTTCCTTGAGACTTTCAAGAAGTTAGAGATAAACATTCCTTTGGCTGAGGCACTAGAGCAGATGCCTCTATATGCAAAATTCCTGAAAGATCTCATCAATAAGAAGAGAAGTTGGCACGAGAAAGAAACTATATTGCTCACTGAAGAATGCAGGGCATTAATTCAAAAAGGGCTTCCACCAAACTTGAAGACCCTGGAAGTTTCTTTCTGCCTTGTACCATTGGAAGATTGATCATCAACAAGGCAATGTGTGATTTAGGGGCAAGTATCAACCGAATGCCCTCTTCTTTGGGGAAAAAGCTTTGTATAGAGGAAGTGAAGCCAATACAATATCTCTGGAACTGGTGGATAAGTCAGTGACATGTCCCAGGGGTGTGATTGAAAACCTTCTAGTTAAGGTGGACAAATTCATATTCCTTGCAGACTTTGTGGTCTTAGACTAAGATGAGGATGAAGGTGATTCCATCATACTGGGGAGACCATTCTTGGCCATAGCTAGGGCCATTATAGATGTGGAGCAAGGAGAGCTGACCCTCAGAATGCATGGTGAAAGCATCACTATGAATGTATTTCTAGAAACACAGCTCATTGATGAAAAGAAGAATTGCATGAAAACTGACAAGGAAGACTTGCAATGGAAGGAAGGAATCAACAAGACAACCAGTAATCACCTTCCAAAGCAAGAAACAGAAAACACAGCAAGAAGAAAAGAGAATGAGATGATGCAGAGTGATGAAGGAACGCAAGAAGAAATTGAAGTGTTGACCACTAAGAAGGAAAATCCCAAAACGAAGTCCACTGTCAAAGAAGAAGGATCAACAAAAAGAAGAAAGAAAAGCAAGAAAAGGACTCAAAAGGGGTGAAAGAACAAGAAGATCCCAATTGAGGGGTTCTCCAAGGGTGATGAAGTACAGTTGATCTATCAACAGTTAGGAACAAGCCAACAAGCCAATGACTACTACACAGTTTGCAAAATACTCTCACTTGAGCATGCTGAAATTGAACATCAAGGAACAAAAAGGAAGCTCACAGTGAGGGGGGACAAGCTGAGACACTACAGTCGTCAACCACCTTAAAGGGGGCCAATGTCAAGCTAGTGACAATAAACGAGCGCTCCATGGGAGGCAACCCATGATTTAGTTTTCTTGTCTTTATTGATTCAATATGAATAATAATTGTTGCACTAACTTGAATTTTAATTCTTTCTAGACAAAATTGGCAACTGTTCATGGCATCGGAGGACATATGATCGAATTCTAAGTTTGGTGTGCCCACAAGCACACTATGACTTATGTTCCTTGGGCTGTGTAATCAATCATTCAGCCTGGTGTGGTACATATTGCAAGAACAAGCCATGAAATTCAAGAATCTTTTGAGTTTTGAATCTCATGAAAGTACAACAATATATATATTTGAAAAAAAAAGAGTACCTCTTATGAAGATTTAACCGAAAGTGACATTGAAATTTTAAAGGCAATAGTTGGAGGAAACATCATTTTGGACTATACGACCAAACATTAAGTTTGGTGTCCTCCAAAAATATACAAAAGGAAGTCACGGTTAAATAAGCATAAGGAATGATAGTCAATCTATAGTTCTAGATATGAAAGCCTCTCTTGTTGCAGTTTGATAATGCTTGTCTTGTTGTGATTGTTAGGTAGTCAGAGAACTATTCAATGGAGGGGACAAGACAAAGAAAGGCAAGTTAGCATAAGGACAAAAGTGGATTACATGGTTTGAAGGGAGAATCTGTACAACCCTGGAAAAGTACTTTGATGACCGAAGAGATGCACTTCAGGAAGAGGCAAAATTTTGTCCTCATTTAACTTTGCATGCACACCATTGATTTATAAATTGTCCCTATGAATCCTAACCATCCATCTTTCATAAAAGTGACTATAAAAAGCCTCACTTGAGCCATGCACATGAACGAAGAAGTTACACACATCTTGCATAGTCAAGCCTTGTATTCTTCACTACTAAGGCTTAGAAACCGTACCTTGTGCAATAAAACACCTTTGTTCACGAGCACTTTAAACACTTTTCTTCCAAGAGTGCATCATATTATCTAAATCTTCCCCATCAACTCTTAACCTCAGCGCTACCAACCACTCAAGGGAGCATGGCTTCTTCTTCAAGGGCCAAACGAAGAAAAGGAAAGGAAACCATGGTTGAAGAAAGTGAACCCGAATATGATCGATGGAAGTTCAAATCATGGTACCATCAATTTCAACTGGAATGGATGAATGATAAAAAGATATATCCGAAAGTGCCAATTCTATTACCAGATGAAGGATGCTAGAAAATGAAAGCCAAGATTAAAAAGAGGAGATGGGAAGAGCTCACCTCACCAATCACTAAGATCAATGTAAACATCATAAGGGAATTCTATGCTAATACCCCAAAGCTTGATATGAATACAGCTCCAACTTACAAGAGCTATGTACGGGGAACAGAAGTGGATTTCAGTTCAAATGCTATCATGAAAGTCTTAGGCCTAAGAACAGTCCATTTTGATGAGCCAGGGTACCACCAAAGAATAAGTGAAGACCCAGACTATGATGAAATTGCTAGTGAAATCTATGTGGTGAACACAGATTGGGTAGGAGATGCTAACAATAAGTACAAATACTTGAGAAGAGGAGATCTCACCCCTGAAGCAAAAGGGTGGTATGAGCTAGTAAAGAGATCGATCTTAGGCACAGTGAACACTTCAGAGGTCAACAAAAAAAGAGCTGTCATGTTATAGTGTATAATAGTGGGAGGAGAAGTGAAGGTTCACGAGATCATTGCAAGTGATATTCAAAGGATTGCAGAGAAGAATTCGGCTGGAGCTTGGCTACACTACCCAAGTACCATCATGTGGCTGTCTATGAAGGCCAAAGTGCCAATGGAGGATGCAAACCCAACATGGTTGAATCCAGGCCTACCTGTAACCTTCGAGAGGATGATGATTGTCACAGAGGTACAACAGAGTCGAA
Source organism: Arachis ipaensis (assembly GCF_000816755.2). Taxonomy (NCBI): domain Eukaryota; kingdom Viridiplantae; phylum Streptophyta; class Magnoliopsida; order Fabales; family Fabaceae; genus Arachis; species Arachis ipaensis. The sequence continues at coordinate 72,516,320 of NC_029788.2, read as the reverse complement.
AGCCACAAAAAGGGAGAAGAAGAGAAGAACCACAAGAAGAACCATAAGGAGAACAGGAGGAACAACAACAATTCCAACCACAGAACAATATGGACATGGTTCAGATGCAAGAGGCAATTGAGAGGTTGTCACAACAATACATGGGGATTCAAGAGAAGCAGAAAGATTCCATTCACAGTACACGAGGTCTCAACAAAGACAAGAGGAGCTTCAGTTGAGGATGATAAGTCAACAAAGGAATTATGAGTCAAGATCCTTAGTGATGCAACAGGAACAAGCTTTCCAATCTCATGAATCATTTAACCAGTTAACCCAACTGCAAGCTGAGAACATGAGAGCTTTCAAGGAATTCACAACCCTTTAGGATGCAAGGTATGGAGTTCAAGCTGACTATAACATAAATGGCCAAATAAAGTTGAGCTACATTGCGGATCATCTACACAATATGGAACCAGCATTTCCAAATTATGATGAATACCTCAAGGGGAGGAGTGAAAGAGAAGTAGACAAAGCATTGCTCCTTGAAGACAGAGTAAAAGAGACAATGAAGAAAGCTGGATTCTGGCAAAAGCTAACAGGCAAAAGCAAGGGAGAAACTAGTAAACAAGCAAGTGAGAAGAAAAAGAGACAAATGAAAGGTGGAATTGCTCTTTGCTTATCACATTCAATAAAGAAAGAGCATGCATGTTTAGTTGATAGTCATTTTATTCTAATAGTTTTTGCATCCTGTCTGTTTAACTTTGCAATAAGTAGGCTAGCTTAAGTGTGTTCTTGTGTTTATTCACTTTCACTTGATTAAATGCATGCTTTGTCCCCTGTGCCTTTTTAATTCAATAAAAAAGAAATGTTTGAATTAGGAAGTAAATATCCAATGTTGCATAAGTTAGAATGAAAGTTAGTGGTGGTATTTGTTGATTTAATGCATGGATCATAAAATAAATGCTGCATAATGATATGTTCTTTAAAGAAATGAACTAGTTTGCTGTTGTAAAGGCTTGTATAATTAAAAATCCCTTGAGAATGAAATAAAACAGAAAGAAAAAGAAAGAGAAAAAGCCAAGAGTGGCAAAGAAAACAAATGATAAGGCTAGGCACCAATAGCTTGAACCCTAGGACACATGCCTGTGGTGTTTTTGTACTAGGATATGCTTGGACAAGTAAGTTCTGAGAAGTATTTCAAAACTTGGCCACTTAGATCAACTGATTTGGGATTGCTAACTGAAAGTCCACAATAAAGAGCAGCCTAGCCACAAAACATTTAGTTATCCAAAGAGATGCTGGGCATCAATGATCCTAGGAAGAAAAGGGTGAGCCATGTGTCTGTGGTGAAGAAATGTTGAGCAAAATTAAGCCAAAGGCTGCTGCAACATTTGCCACCAAGCCTTCAAAGAATAATAAGCTCTCTGAGCAAAACAAAGAAGGAAAAGGTAGCAAGGGAACAACAAAAGTAAAGCCTTATAGCAACAACCTTAGTGAATCTTTGAGGAAACATATCTTATGTAACAGCAAGTAAAAAATGAACCACCATTGTCTGCATAAAAACCCCATGGACTAAATTCAACTATATGCTCAATAAGGATATGCACACTTCTCTGTTTCATATCATTCTTTCTTATGTTTGATGCTTGCTTGGGGACAAGCAAGATTTAAGTTTGGTGTTGTGATGCCAGGGCATCTTAGCCTAGTTTTACTAGTCTTTTTCCTTTGTTTTTAATAGGTTTTATACACTTTCTTGAGTTACAAGTAAGCCATTTGGGTAGAAATTCATGTGTACTTGGATTAAATCAACCATGAGTAAATTGATGCATTTTCATAAGGTTTTGTGCTATAATTGCTTATATGTCAAGGATGAGAAGAAGTCTCATGATTTTAGCATAGCTTTGATGTATTTGTTGATTGATGATAGGTGACCAAAAGGCTTGGAGGAAGGTTGAAGAAAGGGGATGGCAGGAACGGAAATTAAGGCAACATTAAGAAGATCACGTTTGAGTCAACGTTTGCCTCAAATGTGAACTCAAATGTGGATAATAGCAAAGCCACCCTGGTGGAAGCTAACATTTGCGCCAACATTTGCCTCAAACGTGAGGTCAAACGTTGGCTTAAAAAGAACACTTGGGGGACTCAACGTTTGCCTCAAACGTGAGGTCAAACATTGGCTAAAAATTGCCTTTGAGGGATCACGTTTGAGCTCACGTTTGACCTCAAATGTGAACTCAAACGTGAGTGACAGCAAAACACCCATTCTGTATTATGCCATTACACGAAGACATTTGAGTCAATGTTTGCCTCAAACATTGACTCAAACGTGAATGATCCCAAAGTCCATAGTGCGAACGGATTTCTTCTCAAGACCAAGAGCAATCAACAGAGGCTATCTTCAAGCCAATTCCATCAAGGCCAAGGGCCCAAATTCAAGGCTTAATGATCATTAGAAGGAAGTGTATAAATAGAAGTTAGTTTGATTTAGATGGGGACTTTTACTTTTACATTTTTCTTCTTTTAGAAATTTCACTTGTAATTTTGAGAGTTTTTTACTTTGATTTTGGATCTGAGAGAATTGGGAGGAGAATTGAGTTCTCTTTGTCTGGATTTTCTTGTTTTCTTTTCTGCAAAGCTTTACTTGAGTCTTAAGTGTGAAGAATTGAGGAAATTCTGTCTCACTTTCACCTTGAGATCTCTTTGTTCCTTTCTCTGCATAATTCAGAATTTAGTGATTTGAATTCAAAGTTTCTTTACTATTTTGAACTTTAATTTGTTTGCAAGTACTCTTTGAATTGGATCAAGGAAGGCAGTGAGATCTAGACTTGGTTTTCTAGTCTCTTGACCCCTGAGATCTTGTATTTTCCTTTTAACTCATCTGCTGAATGCTTCTTGAAGCTGATTTACTTTTCTGTTTAAAATCTATCTCAATTCACTTCATCATCTACTCTTCTGCTTGTTGCAATTTATTTTTGCTTGTTTAATTTCTGCACTACCAGTCCCCAAATCCTTTTATTATTCAAGCCATTTATATTTCTTGCATTTTAAGTTTCAGTTATTTACATTTCTTGCAATTTAAGTTTCTGCAATTTATGTTACTTGCACTTTAAGATTCAGCTTCTTTACTTTCTTTGCCTTTTAATTTACAGTCAATTACCCCTCTCCCTTTAAAATTCATGCAATTTAGCTTCTGTTGGATACAAATCACTCAAATCAACTCTTGTTCGCTTGACTAAATCAACCACTAAACTAAAGTTGCTCAATCCTTCAATCCCTGTGGGATCGACCTCACTCACGTGAGTTATTATTACTTGATGCGATCCGGTACACTTGCCGGTGAGTTTTGTGTTGGATCGCTTTCCACACATCAGTGGCCATTGAAAATGTCGGTAAAAGTTTTTCTTCTTTTATAAATGATGTTCTTCTTGTTGATGGGTTGAAACACAATTTACTAAGTGTTAGCCAATTACGTGATCTTGGGTATGAAGTCATTTTTAGAAAATTAGTTTGCTTGGTTATTTGTGAAAAATCGGGTGAAATTTTATTTGAAGCTAAGAGATGTAACAATGTGTATGGATTGACTCTTGAGGAATTAAAAGATCAAAAAGTAACATGCTTTACTTCACTTGAATCTGAAAAATGGCTTTGGCATAAGAAATTGGGTCATGCAAGCATGTACCAAATTTCTAAGCTTGTTAAGAAATACTTGGTGAGAGGAATTCCAAACTTTAAATTTGATAAGGATATTACTTGTGATGCTTGTCAATTAGGCAAACAAGTAAAATCCTCTTTTAAACCAAAAGATGGAATTTCTACCAAGAGGCCATTAGAAATGTTGCATATTGATCTTTTTGGTCTAATAAGAACACAAAGTTTAGGAGGTAAACATTATGGATTGGTAGTGGTGGATGACTACTCTAGATTCAGTTGGGTACTTTTTCTTGCTCATAAGAATGATGTTTTCCATGCTTTCTCAACCCTTTGCAAAAGAATTCAAAAGGAAAAAGATTTGAAAATTTCCCACTTAAGAAGTGATCACGGAAAGGAATTTGAAAATCAAGATTTTGAAAAATTCTGTGATGATTTTGGAATTGCTCATAATTTTTCACGTCCTAGAACACCTCAACAAAATGGGGTAGTTGAAAGAAGGAATATAATAGAAGCCTTCAAGAAATGACTAGGGCTATGCTATGTGAAAATGAGATTCCAAAATTTTTATGGGCTGAAGCTGTGAATACAGCTTGTTATATTTTGAGTAGGACTATCATTAGAAAAGGGTTAAAGAAAACTCCTTATGAGCTATAGAAAAGAACCCCTCCTAATCTTAAGTATTTCCACATTTTTTGTTGCAAATGTTTTGTGTTTAATAATAAAGAAAATCTTGGAAAATTTAATCCAAAAGCCTATGAGGGAATGTTTGTTGGAAACTCCACCACTAGCAAAGCGTATAGAATTTACCTCAAAGATCATAGAACCATAGAGGAATCCATACACATTTCTTTTTGTAATACTAATTCAATTCCCAGTGCTCTTTTAGATGATGATACAGGAAGTGAAGCTGATATGAACTATCAATCAAGTCAAGAAAGCCCAACTGCTGTCCCAAATGAAGAATATGTCCGCCCAAATTTGTCTCATCAGGATGAAGGAGACATTTCTATTTTGTCTCCTGAGCTAGTAAGAGAATCTGTAACAAAACAATCTGCTGAAGCTCATCAAAGCCCAACCTTACTCCGAAAACCAAGAGAATGGAAGTCTATGAGAGGTTATCCTCATGATTTCATCATAGGTGATCCTTCCCAAGGGGTAACCACAAGATCCACATCCAAGAAGCAGGCCGAGCAAAGTAATGTCGCTTTCTTGTCCCAAATGGAGCCTCATAATGTGAAACAAGCTCTTGAAGACCCCTCTTGGGATAATGCCATGGAAGAGGAGCTTGCTCAATTTGAAAAGAATGAGGTTTGGACACTTGTACCTAATCCGAATGGTAAGAAGGTAACGGATACTAAGTGGATTTTTAAAATTAAATTGGGTGAGGATGGTAGTGTTGTTCGTAACAAGGCTAGATTAGTGGCCCAAGGTTACAATCAAGAGGAGGGTATAGATTTCGATGAGTCTTTTGCCCCGGTAGCAAGAATGAAAGCAATTAGGTTGCTTCTTGCCTACGCTGCCCACATGGGGTTTAAAATATTCCAAATAGATGTCAAATGTGCTTTCCTTAATGGATTTATAGATAGAGAAGTATTTATGGCTCAACCCCCCGGTTTTGAAAGAAAAAAATTTCCAAATCATGTTTTTAAGCTTTCAAAGGCTCTTTATGACCTAAGGCAAGCTCCAAGAGCTTGGTATGAAAGGTTTAGTTCCTTCTTATTGGAAAATCAATTTCAAAGGGGAACCACCGATACAACTTTATTTATAAAAGTATCAAATGATGATATTCTTCTTGTTCAAGTTTATGTGGGTGATATAGTGTTTGGATCGGCCAATGAATCCTTGTGTGAAGAGTTTGGAAAACTCATGACTAGTGAGTTTGAAATGAGTTTAATGGGAGAACTAATATTCTTTCTTGGTCTCCAAATTAAACAAACTCCTAGGGGCATTTTTATTCACCAAGGAAAATATGCTAAAGAATTAATCAAGAAATTCGGCCTAGGAAATTCCAAACCTATGGGAACTCCAATGCATCCAAATACTAAACTCGAAAAAGATGAGAACGGTAAAGATATGGATGAAATACGGTATAGAGGAATGATTGGCTCACTCATGTATCTTACATCCTCTAGACTGGATATTGTTCAAAGTGTGGGTGTATGTTCAAGATTTCAATCTCACCCAAAAGAATCCCATCTTTCAGCCGTAAAAAGAATCATTAGATACATTAAGGGAGCTTGTGATTATGGCTTATGGTATCCTAAAACTGATGACTTTTGTTCAGTAGGATTTTGAGATGCAGATTACACAGGAGATCGGGTGGATAGAAGGAGCACATCCAGAATGTGTTGCTTCCTTGGAAGCTCACTTAACATGTGGTCAAGCAAGAAACAAGCCACAATTGCTCTATCCACAGCCGAAGCTGAATATATATCTACCTCTGCTTGTTGTTCACAATTAATTTGGTTGAAAACTCAGTTGGAGGATTACAAATTGAAAATCAATAGCATACCCTTATTTTGTGACAATATGAGTGCAATAAACATTTCAAAAAATTCTGTTCTGCACTCTAGAACTAAGAGAATTGAAGTTAGATATCATTTTATTAGAGAACATGTGCAAAAGGGAACTATTGATATTCAATTTGTAAAATCCGAAGAACAGCTTGCTGACATTTTTACTAAACCCTTGTGTGAAGATAGATTCTGCTCTCTGAGAAACAGTTTGGGAATGATAGAATTGAATTCTGTTGATAAATTGTAATTTTTCTGATTCTGTTTGGTTTTGTCTCGTAGGTAGGGAGGAGACAAATTTGAGGACGTGATGAACAGGCCACGATACAGGGGGAGACTGAACTGATGATAATGATCTTGGGCCCCACCAAATCTTCTTTGACCTTATCCTTGACTCTGGCCCGTTTTGAATTCCTCAATTTTTAAATCATACTTTTTGGGAAGTTGTCAGATCATATCTTGTAGGAAGGAGTTCTTGTCAAATTATAATCTTTTCTTCCACCTTTTCCCTTGATTCTAGGAACTAATCTCTTAATTTTTAATTTTAAAAATTTTTTTCTTGTTGATAACCGCACCACTTAATGGTCCATTACTCACTTAATTCTCTCTCCACTCAGCATTAAATGCTATTGTAACATCCCACCTCTCTCCAATCTCTTCGGCCACTCTTTCATCTTCCCTCTCCTTTCTTCACTCTCATATCATGAAAAAGAAGGTGGCTCCTAAAAGAAGTAGCCGAACTCTACTCTCCAAAAATCCTCCATTTTCTTCCACTCCTCAAATACATACTCACATTCACATACATTCTACTTCCTCTTCATCTCCTTCACCTTCCTCTTAGCCAACCGAAACCATGAGAAGAAAGGTTATTTCCCAGAAAACTTCATCTCGAAAGAAGATTGGAAAGGAAAAGGAACCTGCTGTAGAAGAAGAAGAGGAGTCACAATCTTCTCTACCTTATTCACCACTAAGAAAATCAACCTCTCACCCCTCTGGCCGCAGCTCTTAATGCACAAAAGGCTACTCTCTGCGCAACACTCGGGAACCGCCAAACTTGGAATCTCTTTATTTCAAAAACAAGTTCAACAAGGGGCATTCTCATTTTGATCCGGGCAGATTTAACTCATGTGCTGCATATGAATTTCACAATCAAGTTCTAACTAAACGTCACCTATGTGATTCTCACATAGTAAACTTGGAGGTGCTGACTGCAAAAGGCATCAACTTTGCCATTCTGTTTGATAACCTGAAGTGGACACCTTTATTCCATATTCAGAAGCCTGTTTATCCATCCCTGGTTCATGAGTCCTATGCAAACATGGTGTATCTTGACGGAGCAATCCACTCATATGTTAAGAGGGTTCATTTATCTCTGAACAGAGAAACCATCAGCGCTGCATTAGGATACACTGATGAAGGAGCAACTGCTACATGACTGGAAAGTGGGATTCACATGTTGGGGTCACATATCAGATTGCTCTGAATCAAACCTGTGAAAACTTCTCTGCCCTGGATGGAACGGTATTGACGCATAAAGCTCTTGGACCTGTAAGAGTGCTACTTCACATAATCATCAATCATATCTTGATGCCTCAGAGTGGTTCCTTCCAAAGAGTAACTGTTTGTGATACCTTAGTTCTTTTTGCAATCCTTACTTCATCACCTATTTCATTTGCTTATTTGATGGTGCGACACATGTGGGATTGTGTGCGTAGTGACAAAAAGGCAAATTTGCCTTATGGAATTTTTCTTACATGCATATTTGAACATTTTCATGTTGATTTAACTAATGAGCATGTAGAAAACAAGGTTTCCACCATCAAAGGAGGAGGAGTATCTAGAGCTGTGAAAAGTACCAAAGGAAAACGCTCTATGCCCTCTGAAACTTCAGAAAGTGATCTTGAAAGTCATCCCACTGAGCCTACAAAGGTTGCTGATTCCATCAAAGACGTTCTAACTAAATTTTCAAACATGTCAAATCTGATGGTACGCTCATATAAAGAAGCCCACAAACAAGCTTATGAGAATGAGAAGGCATGGAAAAAGTGACATGAGCAAATTAATCTGCTGCTTGATAGAATTGAAAAGGACACACTACAAGAAAAAGTAATATTCGTAACAAAAAAAATTGTTACAAAAAATCAAAATTTTGAAACAAAAGGATTTTGTAACAAAAAAATGGTCGTTGCAGTATGTCCCGTTACAAAAAGTTTTTGTAACAAAAAACGGAACTGTTGCAATTCAAAGTGATATTTTATAACAAATTTTTCTGATACAAAAAACCAGAAGTTGTTACAAAAGTGGTAACAAATTTTGATCTTCAAGGTATTTTTGGTGACAATCTATTTTTTCCTATCATAAAATTTTGTTACAAAATATAACTTGATTTTGTAACATTTTTTTTCTTTAGTTACAAAAGTAAAATAATTATTTTTTTAATACAAATTGCATGCATAATTTACTAAATTATTTTTTAATTAACTAATATATTAACTATTTTACTAAGCAAGTCTACATTTATATAATATGTAAAAACATACATAATTCAAACATGCCTCATTTAGCTAAAATTGTTTTAAAACAAAATAACATTAGTGAGTACATTGATTAGTTCTACAAGTTATATGTCTTGCACAAGTTCAACCAAAAGTTAAAAGTTCTAACATAGATTAGTGTCTCTATGAATCAAAATATTCTTGAGCCCTCAAGGTAGCATGTGGTCACCATTTCAGCACTCCTGTAAATAAGAAAAACCGAAACAAAAAGTTAGGTGCATAGTCAAAAATTCCTTAAGTTCAAAAAGTTTCTAAATTTTCAAAACAAGCAAGTATGTATTCACTTCTCAACAATTCAAAATGCCAAAATAAGTGATACACATGTATGTGTAGAGCACATAATCAAGTAAATATCAATCACAAGTAAGTGGCATAAATTAAAACAATTTGGTGTTGACTAAGTTAGAAACATAAAAAAACATGTAAGCCAAAGAACATTCAAACACCAAATTCCAATGAAGCATAAAAGTCACAAGGTTGAGACAAGACTTGAAAAATTCATGGCCTATGTGACTTAAGATAAGTTAGGCATGAATAAAATAAATCAAATTAGCCACATAGGTAAAAAGAAATCTTCAACTTTGTGAGAGCATGCAAAAGAGGCTCTTCTTTTAAAAGAATTTTAAGTTCGTGGTCAATTTGAAAATTCACTTAAACTATTCAATGCATAGGAGTAATTTAGTATGAAAAAAATGGCAAACAACACAATGCAGTTTAATTGAGCAACCAAATAGGACAACAACCAAATAGTGAATAAAAAAACCCGAAGCTTCCAGCTTCCAACAACCAAAACGGTGAAGCACTTAGCGAGATAATCAATCAATTGAGCTTAGCAACAGTTGAAAACCAAAAGCAATTAAATACCAACTCAATCAATTAATTGAATCAAATATGAATATTAAAAACAGATTAAGATAAATTCCGGCAGCATTTCAACAGTAAATTTGTCTATTTCACAATTTCAATCAATCAATTCAAATTCCATATGAATTCTTTGACAGTTAAAAACACAAAAAATCATAATGAATTCATAGGAAGCAAGTAAACAAGCCAATTCCAACAAGAAAACATGAGGAAACAATTAAAACCAATCCAACCAGCAAGAAGTAGAGTAGCACTCAGCAGAACAGCAATCAATGGCCCATCATACAGCACCCAAAATAGTAAAATGAACAAAGGTAATGGATTCATGTAGCATTCTATTTATTGAAGTCAATAACCATTACACTTGCAAGCAGCAGGGGCACAATAGTTTATCCATTAATTCAATAGAAAATCAATCAAGCCAAACTAAACGATTTCAGCAACAGATTTATCAGTAAAACCAATCTCAGTTCAGCAACCATCATCTATTCCAACACAAACAACAATAACTCAGTAGCATTTTCTTTCTCATTGAATTTAGCAATCATTCAACAAGCAAGCAATGTGGGGGAAAAATCAGCAGCAACCACCAGCAAGTATAGAGTAGCAATAACAACTTAATGTGAGAAATTATTCAACAACAAATGCACACACAATGCAATCACTATAAACGCAAGTAACTATTCGAAAGGTATTTATGTCATTTCCAACACCATATTACACCAATTGAAACTATGATAACATTAAATGAATTCAAGGACTGAAACCATAAACAATTAACTTTAGAATCAGAAGTTCAGATCTTAACACCATAATCAAATTATTTACCCCAAAAATAGGCACTATTGAGTCTATTTTCTCAACAAAATTGACTGAAATGCAGGCTTGCAGCTTTCTTACTTACCGGCCTCCTCATATGTCGAACATCGAGTTCGTGACATCTCCTTGTTATCGACTTCAAGTCTATTCCCCAATATTCTACGTCTTTATCTTGCTGCAAATTTAGAATGTATGTCACACCCTCTTCCTTCTTGAGGTGATCGATGTCTTCAGGTTTCTATGGTTGGGATCCCACAAAGAGATTGTCAATTATAAGTGTGTGATTCATACCTGAAATAAATCAATCACAGGTTGCATCAGCAGCAGCAATCATATTACTGTGCTATGCATTTTATATAATAGACACAAATTAATACAACACTAACTATTCCTTCTAGTACCTTATAGAAAATGCAAGTAATTAACAAAGGAAACCCATCATTATATCAAACAGTTGGCAGTTATAACTAATAAATAGGAAAAAAAGAGGAAACTAACCCATATCGTGGTGATACTCATAAGGATTCCTCATCATCCTCTTCATAGCAAAATTGTAATCTTTCATTCTGTCCTTGGATTTAGAGGGAGTGGTATTGCTGGTGGAGGGTTTGTGCTTCTTCTCATCAATGCCACTTTCTGATAGCTTCTTGCAGCATATCCGAGTAATAGAACACGATTCAAAAGCAGCAACATCCGGAGGGGCAGACGACGGCATGGCAGCAGAAGCAGAAGAGTTGACAACCCACAAACGACAAGGAGAAGCATCGATGGTGACAATGGCGACGACGGCTTTATGTAGCTCCATTGGTGATGATGGCGACGGAGCTGGCAGTGACGAGGACAGCCCGGCTCCCCTCCAGTGGCGGCGACGCTACTCCCTCGTGAGCTCGTCTCTCTCTCCCCTCGCGTTATGATTCTCCCGATAGCGACAAGACGGTGGCGACGGTGGTAGTGACATCCACCGCTGCCGTCTCCCCTTTTCCCCCTCTCCTTCCTTCTCCTTCTTCCCCCCTCAAGCTCCCCCCTCTTTCCTTTTATTTCTTTTTCTTTAAGTTCCGTGTGTGTATATAGTTTAGGGTCTGAGTGTGTGTGTGATATTTATAAAAATTATATGAGTTTTAATTAATTTTAAACTCAAAATCTGATCATTTTAATTTAATTACTTTTTAGTAAATATTTTTTTGAAAATAAAACCTTGAACAATTATAATAAATCACAAATAATTTATTATTTATTTTCTAACAATCAGAGGTTTTGCCGGCTTAACGATGAGTGTTGGGTTATGGTGAGTTTAGGATTAGTAGAGGGACGGAAAAAACTAGAGTCCTATATTTTGCTCTTACGTGAGTTTTTAAAAAATTTATTTAAGTATAAAAATATATTAAATATTAGAGCGGTAATAAAACAAAAAATAATATTTGTTATAAATTTATTTTGAATTAGGGAAGGATGGCGACTTTGAGTGTGAGAGGTGGAGCTGTAGAGACAATGAGAGTGGATGAGGGTGGCGAATAGCATAATGAAGAGTGAAGGTGAGAGTTAGAATTAGAGTTTTTACTTTTTATATTTGTTTTTATTTTTAAATTTAAACTATTTTTATTTATGTTTAACAATGAATTTTTTAATTTAAAAAAATTAATTTTTAGTCAACTAACACTTGATTATTAGTAAAAATTATATATTAATTTTATAAAAAATATAAAATAATATATATCATTTTTAAAAATTAATCATTTAATCTTTAATTTTTTATAAAAAATAATTAATTAATACAAATAATATTTTAAAAAATAAAATTTTGAAACAAAATAAAATTATCTTAAAGATTTTAACATTTTAAAATAAATTTTTTTAGTTACAAAATTCTTGTATTTTGTGACAAACAAATAATTTGTTACAAACAATATTGAATTTTGTGACAAATTAATTTTTTGTTACAAAATAATTGGAGTTTTTGAAACAAATGGATATTTTGTTACAAAATATTTTGAACTTTTGCAACAACTTCATCTTTTATTACAAAATATTATAAATTTTTATAACAAAGCATTCGTTCGTTACAAAAGCCAATATAATTTGTAACAAAAAAAACCAAATCGTTATAAAATATCAAAACGTTTTGTAACAAATTGTATTGTTATTACAAAATATTATTATTATGTAACAATTACTAATTTTGTTACAAAAAAATAATTTTTTTGTAACAATTTTAAATTTGTTACAAAGTTTTTGTTACAAATGTTCTATTTTCTTGTAGTGACATGGGTGATGCAGATGAAGACAACTAATCCCTTGGCTCTAACATTAATCTTTTTTATGCTTGATTTAGTTTAACTACTCATACCTATGAACTCTGTTTCATTTTCATGTTTTCTTGTTTTGAGTACTATATAACTGTTAAGTTGGATACTCTGGACCTTTATGTTTTAGTTTAAACAAATATATGTATTTTGGTATGTTATTCTTATATGTTTTACAGGTTCTCACATTGATGACAAAAGGGGGAAGAAAATTGAAAAAATTGAAAAATAGGGGCTGAAATCAATTTGATTCATGATTACTGATGAGCGGATAATTTATACGCTTTTTGGCATTGTTTTTAGTATGTTTTTAGTAGGATCTAGTTACTTTTAGGGATGTTTTCATTGATTACTTGGACGACCCAGTGCACTTGCTGGTTAGTTGTATCGAAGTTGTGAACCATGGCATTGGCACCATGTTCTTGGCGCCATTGCCAGAGACAAGAAAGAGCCATGAATTTTACATAATTAAAGTGTAATCACGATTACGCATACCAAGTTGCTCATGTTGCCAGGGATTGTTCGAGCCTGGACATCACAATTTCGTGCACCAAATTTTTGGCGCCGTTGCCGGGGATTGTTCGAGTTTGGACAACTGACGGTTCATCTTGTTGCTCAGATCAGGTAATTTTTCTTTTTGTTTTGTTTTCAAAAATTTTTCAAAAACCTTTCAAAAAAATTTTCTCCTTTGTTTTCGAAAATAAAAATTGTTTTCAAAAATAAATTATTTTATGGCTTCAAAATTTTTAAGAATGAATTCTATTGTTTCATGAAGCATGTTGAAGCCTGGCTGGCTGTAAAGCCATGTCTCAATTCTTATACTCAAGAGAAGAGCTTCTTTATCTTTCTTAGCCAATTGGCTGTTGAATGTAGGGAATGTCAGGCGTGTCATGTCTGAGTTACATACTAAAGCTTGGCTGGCTATTAAGCCATGCCTGACCCTTTGATTGGAGCTTTAGAGCATAAGATTCCTGGAATTTATATTAAAAATTTTGGAATCCTTATTTTTCTTTTTCAAAATAATTTTTCGAAAAAATATAAAATAAAAATCCAAAAAAAAATTTACAAAATAAAAAAAAAATCAAAAATATTTCATGTTTCTTGTTTGAGTCATGTGTCATGTTATAAGTTTGGTGTCAATTGCATGTACATCTTGCATTTTTCGAAAATTCTCATGCATTCATAGTGTTCTTCATGATCTTCAAATTGTTCTTGGTAAGTCTTCTTGTTTGATCTTTGCATTTGCATGTTTTGTGTCTTTTCTTGTTTTTCATATGCATTCTTGAATTCTTAGTGCCTAAGCATTAAAGAATTCTAAGTTTGGTGTCTTGAATGTTTTCTTTGCATTAAAAAATTTTTCAAAAATGTGTTCTTGATGTTCATCATGATCTTCATAGTGTTCTTGGTGTTCATCTTGACATTCATAGCATTCTTGCGTGCATTCATTGTTTTGATCTAAAAATCTCATGCATTGCATCATTTTCATGTTTTTCTCTCTCATCATAAAAAAAATTCAAAAATCAAAAAATTATCTTCCCCTTTTTCTCTCATCAAA
>NC_029788.2:72500947-72501991 GCF_000816755.2 Arachis ipaensis | reverse complement strand
AAGATGCTTGGTGACTTTACTGCACCTAATTCCAATCTACATGGAAGAAGCATCTCCATTCCTGCCATTGGAGCAAACAACATTGAGCTGAAACCTCAATTAGTTTCTCTAATGCAGCAGAACTGCAAGTTTCATGGACTTCCATCTGAAGATCCTTTTCAAGTTCTGGCGTTCAACGCCAGAAATGGCAGCAAATGGGCGTTGAACGCCCAAAATGGGCACCAACCTGGCGCTGAACGCCCAGAGTTGTGTGCAAGGGCATTTTGCATGCATAAATTGGTGCAGGGATGTAAATGCCTTGACACCTCAGGACCTGTGGACCCCACAGGATCCCCATCCACCTCACCCTCTATCTCTCCATTCATGACCATCCCTTCTGTTTTTCATCCACCACTCACATCCATACACACATCCCTCCATCTCCTCCATATCTTCTTCTTCTTCTATTCCTTCTTCTTTTGCTCGAGGGCGAGCAACATTCTAAGTTTGGTGTGGTAAAAAGCATAGCTTTTTTGTTTTTTTTCCATAACCATTGATGGCACCTAAGGCCAGAGAAGCCTCTAGAAAGAGGAAAGGGAAGACAAAAGCTTCCATCAAGGGTCTATAGCTCAGTGGTAGAACATTTGACTGCAAATCAAGAGATCCCTGAGATACCTCAGGGGATACATTTTCTTCCACACAATTATTGGAAGCAGCTAAGGGTGGAACATCAAGAGCACTCCATCATCCGAGAAGAAGATCTAAAAGCAATGAAGGAGGAGCAGCAAAGACAAGGAAGAGACATAGAAGAGCTCAAGGACATCATTGGTTCCTCAAGAAGGAAACGCCACCATCACTAAGGTGGATTCATTCCTTGTTCTTATTTCTTCTGTTTTTCGTTTTCTATGCTTATCTATGTTTGTGTCTTCATCACATGATCATTAGTAGTTAGTAACTATGTCCTAAAGTTATAAATGTCCTATGAATCCATCACCGCTCTTAAATGAAAAATATTTTAATTCAAAAGAACAAGAAGTACATGAGTTTCGAATTTATCCTTGAACT
>NC_029788.2:72469393-72500942 GCF_000816755.2 Arachis ipaensis | reverse complement strand
AAATAAAAAGGATCCCAAGGCTTTGAGCATCAGTGGATAGGAGGGCCTAAAGGAATAAAATCCTGGTCTAAGCGGCTAAACCAAGTTGTCCCTAACCATGTGCTTGTGGCGTGTAGGTGTCAAGCGAATACTTGAGACTGAGCGGTTAAAGTCAAGGTCCAAAGCAAAAAAAGAGTGTGCTTAAGAACCCTGGACACCTCTAATTGGGGACTTTAGCTAAGCTGAGTCATAATCTGAAAAGGTTCACCCAATTATGTGTCTGTGGCATTTATGTATCCGGTGGTAATACTGGAAGACAAAGTGCTTAGGGCCACGGCCAAGACTCATAAAGAAGCCGTGTTCAAGAATCATCATACTGAACTAGGAGAGTCAATAACACTATTCGAAATCTGAAGTTCCTATAGAAGCCAATCATTCTGAACTTCGATGGATAAAGTGAGATGCCAAAACTATTCAAGAGGCAAAAAGCTATAAGTCCCGCTCATTTGATTGGAGCTATGTTTCATTGATAGTTTAGAATTTATAGTATATTCTCTTCTTTGACCAACAATCTCCGTGTGATTCGACCCTTACTCACGTAAGGTATTACTTGGACGACCCAGTGCACTTGCTGGTTAGTTGTATCAAAGTTGTGAACCATGGCATTGGCACCATGTTCTTGGCGCCATTGCCAGAGACAAGTAAGAGCCATGAATTTTACATAATTAAAGTGTAATCACGATTACGCGTACCAAGTTGCTCACGTTGCCAGGGATTGTTCGAGCCTGGACATCACAATTTCGTGCACCAATTACCCCTGTGCATGTGTTCCAATCTTATTTTAGAGTTTTATAATATATGCTCTGGTTTATGCTTTATCATGTTCTGAATTTGGCTGTGACATTTTGATTATGCTCTGGTTTATGCATTATCATGTTCTGATTTTGGCTGTGATATTTTGATTAAGCTCTAATAATTTTTTTTATTTAATATTCTACCAATTGTTATTATCTCAGAGAAGGCTTCATAGATCATGAATTATTGTTTTGTTTAGCAAAATTTTTGGCAGGAAACTGTTTTAACAGGAATTATTTTGTTAATTTAAAGTTTGTTGAGTCTTGTTTATATGTTGAAATGTACTCTGAAGGTACTCAAGCATGCTTTATTTTTGTTGTTATATTGAGCAGAAAATCATTAGATGACAACAAAACAGATTGTGATTATCAGTTACTTCTGCTAAAAAATCAAGCTGTTCAACATTGTTTAAAAATCCATATGTTGAATACATTGTGGCTTTAAGCTTGATTTAAGAAAGTTACAGGTAATACTTCCTTTAATAAAATGGCATATATTAAGGGGGAGCTATGTAACAATTGGAAAGGGGGAGGATTCTAAATCTTCAAAGGGAGTACTCTTAATCCTTACTATTTTCATTTCAATTTTTAATAATGTTTGTCATCAAGGGGGAGATTGATGAGTTTGGAAATCTCCAAATTAATATGATAATGATCAAACATTATTAAAATAATTAATTACAAAATTATTAATTTGAATTTCAATTCACATTTGTTAATTAATAATTTTGTTGCTTGCAGATTTTGTCATTGGGCATAAAGAAAAATGAAAGCCCATAATGGTTGGCAAATATAATCAGCCTCGTGCAAAAAATTTAAAGATATATGTGGCTAAAATTATTATTATGTGAATTGGGCCAAGAATTATTTTGTGCAAGCCCAATTGATCTTTGCTACAAGACCATCAAGGCTTGGTCCGAAAAATTGAAAAAGGAAGAAAGCTATATTGCATGCTTTCCCATGGTTACCCACTTTCATCATTGAATGGATTTCAAAATTCAATTAACTTGCATTAATAGCATTGGAAACATGAAAGAGAAAGTGGGAATTGATTTGATTGCTATCAATGAGTTACACGCTACTAGGCATGGGTAATGTAAACACAACTCATTTTTATTTTCTTCTTTAATTACATTGCAAGCTTTTCTCTGTTCTCTCTCCTCTCTCTTTCGGTCATATCTAGCAGGAAAAGAGGGTTGAAGCAAGCTATCAGTAAAAAATCACAGAGAAGCTAGAAGTAAGGGAGGGGCCATTGCGATGATGGCATTAGCAAAAGGAAGATCCACAATAGGGTGTGGCTGAGATCTTTGCCACTTATGGTAAGAAGTGGTGAGAAAGTCTCAAGCTCTCCATACCCAAAAATGGAAGAGATTCAACTCAGTCAGAGAAGAAGATCCCAGAGGCATTGTTCGTCTCTACTTTTGATCAACCATCATAGAAGGTAGCTACTGTAGCTACGTAGAGGAAGGGGCAGAAGATAGAGCAGATGGAGCTGTCAAGCATCAAGGACTCATCAAGGGTCAGGAATCCTTCTTGGGGAGCAAGTCAAGATGGAAGGCCCTGATTCATGAAGCTTGGTGAGAAGGGATGATGTAGAGGTAATTGCATGTTGGATTTTACATTCAGTTCTCTCTCTTCTCTCTCTAGCCGAACTAGTTTTGTGTTGAAGAAGAAGAAGAGTAGCTCGATTCAACCGTTTCAACCTTGGAGGCTTCCCCTTCTATAATAAGGGTGAACCGCCAAGGCTTGAGGCGAGGAAAAAAGAGTGAAAGCACATAGTTCTCATAGCTACCCAAGCTAACAGAAGTTCTTCTCCTTCAATGTTTTTCATGTTGTATTTTTCTGTTTAGTTTTGTCTGTCTTAGGTCTCATGGAAAAAGGCAAATAGTGAGGTTTGTAAGAAAAATCCATAGAGCGAAAAAAGGTAGAGTATACAAAATGAAAAGAAAAAGCCATAGATGTCCTAGAGGTCCTTTGTACATCTGTATTGTATTTTATGATTCTATGGGAATCCCCTTGCAAGTTGGGTTAGCACTTAGCAGTTGAAAGCTTGGTAGGTGACCAAGTCAAGTTCAGGATTGAGGATAGATTCTGGACTTGTCCTGGATAGGAAGGGTAGTTCCTAGGGAGTGATAAACCCCAATTTTGTGATTTATATTGTATAGAATTCGGGGGTTTTTATCGATATTTCTCACACTTATTCACAAGAATTGCATGGTTTTGTGTTTTCTTCCTAATATTGCTCCATGATGAAAAACATGTTTCTTTTGCCTTAAAATTGATATATTTTGATCCTCTTCCATTACCATTCGATGTCGTGATAAGTTTGTTGAGTGATTTTAGAAATTATAGGGCAAGGATGGCCTAGAAGTGAGAAAGAAAGCATGCACAAGAGGAAGGAACATGAAGACTTGGATTTTGGGAACTTCAGCATAGGTGCGCACGCGCACTTCACGCGCACGCGTGGATGTGGATAGCTGGAAGCGGCGTGCAAGGATGGACGCATCCGCGCGGATCAGAGAAATCCCACCGACGCGCGCGAACATGGCGCGCACGCGTTGATTACAAAAGCAATCGGGGTGCACGCACGCATGGCACGCACGCGCGGAATGCTGCACGTGACCTCATTAAAGGAAATCGTGCCTGGCAATTTCTGAGGCTCATCAGACCCAAATTCAAGCTATTTCTGCATGGAAAAGACCCAAGGATGCTAGGGGAAAAGGGGGGAGATCAATCATTTTACCCTTAGACACAATTTTTAGCTAGTTTTGGTTCTTTGTTCTTCTAGAGAGAGAAATCCTTGTTCCTCTCTAGGTCTAGCTTTAATTTGATCTTCCCTTGTTGAATTTTGAATTGGATCTTGTTAATTACTAGTTTTAATTGTTTAATTTGAATTATCTAATATACT
Source organism: Arachis ipaensis (assembly GCF_000816755.2). NCBI lineage: Eukaryota > Viridiplantae > Streptophyta > Magnoliopsida > Fabales > Fabaceae > Arachis > Arachis ipaensis. The sequence goes on along the minus strand of NC_029788.2, from coordinate 72,497,201 downwards.
TGTGTTTAGATCTTGTTTTAGTTTTATGTTTCCTTGTTGTTTGTCATTTTATATCCATTTCATGAATCTTGTGGATCTTGATTTGTTATTGTTGCATTGATGATTTCCATGATTAATTGTGTTGTTTGAGGGATTGTATGTTGATAATTGTTAGTGGGTACATGTTAGTTCCAATTTAATTGCAATATGAATAGGTCTTTTATTCATGCTTACCATGTGTTCGATGAAATGTTTCCTTTGATTATGGAGTAGTTCTCTTTACTCTTGACCTAGGCTAAGGGAATTGGGTAAACTTGAGTCATTGGGTCTAATGAATTTGATGATCTGGGAACCCTTAGTGGTCAATTTGATAGCCATTGACACTAGCCTCTACTAGGTCAATTAGTAGTGATGTTAGACCTTATGGGTTGATGTTGACTAAACCATTTAACATACTTCAAGTATGGAAGTAGACTTAATGAGTTTGGTTCCTCATAATTGTCAAGATATGGTTATTAGACAAGGATAGTGACCCCAATTCCCATGTCTAGCCAAGAGTTGCTTTTATCACTCTTATTTGAAAACCCAAAAATCTTGATTGCTTTGTTTTAGTTGTAGTTACTTGTTTAGTTTATAATAGAATTACATTGGATGTTATTTTATGAGTTTGGAATTATTTACATTTTGCTCTAATTGTTTGCATTAGTTTCTTACATTCCAAGATTACTTGCTTGTTAAGATTCCTAGTTTAATTTCTTGCTCATGACTTTCAACCCCGGATTTCTAACCAATGTTGAAGCACATGTTTGCCCATTCCTTGTGAGACGACCCTATGTTTGAATACTTCGGTTATTTTTATTGGGGTTGAACTTGTGACAACTAATTTTCCTTTCTAAATTTGACTCGAGGATTGTTGTTGGGTAGAGCTATACTTACAACGGAATTTTATTGAGAAATTCTACACCGACATAGTCCTCGCGCACCAGGGAGAATTGGTGTCTGTAATCTGTTTGATTATAGTGAAATTCTATCATTGTTGTGATGGAGACTAGATGTAGGCTGCACTGGACTTAGCAGCTGAACCAGGATACTTCTGGGTGTGATTCTCTCCTTCTACTCTACTCAAATTCTGATTCTGTTCGTAGGAGACAAAATTGAAAAATATCTCCTCATTGGTTACAAGACAAAAAGAAAAATTCTCTTGACTAGTGACGAGACAAAAAGCAGAAATATCTCCTTAAGCGTTTTAAAAGGGCAGTAAGATTTACTCAGCGAAAAGGGGCTAAGATTCAACCCCCCCTCTTCTCTTAGCCACTGATAACCATCAAATACAAATATTTATGTAAATTGTATGATATTTGTCTAATTTATACTATATGATTTAATGCATAAATTAAAGTTGAGATTTCTATGTCAACTAAAATTTAGAAGGTAAAACATTTTGTTTGTAAGGGAAACTTTATCAATTTTTTTTTTAAAAAATACTAAATTGAAATTTAGAAATGTAGATTATTCTGATTTTAGGAGAGATTCTATAGAAATTTCTACAAAAAATAGTTGAGATATAATTAAAAAATTAATTGAGACACTTTAAGTAAAGCTTAAAACTTTTTAATTGTTTGTCTGTTAACCTATATTGTCATTGTTATCTAACATAACTAATTTTGCATCAAGATATATGGCCAAAGATAAAACTAGAAGATGAGATAATAGACAGGGGTGTAGTTTGGTTGCTGGTGCTTCTAAGGATAAGTCTAGGAAAAATATGGGTATTGCCCTCGATCTCATCAGACCATTACATGTCCCGGACACTACTACTTCTACTGCTGTTGTTGCTACCCCTGGAGTTACTCTCTCAATTCCAGGGTAAGCGACAGTGGCCCTTTCACAAAGGGTTATCACTGATGACCATCATCCGAACCCTAGGCTCCCGCTCACACACTTAACGTCAAGATTCAACCTTAGCCGCCTCCGCCTCCACCTCCACCTTAGCCTCAATGGCCTCTCACTCAGCCTCAACTTCATGGCCATGTAGACCCATCCAATTCTGGTGATCAAATGCCAACCTCTAATACTAAGGACCATAGTTGTTCAAAATCGTATTACTTGGACGACCAAGTGCACTTGCTGGTTCAATTATACGAAGCGTGGGGATTCGTGCACCAATTTTCTTGCGCCGTTGCTGGGGATTGTTCGAGTTTGGACAACTGACGGATTGTCTTGTTCCTTAGATCAGGTATTGTCTTTAATTTTATTAGCTTCTCTTTTTATTTTCAAAAAAATTAAAAACTATTTCAATTTTTTTTCTTTTCTTTGTTTAATCTTTGTTTTTGGTTTGAATCTTTTGTTTTTGTTCTTAGTTAAATTTTCGAAATCTTTGAGTCCGTCTTTCTAAAAATTTTCAAAAATAGTTTCTTTTATTTAAATCTTATGTCAATCTTTAAGTTTGGTATCTTCTTGTCTGTTTTCTTTAATTTTTTGAAAATTTTATGTTTGGTTTTCTAAAATTTTAAGTTTGGTGTCTTTTGCATGTTCTTGTGTTCTTTGAATTTTTTTTAGTTTTGTTTTTGATGTTCTTCTTAATCTTTAAAGTGTTTTTGTTTTTGTTTTTTATTTTGATTTTAAAATTTTTAACTTTAGTATTCCTTTGTGTTTTTCCTTCAATTTTTCGCACACTAGGAGTCATTAGATCTAAAAATTTTAAGTTTGGTGTCTTTTGTGTGTTTTTCTCTTTCTTCATTAAATTCAAAAATCAAAAAATAAAATATCTTTTCTTATCTTCTCATTAATTTTCGAAATTCACATTAAAAATTCAGATTTTAATTTTTAAATTTTTATCTTATCTTATCTTAGTTTTAAATTTCAAAATTCAAATATTTTCAAAATAAAAAAATCTTATCTTTTTCAAAATCTCATCTTATCTTATTTCAAATTCAAAATTGTAAAATTCAAATTTCAAACTTCAAAATTTAAAAATTCAAATTTCAAAATTCAGTTTTCAAAATTCAAATTTAAATTTCAAATTTTAAAATAAAATCTTTTTCAAAGTCAAATTTCAAATCTTATCTTTCTTTTAAATATTTTCCAAATCTTTTCTAATCTTCTTATCTTATTTTCAAATCTTTCTTAATTAATTACCTATCTTCTCTCTCTTGTTTTTCAAAACTTCCTAACTACTTCTTCTCTCTACTAATTTTCAAAAACTCTCTTCTTCTTCTTCTCTCTCTTCTATTTTCGAAATCTATTAACTAATTTTTAATTCTTTTTAATTTATTAACTTTAATTTTCAAAATTAATAAATAAATAAAACAAAAACAAAAACATTTTAATTCTTATTTCTAATTCTTCTCTTATTTACTTCTATTTATTCGAACTCTTCTCCTCTGTCTTCTTCCATCTTCACTTTTCTATCTTCCTCTTCTTTCTTCACATCTCACTGGGAGCTCTCTATAATCAAATCAGACATAAAAGTTTCCTTTCTTTCTTTTCTTCTTTTCTTGTTTATGACCAGGAATAGAGATAAAGAACATCTCTTTAATCTTGATCCTGGACCTGAAAGAACTTTAAGGAGAAGCTTACAACAAATTAAAGCACAATACTCCAGAAGAAACCTTTTAGAATATGTTGAACAAGAAGCTGAGGACATGGCCGAACCTGAAGGAGCGGCAAGAAAGGTTCTTGGTGACTTCACCATGACTACCTCTAACTTTTATGACAGAAGTATCTCTGTACCTGCCATTGGAGCTAACAATTTTGAGCTTAAGCCCCAGTTAGTCTCTCTTCTGCATCAGAATTGCATGTTCCATGGACTTCTAATGGAAGATCCACATAAGTTCCTAGCTGAATTCTTACAGATCTGTGATACTGTTAAAACCAATGGAGTAAACCCTAAAGTCTACAAACTTATACTCTTTTCCTTTGCTGTAAGAGACATAGCTAAGATATGGTTGGATTTCCAACCAAAAGAGAGCTTAGACTCTTGGAAAAAGCTGGTTAATGCTTTCCTAGCTAAATTCTTTCCTCCTTAGAGGATGAGCAAAATCAGAGTGGAAGTTCAAACCTCTAGACAAAGAGAACGTGAATCCCTCTATGAAGCTTGGGAAAGTACAAGCAACTGATCAGGAGATGTCCTCCTGACATGCTCTCAGAATGGTCTATCATAGGCGTGTTCTATGATTGTCTGTCTGAGATGTCCAAAATATCATTGGACAGCTCTGCAGGTGGATCACTCCACTTGAAGAAAATGCCTGCAGAAGCAAGAAAACTCATTGAGATGGTTGTAAACAATCAATTCATGTATACTTCTAAAAGAAATCATGTGAACCATGAGATCTCTTAGAAGAAAGGAGTTCTTGAAGTTGATACACTGAATGCCATATTGGCTCAGAATAGGATCTTGACCCAACAGGTCAATAGGATCTCTCAGCATTTGACTGGAATAGAAACTGCAACTAGCAGTACTCAGGAAGCTTCTTCTGAAGTAGAAGCCTATGATCCTGATCAACCTACCATGGAGGAGGTGAATTACATGGGAGAACCTTATGAAAACATCTACAATCCTTCATGGAGGAATCATCCTAACCTCTCATGGAAGGATCAATAGAAGCCTTAGCAAGGTTTCAATAATAATCAAGGTGGAAGGAACCAGAATAGGTTCAACAATAAACCACCATTCCTATCTTCTCAAGGGAACATGGAGACTCCTAAACAGAGTCGTTCTGACTTAGTCACTATAGTCTCTAACCTCTCTAAGTCCACTCATAGTTTCATAACTGAAACAAGGTCCTCCATTAGAAATTTGGAGGTACAAGTTGGTCAACTGAGCAAGAGGATCCTTGAGACTCCTCCTGACAGTCTTCCTGGTAACACTGAAGTAAATCCAAGAAAAGTGTGCAAGGCCATCACCATTGAGGTTGTGGCTGAATCTGGAGAGACTGGAAAGGCATTGAACGCCAGTGAAGAAGATATCACTGGGCGTTCAACGCCCAACCTGGCAGCAAGCCTGACGCTGAATGCCAGTGAGGAGGCCCTTACTAGGCGTTCAATGCCCATACAGATAGCGAAGCTGGCATTGAGCGCCAGCCAAGGAGCACTGGCTGGGCGTTCAATGCCCAAACAAGTAGCAAAGCTGGCGCTGAACGCCAGTGAGGAACCCCTCACTGGGCATTCAACGCCCAACCAGACAAGGAAGCTGGTGTTGAACGCCAGCCAGGACATGCCTGCTGGGCATTCAACGCCCAAAATGATAAGAGAACTGGTATTTAACGTCAGCAAAGGTGCACAGCATGGGCGTTCAATGCCCAAAGAGCCATCAAAGCTGGCGTTGAACGCCAGTAAAGGCACACCTCCTAAGTGCTCAACACCCACTCAAGAAATCCCTATCCAAGAACTAAAGGAAGCAAAGGCTCATATAGAGACCATAGAGGTTCCTTTGCATGCACTTCTACAATGCATGAGTTCTGATGAATACTCATCCTCTGATGAGGATGAAGACACTAGGGAAGAGCAAGTTGCTTGGTACTTAGGAGCTCTTATGAAGTTGAATGCCAAGCTATTTGGTACAAAGCCTATGGAGAAAGAACCTCCACTGATTACCAAAGAACTTAATACTTTGGTGCAGCAGAAGCTACCTCAGAAGGTTCCAGATCCTGGACGCTTCCTGATTCCTTGCACCATAGGCACCATGACCTTTGAAAAGGCTTTGTGTGACCTAGGGTCAAGTATAAACCTCATGCCACTCTCTGTAATGGAGAAGTTGGGAATCTTTGAGGTACAAGCGGCAAATATCTCACTAGAGATGGCAGACAAGACAATGAAGAAGCCATATGGCTTAGTAGAGGATGTCCTGGTGAAGGTTGAAGACCAGGCCACTACATCCCTACAAACTTCATAGTCGTGGACATAGGAGAGGATGATGATAATTCTATCATCCTAGGAAGACCTTTCCTAGCTACTGCAAATGCCATGATTAATGTGGCAAAGGGAGAAATGGTTTTCCCACTAGAAGAGGACTACATCTTATTCAAGATGTCCAATCCCAATTCTCCCTCTAAAAAGAAAGAGATAATGGTGCAACACCTAATGTTCCAACCCTCTCTTTCAATGTAGAGCTTTACTGAGCCCCCAAACATCAATTTTAAGTTTGGTGTTGGGTAGCCATCAACAAGCTCTAAGCATAAAGGTACTAAGAAGAAAGTACCTAAAGGCTAGAGGGACAAGAAAGTCCCCACTGAAGGCCTCTCACCTGGCATGAGAGTTGTCTTCACTAAGAAATCAGTCGTACCACATACAGCGACTCATATCCTATCTGTAGAGCATGTGGAGCTCATCCATGAGAAGACAGGAAGAAAGTTCACTGTAAGGGGCAAAATTCTGAGCCCATACTCACCTCTGCAAGGAGCTAACTGTCAAGCTAGTGACGTTAAAGAAGCGCTTGTTGGGAGGCAACCCAACCTTAATTAATTATTATTATTTTTTTCATTTTATTTTTTTTAATTTAAATATTTAGGTTCATGATCATGTGCAGCAGTCAGAACAGAGACAGAAATATTAAGCAATGAAAATAGAAACACTCTAGATGGAATGTTGTTGAAGTTGAATGCCAGATAGGGAGCAAACCCTGGGCGTTCAACGCCCCCAATGGGCAGCACAGCTGGCGTTGAATGCCAGCCAGGGAGCAGGCCCTGGGCGTTCAAACGCCAGTGCAGAGGGCAGGTATCTGAATTCCCTAGCCTCTCAAGACCAGTGGGTCCCACAACATCTCTACCTAATCCACTTCTTTCTTCTTACTTTCACACTTTCCTATGCACACTTCCCTATAAACCCTAGCCCAATCACATCCATATCACTTCTCCAAACCATCATAAATCCCACCAACCTCCACCCACTTTAAAATCAAATTTCCCTCCCAATTACCCACCCATGGACGAACCCAACCCTATCCCCACTTATAAATACCCCTCTTCATTACCCTTCAAATACACCTCTCATACACTCTCAAAACCCATTCGGCCGAGCCCTCTATCTCCTTCTATTTTCTTGTTCTTCTACTCCATTCTTCTCTTTTCTTTATTTTTTCTCGAGGACGAGCAAAGATTTTAAGTTTAGTGTGGGAAAAGCATTGCTTTTTGCTTTCCATTACCACTTATGGCACCCAAGGTTAGAGAATCCTCTAGAAAGAGGAAAGGAAAGGCAGTAGCCACCACCTTTGAATCTTGGAAGATGGAAAGATTCATCACCAAAGCCCACCAGTACCACTTCTATGAAGTAGTGGCAGAGAAAAAAGTGATCCCTGAGGTCCCTTTCAAGCTCAAGAAGAATGAGTATCCAGAAATCCGAAGAGAGATCTGGAGAAGAGGTTGGGAAGTCTTAACCAATCCCATTCAAGAAGTTGAGATTTTAATGGTGCAAGAGTTCTATGCTAATGCATGGGTTACTAAAAACCATGACACTAGTGTGAACCTAAATCCAAAGAATTGGAGCACCATGGTCTGAGGGAGAATCTTAGATTTTAGCCTAGAAAGTGTGAGATTGGCGTTCAACTAGCCTCTGATGCAAAGAGACCCACATCCTTACACAAGGAGAGTCAACTTTGATCAGAGACTGAATCAAGTGCTCTCAGACATCTGTGTGGAGGAGCACGGTGGAAAAGGGATTCCCAAGGCAAGCCCATTCAACTAAGAAGGCTTGACCTCAAGCCCATAGCTAGAGGATAGTTGGAATTTATCCAACGCTCTATTATTCCCACTAACATCCGGTCAGAAGTGACCATTGACAGAGCCATCATGATCCATTTTATCATGATTGGAAGTGAGGTGAAAGTACATGAGGTAATTCCTCAAGAACTGTACAAGATAGTTGAGAAGCTTTCCACCAATTCAAGGTTGGCATTCCCACACCTCATCTGTCATCTATGTAATTTGGCTAGAATTGTCATAGAGGGAGATATCTCTATTGGGGAGGTCAAGCCTATTACTAAGAAAAGGATGGAGCAAACAAGGAAGCATGCACAAGAGCACTGGAAAACAAAGTGCTTAGGGTCATGGCCAAGACTCTAAGAGTTTTGTTCACGAATCAAAAAGAACTGAACTAGGAGAATCAATAATATCATCTAGATTCTAAGTTCCTAAAGATGCCAACTAATCCCTGTAATCATTTAACGCACATATCAAGGCATCAAATGATAATAAGAGAGGATTAAAGTTAGTAATTTGAAGGCCAAAGAAGCATGTTTTCAATCATAGCACAAAATCAGGAAGAAAAACATAAACCATGCGAATAGTATGAATAAGTGGGTAAAGAGTTGATAAAAACCACTCAATTGAGCACAAGATAAACCATGAAATAGTGGTTTATCACCAACCATTCTGAGTTTCAATGGATAGTGATATGCCAAAACTATTTAAAAGCAAAAAGCTACTAAGTCCCGCTCATCTAATTGAAACTGAGCTTCATTGGAAACTCTGAGATTTATTGTATCTAACTCTTCTTTCTATCCTATTTTGTTTTTAGTTGCTTGGGGACAAGCAATAATTTAAGTTTGGTGTTGTGATGAGCGGATATTTTATACGATTTTTGGCATCATTTTCATATAGTTTTTAGCATGTTTTGTTTAGTTTTCATTAAGTTTTCATAGGTTTTAGTTTTAAATTCACATTTTTGGATTCTACTTTAAGTTTTTGTGTTTTTATGCAATTTCAAATATTTTCTAGCTGAAATTGAGGAGTTGGAGCAAAAGACTGATTCAGAGACAAAGAAAGCACTGCAGATGCTGTCTGTATCTGACCTCCTTGCACTCAGAAGAGCTTTTCTAGAGCTAGAGAAGTCCAAATGGAGCGTTCTCAATGGCTATGGAAAGCTGACATCCAAAGCTTTCTAGAAATGGGTAATAGTCTATACTTTACTTCAGATTAAAAGGCCAAAAATTGGCGCCCAATGCCAGCCTCTTGCCTCCTTCCAGGCGTCCAGCGCCAAGGAGAATAGACCAGCGTCCAAATGCCCAGAGAGGAGCCCCTAGCCAGCGTTCAATGCCCTAGAGGCCTCATAGCACGTGGATCTCATCAAAGCTCAGCCCAAACACTCACCAAGTGGGTCCCAAAAGTAGATTTTAGCACTGAAAAAACTATTTTACCCTTATTAGTCATTAGTTTAGTATTTAAAGTAGAAGATCAACCTTGTTTAGGATCAGCCCTGCTGAGTTCTATGAATTAATAATAGTATTACTATTTCTCTTCAATCCGTGTTTGATTTAATTCTAAGATGTATATTTGTTCTTCAACATGATGGATGGGATGATCCATGACAATCAGCTTCGTTCATCATACTAAGACAGCGTGCCTGGCAACCACCCTTGTCTACTTGGGGTCTTGTGAATACATGGATGGAAAGCATCAACCGCTAGCTTGATTATACATCTTTTAGATGGCTAATCCACGACTTCGTTGGGGACTTCTTGAGACATCAGTTGAGCCAATTTATGGGGAGATTAGGGTCTCTGTAGTAGAAGCTAGAACCCAAAGGCGCAAAATTCTCTGATCCAGAAGATCTGACCTTGTTTGTGGCATTTTGAGTATGATCATTAAGGAGAATGGACTACAGGAGGTTCACTCTCAATCAGCCTGGATGCGTACTAACCCTAGTGTTCAGATCTCGAGGAGCATTGACGACCTCTAAAGAAAGACGTTGATCACATACAGCCTGCCATTGAAGAAATCATTCGCAATTGAAGAAGATAGTAAGACCAGAGTTAATTCAGAAGGACAAAGCAACTCCAAACCTTAACCATCTTCCTATCTCTGATTATCATTTAATTTAGAAAGTATTTTATACACTTTTATTCCTTTCAAGTCAACCTAGTTTAGATTTCACAAACCAACAACTCCTTGATTCGCCTGACTAAGACCTGCAAGATAACCATAGCTTGCTTCAAGCCACAATCCTCGTAGGATCGACACTGACTCGCTCAGGTGTTACTTGGACGACCCAGTGCACTTGCTGGTTCAGTTGTACAAAGTGCGGGGATTCGTGCACCATTAGGACATGCAAGATTCTACAGGAGGTTCATAAAATATTTTTGTAAAATTGCAAAACCCCTATGCAAACTCTTAGCCTCTGACACTCCTTTTGTTTTTGACATGGATTGCTTGCATGCTTTTGAAACTCTGAAGGCAAAGCTTATCTCTACACCTGTCACCTCTGCACCCAACTGGGACCTGCCATTCAAACTGATGTGTGATGCTAGCAATTATACCATTGGCGCAGTTCTAGGGCAGAGACATGATAAGCTCATGCACGTCATTTATTATGCCAGTAACGTTCTAAATGACGCGCAAAGAAACTATACCACTACAGATAAGGAATTACTTGCAGTGATCTATGCCATTGACAAGTTCAGATCTCATTTAATTAGCTCTAAGGTTATTGTCTATACTGACCATGCTGTTCTCATGTACCTTCTAGCCAAGCAGGATTCTAAACCAAGATTGATAAGATGGGTATTTGATAAATCCCATATTTAGGATTTATCTTGTATTGATTTTAGGAGATTTTATCACCTTTTACCCACATTTATTCAATGAAATAGCATGGTTTCATGATTGTCTCCCAATTTGTGCTTAAGTGTGAAAACATGCTTTCTAGGTCTTTAATTAGCTAAATTCAATTCACCCTTGATTCTACTAGACGCCTTGATTTGTTTGTTAAGTGATTTCAGGTTGAAAAGAGTAGGAATGGATCAAAGGAGTGAAGAAGAAAGCATGTAAAGTGGAGAAAACATGAAAAAGCCAAATATTTGGATATCTTCATCCACACGCACGCGCACTATACGCGCACGCGTTGATCGCGAAAATGCAAGGGATGCGCACGTGCACTGTACGCGTACGCGCCGGTGGACACACGTGATTTTTTAATAGAAAACGTGCCCAGTGATTTCTGAGACTGCAACCAACTTTGGCGCCAAAATGCATTTAAAGGACAAAGGATTGAAGGGAATCAATACTTAGCATCATTTACACACATTAGGATTAGTTTAGAGTTAGTTTTAGAGAGAGAAGCTCTCACTTCTCTCTAGGATTAGAATTAGGATTAGGTTTAGTTCTTACATATAGGTTTCAATTCGTGCCTTTTTCTACTTTTGATTCTCAATTCTTGTTGTTACATTCATCTTCCTCTATTCTTTTGTTGTAATCTCTTCTATTTTGTTTCCATGCTTTGTTGTAGATCTACTTTTGTTCCTTCTCTTCTCTTTCAATTCAATTAGAGGTAATTCATAATAATTGTATTCCTTTTGACTGTTGTTATTGATTTCTTACAATAATTGTTGTTAGATTTTATTGTTGTTATCCATTTACTATGCGTTTCTCTAGTGCCTTCCAAGTGTTTCATGAAATGCTTGGTTGGATTTTAGTGTAGATTTCGTTCCTCTTGGCCTAGGTAGAGTAATTAGTAACTTTTGAGTTATCTAATTCCTTTGTTGATTGATAATTAGAAGTTGCTAATTGATTTGGATACCACTAAAGCTAGTCTTTCCCTTGGGAGTTGGCTAGGACTTGTGGAATCAAGTTAATTCATCCACTTGACTTTCCTCCATGATTAGAGGTTAACTAAGTGGTAGCAATGAAAAATTTTGGTCACAATTGAAGAGGATAACTAGGATGGGACTTCTAGTTCTCATATCTTGCCAAGAGATTTGTTAGTTGTTAGTTTATTTCCCTTGCCATTTATATTTCTTGCCTATTATCCCCAAAACCCCAAAATACATCTCATAACCAATAACAAGAACACTTTATTGCAATTCCTAGGGAGAACGACCCGAGGTTTAAATACTTCGGTTTATAGATTTAGGGGTTTGTTTTAGTGACAAACAAATTTTTGTATGAAAGGATTCATGTTAGTTTAGATACTATATTGCAATGAGATTTCATTTGTGAATTCTAAACCATCAAAAATCCATTCAACAGTATTGCTCCTTCAAGAATTTGACATAGAGATTAGGGACAGAAAAGGATCAGAAAATCAGGTGACTGACCATTTGTCTCGGATTGAACCTGCAGCAGGGACGTCCCCTCCCACTACTGAGGTATCCGAGACCTTCCCTGATGAGCAACTCTTTACAATACACAAAGCACCTTGGTTTACCGAAATTGCAAATTACAAGGCTATAAGGTTCATCCCCAAGGAATACAGTAAACAGCAAGTTCAAAAACTCATACATGATGCTAAGTACTACTTGTGGGACGAACCATATCTTTTCAAAAGATGCTCGGACGGTATAATCTGCCATTGTATGTCCAAGGAAGAAACACAGCAGATCCTCTGGCACTATCATGGATCAGAGTATGAAGGTCATTTTGGAGGTGAGCGAACAACCACCAAGGTTCTTCAGAGTGGCTTTTAATGGCCTACGCACTTCATGGACTCCTAGGAGTTTGTCGGCAACTGTGACAGTTGTCAACATGCTGGAAATCTCCCTCATAATCACGAGATGCCACAACAAGGGATCCTGGAAATTAAGCTGTTTGATGTATGGGGCATAGACTTCATGGGGCCTTTTCCACCCTCATATTCGAACACATACATCCTTGTGGCAGTAGACTATGTGTCTAAATGGGTTGAAGCAATTGCATCACCCAGTAATGATACCCGAGTAGTGATAAAATTCCTCCAGAAATACATCTTCAGCATATTCAGTATCCCAAGAACACTGATTAGTGATGGAAGCAGTCACTTCTGTAACAAACAACTTGACTCTATTCTACACCGTTATGGTGTTCGCCACAGGGTGGCAACTCCCTACCATCCGCAGATAAATAGATAAGTTGAGGTCTTCGACAGGGAACTCAAAAGAATCCTAGAGAGAACAGTAAGCACCTCTAGGAAGGATTGGGCCAGAAAGCTTAATGATACTCTCTGGGCATACCAAACTGCATTCAAAACTCCAATCGGAATGTCACCCTTTCAGCTGGTCTACGGTAAGGCGTGCCATCTCCATATGGAATCGGAGCACAGAGTTTACTGGGCAACCAAGTTCTTCAACTTTGATGCCAAGGCTGTGGGAGAAAAAAGGTTGTTCCAGTTGAACGAGGTGGATGAATTCTGACATGTTGCATTTGAGAAAGCTAAAATCTACAAGGAAAGAGCCAAGAAATAACATGATAAAAAGATATCTTCCAGGGTCTTTAAGCCTGGCCAAAAGGTTTTACTCTTCAATTCCCGACTTAAGATCTTTCCTGGGAAGCTCAAGTCGCGATGGACGGGACCTTTTGTGATCACTGACGTGTCACCTTATGGTCATATAGAGCTCCAAAACATACACTCTTACAAAAGATTTATCGTTAATGGACAGAGAGTCAAGCACAACCTAGGAGATACCATTGAGAAAGAAAGCTCTACATTGCTGCTAACATGACACAGTGATGTCAAGCTAATGACGGTAAAGAAGCGCTGGTTGGGAGGCAACACAACTATAAGTATCCTCTAAGTTTAATTTTGATTTCAATTTTCTTTAAGTTTGAATTTCTTTTATTAAATTTTTATTCGTCATTAATTTTCATAGTTTTTCTAGCTTTTCTAATGTTTGTGATCATGCAAAATGCTTAGAACAGAAACAAGAACGCATGGTGATGACTGCGCATTATTTTATATTTTTCTATGCTTTTTCATATCAAAAATTAGTTTATAATGCCCAAATATTGAGTATTTTTTGTGCTTAAGTCATATATTACTTTCACCTCTTTGATTTTGATCTATTTTCTAGAAAATGGTAGAAAAAGAAGTAAAAAGCACAAAACAAGCATGAAAGAAGAAAGGAGTTTAAAGGGTAAAGCAAAGAAGATAAGAAACAGGGGAGAACGCCTTTGGCGCTACGCTTCCCTCAAGAACGCTTCTTCATCTCCAAGAGAGCACTGATGAATCCATATTTTATGGTATTTATTTGCTCTATTTGGGTGGATTTAATTGACTTTTCTTGCATTTATCCATTGAAATAGCATGCTTTTATGAATTCTCTCCTAATTGTGCTTAATTGTGAAAAATATGCCTTTCATGATTAAATTGCCAATTTTTAATTCACTTTTCTCCCATTCGATGCTTTGATATGTTTGCTTGAGTGATTTAAGGTTTTGAAGGCAAGAATGGCTTGAGAAGGTGGAAGGAAAGCATACAAATTGGAAGAATTCAAGAAATGAAGGATTTGGAAAGCTGTCTATCCTGATGTCTCGGTACTAAATTGGTCATAACTTGAGCTACAGAGGTCTAAATGAGGCGGTTCCAGCGGTATTGGAAAGGTAACGTCCGGGGCTTCAAAATGATATGCAATTTTTTAAAGTGGACATAAGTCTAAGTGTGCCTACGCACAGGTACTTGTGCGTATGCACAAGTCAGGATTCAGCATGTGTGCGGACGCACACATCTGTGCGTCCGCACAGGTCCCTGCACGTGACCTCATTAATTGCAACTCACTTGCAGTGATTTTTGGGCCCCCAAAACCCAATCCAACTCATTTCTAAAGCTATTTCAAGCCAAATTGATGCTTGGAGAAGGGGGGAGCACTTAGGTTTAGGTTTTTACATGTTTTTGTTTAGTTTTTCTAGAGAGAGAAGCTCCCCACTCTCTCTAGAATTACCGTTTTATTAGCTAATTTTCTTTTAATTTCTGTCTTTAATTCTTATTTTAGTGTAGTTTTATTTATGTTTCTATGCTTTGTTGTCTTTATCTTCTTCATCTCTTTTGTTATTTTCTCCTTTATGTCAATTTTCATGTTATGAAAACTTTTGTTACTTTAATTCCAATTAATACAAATTTATGTTTCCATGTCATTTATTGCTTTCTTGAGTTGTTATTGTCATTCCCTTGCCTTTGGTATTTTGGATTTTATTTTATTACAATTTAATATTATTTTATTCTCATGCACACCAAGTGTTTGATAAAATGCTTGGCTTAATTTTTACTTAGTTTTTCTACACTCTTGGCTTGGAATTGTTGACTTTGGTGATCCTTGAGTCATTGATGTCAATTCTTGTTTGATATATTAGAGTAGTTAGTTGATTTGGTCTCCCTTGACTCCATGTGACCCCTTAGTGTTGACATAGGACTTAGGGATTGGAATTAACGATGCGTATTTGACTTATCTTTGATGTAAGGTAGACTAAGTAGGATTAACTCTTCATAATCATCATGTGTTTGTGGTCAATGGTTAGGATAGGTAACCTTAGCTCTCAATTACTTGCCAAGAGGTTTTCTTGCATTTTAAGTTTCCTTTCCTTGCATTTAATTGCTTTGACTGTTATTGTTTTGACTTTTAATTCCTTGCATGTTTATTTAATTGCTTTGATGTTTAAATTCTTGCATGTTTAGTTTTCACACTCTTGGTTGAGAAATTGGATGTTTGGGTGGAATTGAGTTGTGGATGTCCATTCTGCATTGTGAGAATAGTTAATTGGTTTGGTTTCCATTGACGCTAGTCTTTCACTAAGTAATTAGTGAGTTGACTAGGACTTATGGATTGAGATCAATTATGGATTTTTGACTAATTATCAATGAGGATTGACTAATTTGGATTGATTCAACACAATTGCCATGTTTGTGGTACATAACTAGGATGGGAATCCTAAACTCCCGAATTCTTGCCAAGAGTTGCCATTTAATTTCATTCATGCTTGTTTCAATTCCTTGCTACTTACATTTCTTGCTTTCCATTTACTTTCTTGCTATTTACATTCCCTTGCTCTCTTGCTTTCATTCACAATTCCCCATGCTCTCTCTCATAGCTAATAATTGTACATTTCATTTGTAACTCCTAGGGAAGACGACCCGGGAGTTAAGTACTATCGGATTATTTTGTATTGACTTTATTATTTGATTGATGCTCAATTGTTGGGTTTGAACTATACTTACAACGGACAAATTCTACTTTTAGTGTGAAAATCCAAACCCATGCAATTGGGCGTCATCAAATTTGGCGCTGTTGCTATGGAGTTGCAATGGTGTACGTTATTGGCTATTGTACATATTGTGAATAGTGTGAATAGCTTGCTTTTTGGTTGATTGTACACATGTTGCTTGCTTATTTTTAGTTGATGTAAATTTGTTAATATGTAAATAGCTTTCTTTTTGGTTGTCTTTGTTTATAGTTAGGATTGGGATCCTAGAGGACATTGGACATTCTAGCATTTGTGGGGAAGTCAAGTACAAGCCACCATAGCAAAGGCTCTCCCAATTGTCTAACTTAAAGACATTAAATAAAAGTGCTTGGTAACATTGTTCTAACTCTTCTCTTTTTGTATATATTTTGGTTTATTGCATGTTTGTTTGATTGGTTAGCTTAGAATTAGTTTAATTTTGAGATTTGTAAGTAAATTTTGGTTTGGATCATGAATTTATGGGTTATTGCATGTTTTGGTGATGAGTTTTGATTGAGCTAAGGCTTGATACCTTAGAATTTAAAAATTTTTTTTGGGAAAAACAGGGCATGTGCGTGCGCACGCACACGACAACAAATTGCCACTTCCTGTGCGTACGCACCCACCTGTGCGTACGCACACAAGCCTTTATACCCCCTGGTCGCAGCGCCAGCACGCCTTGTGTGTGTGCATTCCCCTATTTTCTGCCACCTGTGTGTGCGCACCTACTCGTGCGTACGCACACATGCCCTTTTTTGCACCCTCTGTGTGGCCGCACAGACGTGTGTGTCCGCACACCAACTTGCAACCACTCTGGTGGGAGCGTTGGCACAGCCTGTGCATGTGAACCCCTGTCCCTTATGCTCATGAGCGCATGCACGGACTTGTGTGCGCGTGCACACATGATCCTTCCAAAAAAAAAACCCTTGTGCGTGCGCATAGCCCCGTGCGCACGCACACACCTTGATTCCTCTTCTGCCAGGAGCGCTCGCATAGCGGGTGCGCTCGCACACCTTCCCCTTTCCTCATAATGTGCGCACGCACACATCCTTGTGCGTGCGCACGCCCCTGTTTTCTTACTATGCCTCTTTTCTTCTCTTCTCTCCTCTCTTTTTCTTCTCTTTCACCCTATTTTCTACTTGTTTTTGTTCATTTTGTTTGCTTCTCGCTTTTATTTTAGTTATTATATTAGTTTTGGTTTAGTTATTTGTTATTTAAATAAGTTGCAAGTGTTTGCTTGATGATTATTGGGTTGCTTGTTGCTTGAATTTTGATTCAATGAATATGTGCACTATGTATCAAGTCTTTATTTGATTGCCTAGATGAATTGCAAGTATAATGCATGTGTTGTAGCTACCATATGTGTTAGACTATATCCTTGTTTGGCATTTTAATCATGAATTGTGCACTTTTACTTTAGTGAATTGAGTTGAACTACTTAGTCATCATGATTCTTAAGTGAATATAATCACATAACAAGGTATTTGTTCCTTGTTAATACTTTGCATTTTTTTTAGTTGACTTGACTTGATTCTTATCAAGACTTGTCACTTTTTGTAACAAGCACCTTTCACATGTGATTATTTTATTATTTCTATGGATGAGTAAGTAGTCACTTTTCATCATTGAATTGGTTATTGTTAATTGTGCCATTTTCTATTAATTTTGCGCTTTCACTTGCACAATTTCAATATCCAATTTCTCATACACTCGATTCCCTTTAGTTGTGGTTCCCTAGGGTTGCTTGTAGCTTAAGTTTTGTTTATTCTTTACTTGCACCCTAGGCCACTTAATTGAGGAACATGCTATTTCTCTTGCTTTTGTGGTTACCAATTTAACCGGCCAATGTGTTGTGTTCTAAACCGCGCGTATTTAGAATACGCACATTGTCTTTTATCATACCACACATCTAATTTTTCCTCAATTCATGTTTGTTTGTTTATATAGCAACCCGGAGCCCCGGTGCCCACTAGCTGAAGGTGGAGCCTCATAATTTTTCACCCCCCCGGATTAAGCACATGCACGGAGGACCGTGCAATGTTTAAGTGTGGGGGAGGATTCGCAATTTCGGGGCATAAATCTATCTTTCTCAACACCTTGCACTTAGTATTATATAGTAGTCATGCATATTTTGATATTTTGCTCTTAATTTTGGCTTGTACATATGATCTTTTTGTTTTTTTTTTGTCTTGATTGTGATTTGGGATGATGTGATGATTGCACCTAAGTTTGATTTCCTATATGTTCCAAGGGTTACCTAAAACTGTAGGTCGATCTCGGTCGAGATCTGCGGTGGTGGCCAGAGCTGTCGTGTCCGACTTGTAGTACTTGGTGGTGATGCTGATCCTGGATCACCGGAGGGGGTGCTACCTGCAAAAGACTCCAATGCTTAAGTTAGCATGGGCTTTAAGCAGGTTTTTAGTAGAATCAGAGTATGAGTTATACCTGGGTGCTCTAGTGTATTTATAATAGTGTGGAGTGACCGTTCTAGATAAGATAAGTTAGTTATCTTATCTTTATCTTCAAGTGGGGTCATCTTTATCTCCTAGGGGAGCCGTCCTTATCTTTCTAGGCTTCAACTGCCTTTAGATTGGGCTGTGTCTCTTTATTTGGGCCAGTTCAGGCCTCTTATGTTGTTTTGGCCTACCTCTTTTAAAGGAGAGGTCGGGGATCCTGACCTGAAGAGGTCGGTTGCTTTGTCTTCGATCTCCTTAGGTCAGATAGCTCGACCTAGGGTATGAATAGTGCCCCTGCTTGAGCTCAATCTTTTTTAGGGTTGTGTCTTTCAGACTTCTATTTTTTTGGAGAAGTCGAGCTCAAGCATTTCTGCCTTTTACCGATTTATATAACTCCTGCTGGGCTCCTTTGAATGCGAAGCGTGTTCCTCCTTTTTAATTGTAGCGCGTGTTGCACTTTTCTTGGAAACGTGCGAGGGTTTAAAAGCTCATTTAATACCCCTTCGCTGTTTCCTTTTTCCCTCTTTTGGCACCTCACTTTGAATTTTTCTCTTTTCAAAACATTCACTTTACAGTTTCCTTCTCTAACTCTTCTCCGTGTCCTTCGCTTGTTGTTCGCAAGACGTTTCATTCCTCTATACCCTCTGTTTTTGCATCCCCCGCGCTTCCCTCTCTTCACTTTCGAAGGCGGCTGTTTGGAGTGAGATTTATTGCTGTTTTCTTCCTGATCACCTTCTCGCGCTCGTCTCTTCTTCCTCTTCAGGATGTCATTTTCTTTTTTTTTATGCTTTTTGTCATCTTTTTTGTTGCATGTGATTTTTATTTTGCTTCTGAGAGTCTTGATCCTTTTTGAGAAAAGATTGTATCTCTCCTTTTGTGTTTTTATGATTTTCTTTGAGCAAGCTTGCATCTTTGTTGTGATCCTGTACTTTGTTGTGATGCATGTGCCTGGTAGTTTCTGTCCTTAGAGTTTTATTTTCTTTTGGTTGCGTTTCCTTAATCAAAGTCTTGGTTTTTGTTGGAACTGCTTATAGAGGAAGATAGTGACTTGCTGGAAGGGAAGTATGTGTACCTTCTGGTGATCTTGCTTCTTTTCATCGTTGCCTGACTTCTCTTTGTTCTTGCTTAACAATCTTCTGATGATAAACTGTTGTAACTTTTGATGTTTTTGTTGGTGATGATGGCTTTTGCGTTGTGGAGTGTCGATTCTTGTTTGTGAGATGTTATAGGTCGTCAATTTCCTTTTTCCTGGTTCTTGCCTTGTTATTGCCTCCAAAGGGTGCCCCTGGGCTTTTGGTGTGAGTCCTGGGGTTTTCCTTTTACTAACTTCTTGACTTTCATATGTTATTGTCCGAGTTGTTTCCCTATTTGTCTGAGTTGTCTGGTAGTAACCCATTTTATTTTTTCTTACTGTAGGAATAGTTGACCCATGTCACATCGCAAAAATATTGTTGCAATGTTTTCCAAGATCCTAGTTGGCATGTCAGATTGGCTGGATTCCATTGTTCTGATGTGTGTTATAGTTGCTGACTCTGAGTATTGTGTGCGGCTTAGGAGACACTATAGGATTTGTAGTGATAGAGATCAAGAGAAAAACTATGAGTTAGTGTCACCTGACCCTGAGGAGAGGGTTAGCTTTCCCTCTTTAACTCAAGGAGAACACCCTTTTTTCTATGCTTATGACTATTTCTTTAGTCAGTTGAATATTACCATTCCCCTCTTGAGACTGAGTTGATGTGGTCTTGCAATGTAGCTCCTTCTCAGCTCCACCCGAACTCTTGGGGCTTCTTTAAAATCTTCCAGTTGTTGTGTCAGGAACTAGATATCCGACCCACCCAAACTCTTTTTCTTTATTTTTTTGTATTGACAAAGCCTGGGGTAGCGAAGAAGAAAGCATCCTGGGTTTCTTTCCGAGCTACTCAAGGCAAAAAGGTTTTCTCTATGTATGACGAGTCCTTTAGGGACTTTAAGAACTACTATTTCAAGGTCTGAGCTGTTGAGGGAGCTCGGCCCTTCTTTTTGGATGAGAATGACGAGCCTGCCTTCCCTTTGTATTGGCAAAAGAACATAGTAGTATCTAGGTATTCCTGGGAAAGTCTAGATGAGGTCGAGCAGGCCTTTGTAAATGTGTTGGAGGAAAACTGGGGGGAGCCCCCATATCTTGATACAAAGAAGTTCCTAGGGGATCCTTCCCTTCTTCGAGCTGAACTAGGTAGTGGTCGACTTCCTTTCCATAGTTGTGTTTTATGGTTTGAATGTTTATCTTTATCTGTTTGTGACTTGTTTTCTTGGTTTCTTTTTTGTAGAGATGGTGAAGTCTATGGATTCCATGAAGCACTTTCGCAGGGCAAAAAAGGCGATGGCTGCTTCCAACATCTCGGCCAAAGCTGCGAAAGGAGAGTCCTCTCAAGTTCCTCCAAAGAAACCACCGTCGAGTACCTCTGGGACGAGGAAGGTTATTCCAACCCATCAGGTCTGATTTATCCCTTCTGACCCAATTCGACCACCTTTTAGCGCTGCCTCTTCTCCTATTGCTGGGCCTCCTCCTAAAAAACAAAAAACTGTTGAACCTTATGACTTAGATGCCGCAGATTTTGATGCTATGGGATTTGTTGATAATCAAATTGCTCCTTTTGGTTGACTTTCTATGGATGATGTTTCCCTCCTTCAACACTTGAATTTTATCACTAGTAACAATATTCGGATGGCCCATATGGGAGCAGCTCTATTTTGTACTGTTCAGGACTCCGTAGTTCATGCTAGGAAAGCTTTTCTTAAGGATGCCAAGTCGGAGTTCAATAGGATTAAAGGTTTGGAGGACGAGTTGGATACTAGGGTGATTAAGCTAGAGCTGGACTTGGAGAAGGAGAAGTCGCGGGCTACTGCCACTGAGGCTGCTGCCAACTTGGCTGGGGAAACAACGAAAAACTACAAGGAGAGCTATACTCGCACTTATGCCGAGGTGTTGGAGTTAAGGGAGAGGCTTGAATCAGCTCTTGCGAATTACATCGATTTCTAGGGTCATCTTGTAGATACTGTGATGGGTGCTTACGAGAACTTAAAGGCTCAGGTCCAAGTTCTTGCTCCTGAACTCGACCTGACACTCTTTAGCTTGGACAATGTAGTAGAGGATGGAAAAATAGTGCCCACCCCAGATGACGAGGATGATGAGCCTCCCCCTTCTGCACCACCAGCCAAGGCTTCTGCAGCCACAACTTCTTCAAATCCTTCTGCTGAGGTCGACCATTCTCAACCTGATCCGGATTGTGAGATTCTTAATCGTGAGGATGGGACCGTGGACACTATCCCCGTGAATATCATTCCTCCTCCTTCTGCTACTGACCCTGCAACTAGGGAAACCTTGCACCCCTTATGATTGATGTGTTTTATCTCCACAGTCCGACTTGTGGGATTTTGAACTCTATTTTTTGTAACTTTGTTTATGATTTGGTTCTCTTTGACTGTTAGTTGCTTCTATGCAACTTAGTAGAAAAACAAAATGCTTCTGAACTCTTGAGGCCCTCTTTCAGGTCGCCTTCTGAGTCTTTTTAATGATCAATATGTTTCTTTGGATACGTTAGTCGTTCCTTTGCAAATTTTATAGATCTTTATAGAGTGTTGGTGTTCTTCTTCCCAACCTCTTTTGGATTAGACCTCTTATCTGTCTTTGGGTTTGGTGAGATAACCCTTGGGGCTAATTTTTTTGACAACTTTTTAGTGTTCTAGCAGAACCTTTTTAGTTAGTCTTTGAACAATTTTGATAGCCTTGTTGTGGAGTCGTGGCTTTCTGGGCAAAGCTATGTCCTTTTTAGCGCACGCTTTTTGTTGGACCGACTTCTCTTGTCGATTCTTTCTAAGTTATTTTTAGTAGTCTATTTTTAGTAGGACTTCGTCAGGCCACTTTTTATGGATTACTTTTTATAACTTTTTGCGTTGATCGTTTTGGTGCGACTTCTTCTTTGTCGGTCTTTCTTAAGTTATTTTTAGTATTCCATTTTTATTAAGACATCGTCAGGCCACTTTTTATGGATTACTTTTTATAACTTTTTGCGTTGATCGATTTGGTCCGACTTCTTCTTTGTCGGTCCTTTTTAAGTCATTTTTAGTAGTCCATTTTTAGTAAGACCTCGTCAGACCACTTTTTATGGATTACCTTTTATAACTTTTTGCATTAATCTATTTTTGTTGCTTTCACCTTGCTGACCTTTTTGTAACCGGGCAATGAATTTGGTTTTCATTCTACGGACTTTGTCGTGATCGGGCGATGAATTTGGTTTTCATCTTGCCGACCTTGTCGTAATCAGATAGTGAATTCTTGCACTCAGATTAATGCGTCTTGGTAGGTAACTTTTTATGAAATCTGAAAAACTTTATTCAAGAAGGGAATATAAAAATAGACAATAATATATACATATAAGTGCTTACCTTTCTAAGTCGGGCAATTTCGTATCTTGGCTTGGCGCCTCATTAAAAAACCTTTTCAGGAAAAAGAGTGTACCTTGACCTAAGATCTTTATCACTTTCTAACTATAGTACCTTCTTAGGTTATGATGAGCGGATAATTTATACGCTTTTTGGCATTATTTTTACACAATTTTCAGTATAATTTAATTAGTTTTTAGTATATTTTTATTAGTTTTTAATTAAAATTCACATTTCTAGACTTTACTATGAGTTTGTGTGTTTTTCTGTGATTTCAGGTATTTTCTGGCTGAAATTGAGGGACTTGAGCAAAAATCAGATTCAGAGGTTGAAGAAGGACTGCAGATGCTGTTGGATTCTGACCTTCCTACACTCAAAGTGGATTTTCTGGAGCTACAGAACTCCAAATGGCGCGCTCTCAATTGCGTTGGAAAGTAGATATCCAGGGCTTTCCAGAAATATATAATTGTCCATACTTTGCCTGAGTTTAGATGACGCAAACTGGCATTCAACGCCAGTTCCATGCTGCATTCTGGAGTTAAACGCCAGAAACAGGTTGCAAAGTGGAGTTAAACGCCAGAAACAGGTTACAAACTGGCGTTCAACTCCAAGAGAAGCCTCTACACGTGTAAAGCTCAATGCTCAGCCCAAGCACACACCAAGTAGGTCTCAGAAGTGGATTTCTGCATCATTTACTCATTTCTAAAAACCCTAGTAACTAGTTTAGTATAAATAGAACTTTTTACTATTGTATTTACATCTTCGAATCAGATCTTTGATCAGTTTTATGCTATCTTAGACCTTTATGGGGGCTGGCCATTTGGCCATGCCTGGACCTTCATCACTTATGTATTTTCAACGGTAGAGTTTCTACACACCATAGATTAAGGTGTGGAGCTCTGCTGTTCCTCATGAATTAATGCAAAGTACTATTGTTTTTCTGTTCAATTCAAGCTTATTCCTATTCTAAGATATCCATTCGCACCCAAGAACATGATGAATGTGATGATTATGTGACGTTCATCATCATTCTCACTTATGAACGCGTGCTTGACAAACACTTTCGTTCTACATGCAAACAAGCTAGAATGAATATCTCTTAGATATCTAGTACAGAGGACCGAGTCCGAGATATTAGAATCTTCGTGGTATATGTTAGAACCCATGGACGGCCATTCCTGAGATCCAGAAAGTCTAAACCTTGTCTGTGGTATTCCGAGTAGGATCTGGGAAGGGATGGCTGTGACGAGCTTCAAACTCGTGAGTGCTGGGCGTAATGACAGATGCAAAAGGATAGTAAATCCTATTCCAGTATGATCGAGAACTGACAAATGATTAGCCAAGCAGTGACAGCGCATTGGACCATTTTCACAGAGAGAATGTGATGTAGCCATTGACAACGGTGATGCCCTACATAAAGCTTGCCATGGAAAGGAGTAGGAATGAATGGATGAAGACAGCAGGAAAGCAGTGGTTTAGGAGGAACGAAAGCATCTCTATACGCTTATCTGAAATTCTCACCAATGAATTACATAAGTATCTCTATCCCAGTTTATATTTTATTTATGTTTTTATTATCAATTCACCATACCCATTTGAATCCGCCTGACTAAGATTTATAAGGTGACCATAGCTTGCTTCAGGCCGACAATCTCCGTGGGATCGACCCTTACTCAGGTAAGGTTTATTACTTGGACGACCCAGTGCACTTGCTGGTTAGTTGTGCGAAGTTGTGATAAGGAGTTGAGATTACAATTGTGCGTACTAAGTTGTTGGCGCCATTGATGATCACAATTTCGTGCACCAAGTTTTTGGTGCCGTTGCCGGGGATTGTTCGAGTTTGGACAACTGACGGTTCATCTTGTTGCTCAGATTAGGTAATTTTATTTTAATTTTAAGCTTTTTATTTCTTATTTTCGGAAAAAAAAATTTCTTCTTTTTCGTTTTTCCAAAATAATTTTCGAAAAAATCCAAAAAAAATTTATAAAATCATAAAATTAAAAATAATTTTTGTGTTTCTTGCTTGAATCTTGTGTCAATTTTTAAATTTGGTGTCAATTCCATCCTTTTATTTTCCTTAAAAAAATATTTTTCAAAAACACATGCATTGAGTTTCTTTCTTATTCTTTAGGATCTTCAAGTTGTTCTTGATAAGTCTTCTTGTTTGATCTTTAAAATTTTTTGTTTTGTGTCTTTTCTTGTTTTTCATATGCATTCTTGAATTCTTAGTGTCTAAATATTAAAAATTTCTAAGTTTGGTGTCTTGCATGTTTTTCTTTTCTTAAAAATTTTTCAAAAATAAGTCTTGATGTTCATCTTGATCTTAAAAGTGTTCTTGGTGTTCATCTTGACATTCAAAGTGTTCTTACATGCATTAGTTGTTTTGATTCATAATTTTCATGTTTTGAGTCTTTGGGTTGTTTTTCTCTTTCTTCATTGAAAATTCAAAAATAAAAAAAAAATTTCTTTCTCTTATTTCACTCATAAATTTCGAAAATTTGAGTTGACTTTTTCAAAACTTTTTAAAATCTAGTTGTTTCTTATGAGTCAAATCAAATTTTCAATTTAAAAATACTATCTTTTTCAAATATTTTTCAAAAATCAAACTTTTTTTTATTTGTCTTTCATATTTTTGAAAATTTCAAATTAATTTTCAAAATATTTTTCTTATTTTTATTCCATATTTTCGAATTCAATGCTAACAATTAATGTGATTGATGCAAAACTATAAAGTTTGTTACTTGCCTAATAAGAAAGGTTCAATCTTTAAATTTTAAAATCAAATCTTTTTGTTTCTTATTAGTCAAGTAATCAACTTTAATTTTTAGAATCAAATCTTTTTAAAATTCTTTTTCAAATCTTTTTTAAAATAAATTTCGATCACATCTTTTTCGAAATTTAATTTCAAAATCTTTTCTAACTTTTTATCTTTTCAAATTTGATTTTCAAATCTTTTTCAATTAACCACTTAACTTTTTGTTTGATTCTTATCTTTTTTAAAACTACCTAACTAACTCTCTCTCTCTAATTTTCGAAAATCCCTTCCCTCTTTTTCAAAATTCCTTTTTAAATTAACTATTTGTTTTAAATTTAATTTAATTTGATTTAATTTCTCCTTTCTTAATTTTCAAATTTTTTATTTTAATTCTAATTTAAAAACAAAAATACTTTTATTTTATTTTATCTAATTTTCGAAAATTCTTCTCCCTCACCTTCTTCAATTTATTTATTCATTTACTAACACTCCTCTTCATCCAAGAATTCGAACCTATTCCTCACCCTTGTGTTTGGATTTTCCTTCTTCTATTCATATCTTCTTCCACTCACATAAAGGAATCTCTATACTGTGACATAGAGGATTCCATATTTTCTGTTCTCTTCTTTTTCATATGAGCAGGAATAAAGACAAGAACATTCTTGTTGAAGCTGATCCTGAACCTGAAAGAACTCTAAAGAGGAAGCTAAGGGAAGCTAAAGCACAACTCTCTGGAGAAAATTTGACTGAAAATTTCAAAAAAGAAGGAGACATGGCTGAAAATAATAACAATGCAAGGAAGATGCTTGGTGACTTCATTGCACCAAATTCCAATTTACATGGAAGAAGCATCTCAATCCCGGCCATTGGAGCAAACAATTTTGAGCTGAAATCTCAATTAGTTTCTCAGATGCAACAGAATTGCAAGTTTTATGGACTTCCATCCGAAGATCCTTTTCAGTTCTTAACTAAATTCTTGCAAATCTGTGATACTATTAAGACCAATGGGGTTGATCCCGAGGTTTACAGACTTATGCTTTTCCCGTTTGCTGTAAGAGACAGAGCTAGAATATGGTTGGACTCTCAACCTAAAGACAGCCTGAACTCTTGGGATAAGCTGGTCACGGCTTTCTTAGCCAAGTTCTTTCCTCCTCAAAAGCTTAGCAAGCTTAGAGTGGATGTTCAAACCTTCAGACAAAAGGAAGGTGAATCCCTCTATGAAGCCTGGGAGAGATACAAGGAACTGACCAAAAAGTGTCCTTCTGACATGCTTTCAGAATGGACCATCTTGGATATATTCTATGATGGTCTGTCTGAATTATCAAAGATGTCATTGGACCATTCTGCAGGTGGATCCATTCACCTAAAGAAAATGCCTGCAGAAGCTCAAGAACTCATTGACATGGTTGCAAATAACCAGTTCATGTACACTTCTGAAAGGAATCCTGTGAGTAATGAGACGCCTATGAGGAAGGGAGTTCTTGAAATTGATGCTCTAAATTCCATATTGGCTCAAAACAAAATATTGACTCAGCAAGTCAATATGATTTTTCAGAGTCTAAATGGAATGCAAGCTGCATCCAACAGTACTCAAGAGGCACCTTCTGAAGAAGAAGCTTATGATCCTGAGAACCTTACAATAGCAGAGGTGAATTACATGGGTGAACCTTATGGAAACACCTATAATCCCTCATGGAGAAATCATCAAAATTTCTCATGGAAGGATCAACAAAAGCCTCAACAAGGCTTTAATAATGGTGGAAGAAACAGGTTTGACAATAGTAAACCTTTTCCATCATCCACTCAACAACAGACAGAGAATTCTGAGCAGAATCCATCTAGCTTAGCAAATATAGTCTCTGATCTATCTAAGGCCACTGTAAGTTTCATGAATGAAACAAAGTCCTCCATTAGAAATTTGGAGGCACAAGTGGGCCAGCTGAGTAAAAGAGTCACTGAAACTCCTCCTAGTACTCTCCCAAGCAATACAGAAGAGAATCCAAAGAGAGAGTGCAAGGCCATAGATTTAACCATCATGGCCGAACCTACAAGGGAGGGAGAGGACGTGAATCCCAATGAGGAAGACCTCCTGGGACGCTCAGTGATCAATAAGGAATTCCTTAATGAGGACCTAAAGAAATCTGAGGCTCACCTAGAGACCATAGAGATTCCATTAATCCTTCTTCTGCCCTTCATGAGCTCTGATGAGTACTCTTCTTCTGAAGAGAATGAAGACATTACTGAAGAGCAAGTTGCTAAGTACCTTGGTCCAATCATGAAGCTGAATGCCAAATTATTTG